>NC_034611.1:27571375-27587081 GCF_900095145.1 Mus pahari | reverse complement strand
AGGAAAGGAAAGGAAAGGAAAGGAAAGGAAAGGAAAGAGAAAAAAGGAGGAAGAGGAAAAATGTGAAAATATGGCAGGATCATAGGTATGATTTTGATGCCTAGAAAAAAAAAGAAGGGAAAGATCAAGATGTTTAACATCAAGTCTTAGTAGCCTATTAATCAACAGGTAATGACACAGTAAAAAGGATGAATATAGTACTGTAATTAGAGAAAATAGTACATTTAGAATGTCCAATTTTTTGTGGTTAAGTAATACACAGATTTCTTAAATGGGGGATGCATGGCCATTGAAAGACTATATTTCTCATTGTAATGTCATAAGCTAACAGCTCATCTCCTGATTTCTTATCAGTTTGATTAATATGAAGCAACCTGTTATTCTTCTCTGGGAAACTAGATGAAAATGATATTTCTATACTTAAAAATCAAAGGCCCAGAACACCTTCAAAATGCTGTTAACTTTAACAATATATCCAACAGCTAGAAGATACCACTTCGCCTTGCACCTCTACAATAGAATGCGATGCTTTTATAAGGAGTTCTTTAAAACAGACAAACAAACAAATCAACCTCAAAGGGAGCATAGGACTCAGTGGGTACAAGGAAGCTGCCACCAAGTCCTTATAGCCTGAGTTCAATCACTGGGAGCCACATGATGAAAGGAGAAACCGATTCCCAAGGTATTCTCTGACCTACCTCCACATGTGCACTCTAGCATGCATCCAAGCACATTCACAGAAAGTGAAATATAATAACAATTCCTTCAAATATTTCCTATGTAAGAGAAGTATGCTCTCAGACGTATTTTCCCTCAACATTAATTTTACCAATTTTAGAGCCAGAAGTTTACAAAAAAAAAAAAAAATCATTAGTTTGAAAGGAATGTCACTATTCTTCCTCTTTTCTAATTTTTGCCAAGGTATCTTGCCTTTAAATATAGAATTTCTCTGTAATGGATGCAAGGGCGTCTATTTGGAGTAATATTAAATACTTTCAATATTCTACCATGGCTTTAAAATACAAATATGTATGAACCAGATGAGGTGACATTTGTCTTTAATGTCAGCACTCAGGAGTCAGAGTCAGGTGAATTTCTGTAAGTTCAAGGCTATCCTAGTCTACATAGTGAGTTCCAGGCAAACCAGACCTACAAAGAGACCCTGTCTCAAAAAACAAAACTAAACATTGTGCTAAAAGTCCCTAAATTCCTTTCTTTAGCCTGGATCTCAAAAGGTAACTGCATAACTCCTGAGCTACTTACTCAAATGTCAACTTGGCCTTCTGAATCCAGTCCAAAATAGAACACATTTCTCCTTTACTCCTTAAATTTCTCTAGACTGTTTCAGCTAGGAACTTAAATATTTCTACTTGAGTTTTCTTAACCTCTTCCATGAAACTATAATTCTACATTCTTAAAACTCTTTGAATTCATCCACTTATTTACATTTTCACTAAAGGGCAAGCCACATTTCTCACCTAGTCTATACCAAGATCTCTTGCATATCCATTCTGGCCATACACTGTTATTTTTTTCAGTGAAAACCTGCTCAAATTTCTTCCTTGTTTGAATGCCTTATTTGATTCCCTATAATCTTTAGACGAAAATCAGAAACACAATAGTTTATGAGGTTGTTAAATTCTGCACTTATTATTGTGTGATGTAAGTAGGTGAGATGTAAAGGTCAGATAATGACAGTGGGTGTCCCCTTCTCTCCTTCCACTGTGGGTCAGAGCATGAAGCGACTCAGGCTATAAACTTTTCTGAATCTGAGTGTCAGAAGGCAATTCATCCCGTGTGTGCTACATTCCCTTACAAGTACTGTGGATTTACTGACCTCCTTCCTTTCCAAGAGTAAGTGGTTAGAAGTCCACAAAGTCCACACTCTCTCAACTATTCTCTTCCACCCCTGCCCATTTTGAGAAAACTTAGCAATAGTAGCAATGTGGAGAAACTATCTGCCTACTGCCACATGAGAGTGTGGAAGCAGAACTTCCTCCTTTTATCCTCAGAAACTTAACTTTCAAAACAAAAAACAAACAAACCAAAACCAAAACATGCAAACAAACACAAAACTCTAGAAGCTGGAGAAATAACTCATTGCTTAAGAACTAGCTCTTCTTCCAGAGGACCAGCACTGATATGGTAACTAGGCATTAGGCATGCATTTGGTGCAATATAGACATGCATCCAGGCGAAACACATAATACACAATAATTGAATTTTTTAAAAAGGAGAAAGGAAGTTAGGTTGTTGGTTTAACTTTCACACCTGGAATATTAGGACTCAGAAGGCTTAAAGCAAGAAAATTACTTGGGGAGCACGTTAAACTCAAGTCAAGCATAGCCACTTAGGGGAGCCCTGTCAAAACAAGTAAACAAGCACATCCACAAAACAAAACCCTGAGATATTAAAGGAGACCTCAACAGTGAACGCCTGACTGAGAGATCTTAAGTTAGACACCCAGGTAAGCCATATCGAGATTCCTGACCCACACACACCACGGATAGTAACTGTTTGTATAAAACAGACATTTAAAGGCCGTACTTTAGGGTTTAAAATTAACAAAACAGTTACGAGAAATATATCTTAGGGACCGATGCCCCCTTTTCAAGAATACAGTCATAGCCGGTCTAATAAAAGCATCAGAACTGAGACAATAAAAAAAAAAAAATCTCAACAGCTTTAACATGTATATATATATATATATATAAAAACAAACTCCAGGATAATTACTGTAAAAATAAATTCTCTCATTTATTGACAATTTCAAAGTTACATCACAAATATTTTTGCTCCCAAGTGCGAGGCAAAGGCTTATTAACACTGAACTTATTTATTTATTTTTACTGTTTATTTTGGGACAAGCGCTTACTAAATGGCCCAGACTAGCCCTGAAGTGGCTCGACACATCCCAAGCCAACCCTGAATTTGCGATCCTCCTTCCCTGGACTCTCCACATTGAGCCACGGGGCAGAGCTGTCTGAGGTAATAACCAGGTGCCAGAGACGGTCGCCGGCTTTTCTGAAAGCCGACTTGCTCAACCGTCAAAGTCCTTTCACCTTCCCGTTCTCTTTTCGGACAGGAAGGGCGGAGAGGGCGCAACCCCTCCATCAGGAGGCCAGCTCTCTCCGCGGAGGTTTGCAGAGCGGAAGCTCCGCGACCCCCGGCCCGGGATGCGACACCTCCAGACCGGGCGACCCGGGCGACCCGGGCGCCCCCGACGCCCTGCGGATGGAGCGAGCAGGACCAGGACAGCGGGTTACCTCGCAAGCGCGGACTCCCCAGGCGCCACAGCGCCCACGGCTGCCCCAGGACCCCGTCAGCGGCCAGACGCGGAGCGGAGGGAGAAGACGCCACAGTCGCCGGGACAGCGCCATGACTGACAGCTTCCCAGCGGGACGGACGACGCGCCGGAGGACCTGACGGAACGGGGCGGGGCGAAAGTCAGCTCCGGAAGAAAGTTCCAGAGGCCGGACAGCACCACCTCCCTCACGCCCGCCCGCAGCTTCCGGGCTTCGGGGGTCCAGAGACCGGAAATAGCTCCGGGTGGGAGAACTGGGTGGAAGGGAACCATCACGCATGCGCACAACAGGCTCAGGCAAGGGAAGAGAGCCCTCTGGCTGTCAGCGACTATTGTAGCTTTCCTGGGAGCTTTCTTAAAAAGCAGTTGTTGTTGTTGTTTTGTTGCTTTGTTGTCTTGTTGTTTTTCTATAACGTCCTAAAGTCTTCAACAGTAAAGTGAATCCTGGCACTTACGGTCCTTTTTGAAAATAAGCTCTTGAAGGAATTAGATTGTCTTACATAAGGAGGAGGGTGGAAAAACAAATCCAGAGCCTGGAGGTGGTGGGAACTAAGAGAAAGAAAGCAAAGCCCCAATGAGACTTAGTCAAGAAATACCAGAAAAAGAAGTCCTACCAATAGCCAGAGTTCAGAGTGCTTCCCTAGTTTGCATGAAATCCTGGACTCAGTTCTCAGGATCATACAGTTGGAATGGTAGCACATGCCTATAATGAATGCCGGTGTAGGAGAGGTGGCCACAGAAATCAGGAGTTCAAGGTCATCCCCAGCTATATAATGAATTGGGTGCTAGCATGGAATCCGGGAGATACTGTCTCAAAAAGGAAAAAAAAAATAAAGTTGATTGTTCTAATCCCAGCGCTGTTGTATTGATTTTAAAGATAGCCCGAACTCCTCAGTGAATTCCAGTCTAGTCTGAACTACTGGGTAAGACTGTTAGAATCTGCATCTTAAGAATTCAGATAGATACCCCAGTATTCCTGGGTAGAGACACATAAAGAAAAAGTTAGGTTATATCCTAGAGAGAGAGAAAAAAATCAGATTTTAATTTAACTTACATTTATTGCCTTAAATTGCTTAAATACCCATTTGCTAAAGGTGCTGTATGCTGCTGGGACCTTTCATGTCCTTTAACCATTATGCTATTCATCCTTAGGTATATAGACAGGAAATGCAAGTTGTCAATGAGGAAGATGTGCTTCAGTATGAGTTGGAATTCTCCAGAATCGCTCATGCCCACGAGAAAAGGGATAGAACAGGTGTTTGGAGCAAGCTTCCCATGTGCAGAGACATGAGGCATTGCTTTTGCTATTACATACATCATGTTCATTTCAGTGATGATGGAGAAATATGCCTATAAATATTGCATTAAACTTTGGTAAGTCCAAAAGACACACTCTATTTGGGTTGTTTTGAAGCGGGGCAGGAATTTCTGGAGTTGGAACTGGAGTGACAAGGGCACTCTCTTCACCACCACCACCACCACCCCCTACATTCTAGTTCTTATTCAATATTTAGATTTATCTCAGTATCTTACATTTGTCTGGCAATCTTACTTCATTTTCAACGGTTAGGCATCATTACTTTAGAGACTATGAATAAAGTTCTGTTGGTAGAGTGCTTGACTTGTTTGAATGAGAAGATAAAACTGCCTTCTGTCCTTTTGTCTCTGTGCTGTTCTCTTAAGTAGCCTCTTTCCCCTGCCCCCTCTCTTCTGGTGAGAGTTGGGCATATCCTATTCTGTCAAATCTTTCTCTGAGTCATCACTTTGTCTACCTCTCAACGAAACCTTACTTTCAAACGTGGGTGCTTTCTTCTACAAACTAACTTTACCTTCATTGTTTGGGATTAAAGGTATGTGTCACGGGTAGAGCCATACCACAACTAGACACAGATTTTTTTTTTCCAGGAAGTAACACAATCTTTAGGGTTCACAATATGATCAAATATCTTCCAACACCTTTGCATACCGAGGCTCTTGATAGGATTCCGCCTGATCATTGGACAGATATGATTATTTTTTTGTGCATGTTTTTGAACCCAGGACCTTGAAAGTGTGAGCTAGCCTATCAAGCATGCAATGGGACCTGTTTAAGAAGTAGATTTACAGAGCTGGTGATGTAGCTTGTTGGTAGAGTGCTAGTAGGTGAGAGGCCTTGGGTTTGATCCCTAACCCTGTTAAGAAAAGGAAATAAAAGGAAGAGCCTGACAAACACACTTCACTATCTGCTACCATTCCCATGTCTTGTGGTTCATTCCCTGACCCCTCTCCCCTCCCCACATACCATATGTGTCTATCTCACTCAGGAAGACCCAGGTCCACCGCCTTTTCTTACCCTACAATGGGCTGAAGGCTTCCTTACATGATATTTTCTCTGCCACTATTCCTTATATTATACTATCAGATGCCACTTTCCTTTCCTCTATGACTTCATATTCCTCTTTCTTTCTTTCTTTCTTTCTTTCTTTCTTTCTTTCTTTCTTTCTTTCTTCCTTCCTTCCTTTCTTTCTTTCTTTCTTTCTTTCTTTTTGTTTTTTGTTTTGTTTGTTTGTTTTTCGAGACAGGGTTTCTCTGTGTAGCCCTGGCTGTCCTGAAACTCACTCTGTAGACCAGGCTGGCCTCGAACTCAGAAATCTGCCCGCCTCTGCCTCCCAAGTGCTGAGATTAAAGGCATGCGCCACCACTGCCTGGCCGACTTCATATTTCTTAACTGGCTAATTTCAGTTTATCTTTCCATTATCTTTGTGTCACGTCCTCAAAAGAAACTTCTCCTTATTCCTCCTAAGTATATTTCTATTTATTAATTCATAATTTGACTTTTGCAATGGTTTGGACTATATTTTGGAGGAACTGGTAACGTATGCCTTCGTTACGCTGTAATCTCAATGACTCATTTTTTTTCAATTATACTAAGGTATAATTTTTTTATACTTTTTCCATTCATTCAATAAACATGTGTTGTGTATATGTAATGTTAGATCTCAAACCCTGGACAAATGGCTAACTAAGATGCCCATTTAACATATCAGAGCACATGCTGGTAGCCAGGTTCTTAGCAACTACCTATTACAGGCCATCTTGGCTGGCATACCCTGCCCCCTACCCTACTATGCATCCTACTATGCTCTCCCTCATAGCTACAGTGGGCCTTCTCCACCCATACCTAGGAGCACCATATCCCCCCTCCCTTTTTTCATGTAATATACCTTCTACCTTCTATTAATGAGAGAAGTACAAACACTTGTAAGATACTTAAGTATATGTACTGATAGATGGTGCAAAATGCCAGCTAGGAAGGTGAAGGAGAAAGGGCTATAGATGTATTTCTGTGAGCCTTTGCAATTCTATTTTAATTTTCCCCCCCTTTCAATGTTCAGTACTGAACACAGAGCCTTGTTTGTGCTAGGCAGTGAGTACTTTATAACCGAACTATGACCTCAGCCAAACATTGCAATCCTAAACTGGATAATGGCCAACGTAGACTTCACTCCGAACTTTTGAATTAATACCCAAAGAAGCGAGCCATGAGGATTGTTAGGGACGGAGCGTTTTGTGTAGAGTAAAAGAAACATGCAAAATTTTGCTCTGGAAAAGTAGATGGAAATCTATGACCAGTAGGGAAGAGGAAGTAAGAGGTAAAGAACAATGATAAGGTAGGTGGCTAGCAGTGTAGTTTCTCTTCCCACTGTAAGGATTTTGAATGTTGGCTTCGTATAACTAGTTCATATCTAATTTACATTTTATTTTGCATCCTTCTATGTCAAGAGTAGGCTAAAGGTGAGCATGGTTGACCTATGAGGGGGCGATCCTCTTAAAGGAAACCAACTCACTTTCTCCCCGCAGTTATCAGTTGCTACTACATTACTAATATATGGCTAAGAGTGAGACTTTATACCCATTGCCCCTCTCCATGCTGAGAATTTGTCCAACCTGAGCTTTTGCACGTCTTTCCATGCTGTCAAAGTTGCTGTGAGCTCACATTTAAAACTACCCAGAAAACTCTAGCTCTTACATTCTTTGCTTTCTATCTTCTTCTTCTTTTTTTTTTTTTTTTAAGATTTATTTATTTATTTATTATATGTAAGTACACTGTAGCTGTCTTCAGACACTCCAGAAGAGGAGGTCAGGTCCTGTTACAGGTGGTTGTGAGCCACCATGTGGTTGCTGGGATTTGAACTCTGGACCTTCGGAAGAGCAGTCGGGTGCTCTTACCCACTGAGCCATCTCACCAGCCCCGCTTTCTATCTTCTTTAATAATCACTGCTGGGTCTAGGAAGGAGGGGGACGTGATTCAAATATCCCATTTAGGGGTCTGCTTTCCTTAGTCTCATCCTCTGTGCTTTGGACCTTTGTGGGACTCTGTTCACCACGGCTGCAAACAGAAGCAAACTGATGAGAGTTGAGAGGTGCATTCATCTATAGGTTTAACAATAAGTCATCGGGAGCTGGCTTGATACTCTGTCCATTTAGAAGACTATTTGTAGTAGATTCTCCCCTGGGTCTGTGACCTTCCTAGCTGTTGTTTTTGCCCTGATAATGGTGCCAGGCATGGATTTCATTTTGTGGAGTGGAATTTAAATCCAATCAGAAAGTGGTGAGTTATTTCCATGATATTCCTGCCACTGTTGCACAAAGGGCATGTCTTCCCAGGCTGTTCATCACTGTAGGGTTCACGGCTGGGTAAGACTGAGATGATGTTTCTACTCTGGTAGCATACATATCACATTCCATTCTTTAGTCGTTTCTATTGAGTGCTTTCTACCCCTTCACCCCCTTTTTTTTCCTCACCAATGTAAGTGAAGTAACTTTTGCCAGGTTTGTGGTAATACTGTTCTTTTGTCTTTGTCAATTTTTATCCCATTTTTTTCCAGCAGATATTTTAAATTTTCATGCAATAGGAGGATGTGACCTTGAGTCCCCATCACTATAGGCATTTTGAGATTAGCAAAGTCTGATGACTTTAGGCAAATTGAACATCTGTTTACCTACCACATTTCACGGTATTTACTTGCACCATTCTTATGAAAAGGTATGTGGCACTAAACACATAACAAAGCTTTTCTGATGACTAAATAAAATAAAAATGTATAATAAATAAAATAAGCATGTAAGATGTCTCTGGGAAGGTGTACACTCTACAGAAGGATGCTTAAGAGCTAGCATTTCACACTATTTTCTTGTCCAGATCTGTGTTGTTTTTCTTTTCTTTTCTTTTCTTTTTTTTTTAAGGTTTATTTGTTTTGCTTTGCATGTATGAATGGATGTTTTGTTGCATGTTTGTACACACACACACACACATACACAAGCCTGCTGCCTTGGAGAGATCAGAAGAGAATGTCAGTTCCTCTGGAATGTGCTAGATGTTTGTGAGCTACAAACCAGGAACTCTGCAAGAGCAACAAGTGCCCTTCACTTCCGAGCCCCCCCCACCCCCAACCCCAGACCAGATCAGATATTTTACTGCCTAAAGTCAACTATGGGTTTTGTAAGAATTCTTTAAAAGGTCAGCGGGTGGAGGCGCAGCAAAGAAAACTGGGAGCGAAAATGGATTGGGCAGCAAGCTCCCCACCAAAAGCAAAACTTCACCTCGGTCCCGCCCACAAGCTCCGCCCTCGCCCCGCCCCGCCGGGACTCCGCCCACGAGCCCCGCCCCTCCGCGGTCCAGCCCTCAGGTTCCAGTAAAGCCCCTGCGGTCCCGCCGCCTTGCGGTGCTCCTCGCTGGCTCTCCACCCTCACGCGACTTCAGCGGCGATACAGCACGTGAGTGCGGGACTTTTCCCCAGCTCGCGAGCCCTGTGGCCCAGCCCAAGCCTGCAGCCTCCTGGGAAGCGGGCGGGTCCCGGGCGGGAAGACTTAGGGCCCTCAGGCTTCGCACGGCCCGTCCCTCCGGGCCCCGGGCGCTGGAAGTGCTCCGTGGGCTTCCGGTGCCCACTCTGGGGACTCCCGAGTGTCGCGTGCTGGGTCGGCGGCCCGTCGAGGCCCGGGGCTGGGGGGTCAGCCTTGGGGGGCCCGCGAGCGCCTCCTGGGCCTGCGGCTCGCGCACCTGAACAACCCTGCCTGGGATCCGCGGGCCTCGAGTGGAAGGGCAGGGTGGGGCGAAGGGTTACAGCCCCGAAATCTCGGTCCCGCTCAGCGGGGAAAGATTAGTGAACCAGACGAACCGGTCGTGTGGGGTGAACGGTGGCGGAAAGGCTGCGTGCTGTGGGTAAAGGTGGTACTTAATTCGGTGCAAAGCCGGGCCTGCGGGAAGTCCTAGCAAGCTCCTGCACCTGTGTCCCGGGCTTAGGGCTCACTGCACACGCGACGCGACGCGACGCGGAGGAAGGAGGGCAGTGGCACTTACCTTGTTTTGCAGTCAGAAACTTAACCGAGCATAGTGACCGTTAGTGCTGGCGCTAATGCACTCGACGGTGATCAGTGTTTGTTTTTCTGTTGCTTGTTTGTGTCCGCCTCCGAATAATCAGAGGGTAAAGTAGGGTTAAATAACCAGTGGATTGCAGTGACCCACAGCGCCCGTGTTAAGACCCATTTTATACATGGATAGCTCACGACAAGCTTAAATGCGACTATTATTTTTTTCACTCCTCAGGAAACTGGAATTCACTTAACTTATGAAACTAGGCCCCTGTGAAAGTGGTAGCATTAGGTTTCGATTGTCTGTACGGTTTTTTGTTTGTTTGTTTGTTTTTATAGTTTACGATTTACAAAAGTAAGTGAACTTTATTCCACGAGTGAGGCAGTGATTATCTGTCTAGTTTGAAGTATGTTCTGAGGTTTTGTTATCTGTCTAACCTTTGGGCGGGATACCTAGCCCTTTAAGGTGTTTCTACATTTGTAAAATAGATATTGCACTGATATGTCAGAGTTGTGAGGGCTAAATAAAATGTAGATCACTCATCGAAGTGTCTGGTACATAAATAACGATAGGATAAATATTCATTCACGTAAGTCTTGTTCTTAACATCAGCTCTGAATTCTGCCAATCATAGCCAAATAAAACCTGTTCAGGCCTAGCACATAGGTACAGGGAAATAGCAAAGCTTAGGAAAAGGTAACAGAACAGATGGTAGAAGTTGTAGTGACAACAGTGGATTCTCAGGATCAATCTGCTTTTCAACAACCCCCCCCCCTTTTAAAAGATTTTGAGAATCTTTTAAAAAGGCAGTTCCTTTTGGCTGATGAGTTGAAAAATGCACCCCACTCTAGCCTGAAAATTTAGTGCCCCATCTCCAAGATTGGACCATGCAGAAGCTCTCTTAGTGAGACAAAACTGAATTTCTGGTTTTTAGATTAAAACGTGCCTGGCACAGGAAGTGAAGGAAGTATTGTCTTTCAGAATCTCTTCTCTGATCTATCCCCTAAAGCTGAGGTCTAGAATCGGGGGGAGCAAAATTACTCATTGCCTCCAAAGACATGTTGATAATTGGACATCTCTTTTAATTTTACTTGAACATTTATTAACAGCGATCTATAAAATAAAGTCTTAATCCCAGCCAGGAGGCAGAGTCAGGTAGGTCTCTAATTTCGAGGCCAATCTGATATGTAAAGGGAGTTCTAGGACAGCCAGTGCTACACACAGAAACTCTGTTGAAAACCAAAACCAAACAAACAAAAAAGAAAGAAAAGAAAACTAACAAATATTTTAAGATATCTTAATGGGGCTGGTGACCAAGCTTAAGGGAACTTGTCTGTCAAGCTGATGACCTTGGGCTTAGACCCGCAACACTGAAATAAACACAAATAATTAAAATATTTATTAGCATTCTTTACAGTGAAATTTCTTCTGCACCTGCATCTGCTCAAGCACTCAGCTCATATCGTCTCTGTGCTCTCTCATCTCTTCTTACACGTATGGTGTTTTCTTTCTTGCTATCTTTTGGTGCTGTCCTCAGATTCCATTTATAGTTGTTAAACTGTCTCTTTTCCAAACATTTCTTTCACTGATGATGAAAGTTAAGTCGAGAAAGATAATGTTGTATGTGAAAAACGAATTCACGACATTTTGACCTTTAAATATTCAAAATGAGGCACAATTCTTTGTATGATCTTGCTGGTGGATCTTTTAGAAAGAATCAATACCACTTCCATTAGTTCTCAGCCTCTTAAGGAATCCAGTAATCTGTTAAGTCCTTTCTGAGGCCTTTATCTTAGTCTAACTTCCTTCTAAAAGGGTTTTGTTTTGTTTTAATGTTCTTGATTTGTTTTGTAGATACTGCTGCCTAGGTTAAAACCTAAATGAACAAGGTAGAAGACCTCTAGAAGGTTTGTTAAAAGAGTTGCCAAGAAAGAACTTAAATGACCACTTATCATAGACTTTATTTAACCTTTTTTCATACTGATAACGAAGGGAACTTATATACACATTTTGATAACATTCTGATAAGATTTAAACCACAGTATAGCTATGTTATACGCTGGCTTAAATGTATCTGAAGAAGGCTGGGAGTAGGGTACAGAGATTTCTTTTGGAGAGGCTTTTCATTCTCTTAATATATAAGAGCTCAGCTAAAAGGTATCATAACGCTTAAAAAGACATGAAAATGAACAGTACTATGATCACACCGATTTCTATTAGATAGGTAGCACATCAGTACAATGTCTCTATGAGAAAGGAATATTACACAGTTTAGTAAAACCACTAACTTATGAAATGGATATATTATGTCTATTTCCTGTAAAAAAAGGAATATTACACAGTTTAGTAAAACCACTAACTTATGAAATGGATATATTATGTCTATTTCCTGTAAAAATTGCCAAAGCAACAATGTGGATAGTGTCGTTTATAGTGTCATCATATTAACTGCACTTTTCTGTTTTGCTCTGTGTTTTCTTTTCTTTTTTTCTTATTTATTTGAGACAAGATTTTTCTGTGTAGCCCTAGCTACCCCTGCCTCCCCTAAGTGTTGGAATTAAAGCTGTGTGCCACAACTACCCAGCCTCCCCCACTTCTCCCCTCTCCTCTCTCCTTTTTCTCCTCTCTCCTCTCCCCTCTCCCTTCTCCTCTCGCCTCTCTCCTCCCCCCCCCCTTTCCTTTTTCATATAGACTCTGTAGTCTGGTGGAAACATCTAGACTTGCTGTAAAGGCAAGGATGACATTCACCTCCTGCCTCCACCTCTCAAGTGCTGGCATTATCAGTATGTGTAACCACACCCAGGTACTTAAAGACTGAAGTTTTTGTTTTACAGTTCCTCTAAACATTAAGATGATATTACAGTAAAATTCCCATTTGCAAATGTGAAAAGGAGTGGCAATTTATTTCCATCTAGATAGGGTTTTTTTTTTTTTTTTCCCCCCAAACAAGGGTTTCTCTGTGTAGTCCTGGTTGTCCTGGGAACTTTGTAGACCAGGCTACCCTCAAACTCACAGAGATCCTCTTGCCTGTGCCTCCTGAGTGCTGGGATTGAAGGCTTGTGCCACCACCACCTGGCTTGGGATCATATGTTTTAAAAAGAAGTGAAAATCTAAACAAATGTTTCCTGGTGGTATTGTCAAAAGAAATAGTTGCAATTCCTAAAAGTGCAACACACCTGCAGTGTTTCTCTCCCTGCTCTGCATTTCTCCTCAGCGTTGATTACCACATAATGTGCTGTTAAGTCTACTCAGCTCATTTACCTTCCTATCCTGTAATCACATTCACGTGAGCGTCTCCTTATGTCAGTGTTGTTCCCCAGCAACTCAGAAGAGTGCAGGACACAGGGCAGGTGATCCCAGGGGTCGGTTGAACTGGTATTAAACGAGTAATAGTGTTATTAAATATTAATGATTAGGAAATGTAAAAGGATTTGCCAGAAAGTTACAAATAGCTGTGATGTATATGGTAATCAATGCTGCAGTGAATATTCTAGAAATTGGACAAAGTGTAGACATTTCTTAGTTTTTGTTCATTATATAATCATTTATTTATGTTGGGAATGCCAGCACATGCTCTCTTACCGAGTGACACTGTGAACGCTAGAAACTTTCAAACTTAGAGAATGACAGTAGTAGTTGTTTTAGCTTTAAACAGAAGGAATTTGTTTATTTGGGGGTAAGGTCCCATGCTGGCCTTGAACTCACTTCCTCCTGCTTCAGCCCCCTGAGTGCTGGGATCCTGGCACATAACACTATCATGCCAAAAAGAACTTTTTTTAGCCTTGTTCACTGTGAATTAGAGAGGCACTATGTGACCAGTGAAATGCTGATCTGAGCCAGCTGAACGCTCTGCATACCCAGCTAAGAAGGAAGACAGGGAGGCATATTTAAAAAGCAGGTGTGTAGAGTCCAAACATAGTTCACTGGGCAGGCGGAAAGCTCTGATGGTTCCATACACGGAAGTAACTTGAGGCAGAAAGATGACAGAAAGGAGAGCTCTGGGCAAGGAGGATCATAAAGGACTTGAGTTTCAGTAGATACCAAGCCTGAGTACATTATTCACACAATTTTGCTGCACAGCTGCCCACAGCTTTACTGCATCTCTACCTTACATTGTTGACAGCTAATTACCCTGATTGGTATTGGCATAGGTGACTTGCAGTGTTGCCCCATATTTTATAGTCAAGCGTGTTAAGATGCTTATTTCCTAAAGTGAGATGATATTGAGGTCCTGTTAATTGCTTTTTTAAACACCTGCATTAATTACTGTTCTTACTGCAGTGAAAAATTACTGCACAAAAGCAAATCAAGGAAGCGTGCAGTCCATGGCAGGCACGGGAGGGGCTGGTCACATTATACCTGGCCATATTCAGAGAGCAGTGGATACTGGTACTCTGCTTTCTTTCCTCTTTATTCAGTGTGGGACCCCAGCCCATCGAATGGTCTCATTCCCATTCAGCATGGATTATAGACACTCCTTCATAGTCACCCTAAGAAGCTTGTCTCTTATATCTTGTCAACATGACAGACAGTACTATCATCAAACTCCTAAGATCATCAAACATCTGATGATCCTCTCCTTCAGTGGACTTCAGTGTATGGTTAGTGGTGTTTCTAGAATGTATGCACATTGACCAAGGGGTTAGAAAGTTTGGAATGTGTACTAAGTTAAAACCTTGACAAATAAGTTTCCTTCTTGCCCTGAATCAATCAGAGTTTTATGTTTCCAGGATTTTTTTATTTTAGAGAATTTGAGGAAGGGCTTGAGTTGGTGGTTCACTTTGTGCTAATAAAAGCAAGGTAAAAATCATGTGTACTTCTTAAGCTACTGATACATTGTTCACATTTATTATTATTATTATCATTAATTGGCTTTCCTGAGTTCTTTGTGTCCAGATGCCATCAGTAAATCTAAAAATTACTGTTTAGATTTTATGTCAATAATTTGAAAACCTTTTGGGGCTTTGAACATGCTAAGGCCATGTTCTACTATCTCGCAGAAAAAAGTACAGATTTATTTACATTGTGTCTGTGTGTGTGTGTGTGTGTGTGTGTGTGTGTGTGTGTGTGTAGATGTCCACAGAGCCCTGAAAAGGGTGTTAGATTCCTTGGAACTGGAGTTACAGGCGGAGATGAGCCTCCTGTTCCTTTTTCTGCAGAGATGTGTGCTGAGAGTTTCAGACTGAGACGCCATGGATGTAGTGAAACTCATTTCCTGATGCAGCATTAGCCCAGGAGGCAGGGCCTGGACTTGGTGGGGTGTACTGCATTTTCATTTTGTTTGTGAGTTTAGTCACTTTCAGACAAGGCTCCCAGACTGGTGAGAAAGTATTCATGAGTATGTTTTTACAGCGTTTTAGATAGTGGCAGACGGAGACTTAGCTTGAACAACCATATTTTTTTTTCAACCATTTCTCTATTTTGTTCTGTATTTCTGGTGTTTTCTGTTTTTCATAAGCCCTTGAGTAGCAATTCCTATACAAGTTATATATTCATTGTAATTACATTAAAATAAAAACACAATCTGGAAGAGTTACCTGAAGACACTGAGTGAGTTAGCACTCACACTGGGAAAAGCAAGGCCGGGAGAAGTTCAGCCCTGCCCACATGGCCACCATCACTTGTCTGATCCAGAACCAATGTCTGGTATCCTTGTTGCTCCAGTGACCCTTCTTGCTTGCTTCACGTTAAGGTGGAACAGTATCCTCTTCTCTGTCTTGGGTGATTTTATATTTGACATTCCTCATTTTCATTTCTCATATCTTGTGGCAAGGATAGAAACTACAACCAAACAAATAACATTTGGTATCACTTTCTTTTTATGAAATCAAATTACTTTTTTTATTTTTCTTCCTTTTGTGTTTTTCTTCTCTCTCTCTCTCCCTCTCCCTCTCCCTCCCTCCCTCCCTCCCCCACTACCCCTCAGACAAGGCCTTATGTTTTTCAGGCGTGACTTAAACTTCTTACTACTTAGTGGAGGCTGGATTTGCACTCCTTATCCTTTCACCACTACATCCAAGAACTGATGCAGGCTGTGTCACCACACCTAG
>NC_034611.1:27553731-27569925 GCF_900095145.1 Mus pahari | reverse complement strand
TTGAGGAATTTTTTCCCTGTGCCCATATCTTCGAGGTTTTTCCCCACTTTCTCCTCTATCAATTTCAGTGTCTCTGGTTTTATCACACCTAGCTTTTTATTCTTTTGATATAAGACTCTTAGTCTCACAGTCTGGCTTCTTGCTTATTTATTTAGATTCTGGGCATATAAAAACTGCACTCTACCATTAAGCTACACTCATAGCCAGATCTGGCTTTTAAGTGCAGTATGTATTATGGGTTGGATCTTACATGTCCACCAGGATCTCATGTTAGAGGCTTCGTCCTCAGGGCAGCAGTGTTCAAAGGTGAGACTTTAGTAAGTAGTTGGATTATGGGTCTCTAAATGGGTTTATATTATACATTTACTAACTTATTTATTTATTTATTTTTCAGGCAAAGTCTCAACTATGTAGCTCTGGCTATTCTAGAACTCACTATGTAGACCAGTCTGGCCTCAAACTCCCTGCCTCTCCCTTTTGAGGGATTTATACATGTAATAACTCATAGCTTAATGGGGCTGTGTATATGTGTACATGTGTGTGTTTGCATATTTGTGTATGTGCAGGTACTCATGGTGTGTATAGATGCCAGAAGTCAACCATAGGTGTTTTTCCTCCAGTGCTATCTGCCTTGGTTTTATACAGGTTCTCACTGGCCTGGAGCCAGCTGACGAAACAGGCTGATCATAGAGGGCCAGGAGTCCACGTGTCTCTACTTCCCAGCACTGGACTACAAACTAGTGCCACTGCACCTTGCTTTTTCAGGTGCTTTCTGGGGCTGGAACTGAGGTGCTCCTGTCTTTATGCTTTTGAGGCAAGCACCCTACTGGCTAATGTGTCTCTCCAGCCCACTTATGGGGGCTTAGCTGGAAAGGTAAGCCTTTTTTCTTTGTTGTCTGGAAGCCATTTCATGAGCAGTATTTTTCTGCTAGTTGTTTCTGCCTTTGTGGAATGTCTCAACACATGTATGCATACCCTCATGCATACATGCACCCCAATTAAACAAAAAACCCACAAGACTAACCAGTCATCAGCTATAACTTTTGAAACCATGAGCCATTGAGTTTCCATTTTTGTCACAGGGACAGAAAGCTGAGAATCAGTGTTGCTGCTTTAAGATTGTCCAGCTTTATGTGTGTGGTAAACATGTAACTGTGGACATTCCCTAGAAAAGAGAAAAAGGGCTGAAGAGATGGCTCTGCACTTAAGAACACTGGATATGCTTGCAGAAGACCCAGATTTAGTTCCAAACACCACATTATCAGCCACAACCTCTAATTGCAGTTCCAGGGGTCTGATGCCCTCTTCTGGCCTCCACAGGCAGTGCATGCACATAATCCACTTACACATGTAGACAAAACACTCAGGTATCAATAAAAAATAAAGAGAAAAGAGAAAAGCCCTTCTTAGCATCAAGCAACTTATGGACTAAAGAGGAATAGCTGTATAAATATAAGCCATCCTGCTCTTTGACCGCCTGATGTTTTTCTGGCTACAGCTTAAGAAAAATATTAACAATTACAACCTTAATATTAATTTAATCTATTTAATATATTTAATAAATATTAATTATAATTTTAATTATTAATTATTTACTTTACATCCAGATTGCAGTTTTTCTTCCCCTCCTCCAAGTTCCTCCCTCTCACTTCATCTCTCTCTTCTTTCTTCTCAGGAAAGGGGAGGCCTCCCATGAATATAAACCAGTCTTAGTAGATCAAGTTGCAGTAAGACTTGGTATATTTCTGATATTGAGACTAGATAAGGCAGACTAGTTAGAATATTATAATTTAAAAGATCTATTTCATTATTCATTTGTGTCATGAGAAATATTTTATTTGATATGCTAACAGTTACAGAATCAAATTATTATTACACTAAGCAAACATTAATTAGAGGCATTTTAATGCCCTGGGAACATTTTGTCATGAGGAAATAAAACATCTGGGTTGTAACTTTGGTCTTTGTATTTATTAGGTTATTAATCATAGGGTAAAAAGTATTTTATATGTGTGTTTATTATGTAGCCAAGACTGACCACGAATTCACTTTCTGACCAAGGACATCCTTGGATTTCTGATCCTCCTGCTTCTGCTTTCTTAAGTGCTAGATTACAGGTGAAGGGCAACATGCATAGTTTTATGTGGTGCTAGGAAGTAAACCCAGTGCTCCATGCATGATAGACAAGTACCGTACCAACTGTACTATATCCCTAGCCCTCATCTTAGTTTTTAAAGGAAGTCTTTGTTTGGTGGTTGATTGGTTGGGGCTTTTAAGCCCAGGGTAACTTCATGCTCTCAGCTGAGAATATACTGAGAATATTTTGGATATTAGTTTAACACACTTCTGGGTGTGATTGAGGGCATTTCCAGAAAGGATTGACTAGGTGGGAAGATCCATCCTGAATGCAGATGGCAGTACCCCAGGGACTTGGGACCAGGTGTAATGACAGAGGAAGGAGTAGAGTGTATGGGCATTATTCTCTCTGCTTCCTGTCTAACACGAGGTGTACAGCCCCTACGCCATGTATGCTGCCACTGTGGTGAGTCTCCATTTAAGACCAATGGAACAAGCCTGAGGGACCAGGGACCAAAACCATTATCTTTGTTTATTTTGGTCTAATAGCACACTTATTTCCTCCCACTCCTACCCACGCACCTCCTGGAAAATAACTCTGATTAGCAACCTCTCTTACCTACAAGTGCATTATGACTGATTGGCAAATGGAAAAAAATTCCATTATCAAAATAAATCTCTTCTCCTTTTAAATTATTTATTTCAAGACATGGATGAACAGGATTTCAGCAGGGCATGGGAGTGACCGCATACTTCTGATTTCATCTCCAGCTCCCCTTTGTGTCTTATTTTTCACTTGATTTGCATAGTCTGTGTTATGTTGGGCCAAAAGATAGGATTTGGGGAGAGTGGTTATGTTCAGTATGCTTACCGACTGTAGGAGCCACACATCTCATGCTGAGTGTTTCCTCTGGTATTCTCTCTATGACCCTGTAGGAAACATGCAGAATCTTCTTTAGTTGCACACATATTCTTCTGATTGATCATTTATTGCAGAAAAATGACCTATTTTCTGTATTCAAAGGATACAGAACATTTTTTTATGTTCTTCCATTATAGTGTGTTCATGAATTACACTGTTTTCTTCACATGACATGTATTCGATAGTTTCTGGAATGAAAGTATTTATATGAATGTTCATATTAGAAGAGTTCTAGACTCAATTGTTTGTTTAGTTGTTTGCATTGACCATTAAGTATAATGAGTTTCTGGAGGTAAATAGTGTGGAGAGGCGGAGGTCTAACTCATTTAGGGGAACAGTGAGTGATGCTTTAGAGGGAATTTGTTTTCTGGCCACAGTGCAATAATGTAGTTGTCAGTATGTTATTAAATAATCTGCCATGTTGTTTGTGTAGCTTTGTTTGAGCATATTCAAGAGAGAAAAATAATGTTCTAATGAGCCTCTGTTATGAGAATGACTTTGCATGTAAATATTTGTATTCTTGGTTGCGTTCACCCCATCTTTAGAAACAAACTTTTTGGGTTGGTGGTATGCTTAGCACATGCTGATCCATAACAGTTATGCTTGTTCTATTTGTGAGGGTATTACTTACAAGACTCTAAAACTACCTTATGTAAAAGAAAAAAGACAAGACAGAACTTTATTTTTTGGAATCAAACTTAGTACTTCTTTGGTAAATGCAGAGGAATGGTTGTACATTTTTAAAATTAATGTATTTGCATTTTATCCCCATAGAAGCTTCTCCCTCCTCTCCTACAGGTTCTTCCCTGGTTCTTCCCTCTCACCTCACTGATCTCCCTGACATTTTCCTCCTTCTCCCTTTCTTCTCAGAAAAGGCTCAGAAAAAGGGAGGCTTTCCATGGATGTAAACTTACCTTGGTATTTCATGTTGCAGTAGGACTAGGGGCATCTTCTCCTGTTTTGGCTAGGCAAGGCACACTAATTAGGGGAAAGGGATCCAAAGGCAGGTAACAGATTCAGAGATAGCCCCTGATCCTGCTGTTAGGAATCTCACATGAAGACCATGCTGTGCACAACTGTTACTTATTGCCACGGGACTAGGATGCTCTCTATTTATGCTCTTTACTTATATTCTATGTATGCTCTCTATTTGGTGGTTCAGTCTCTTGTGGACCACTGTATGCCCAGGTTAGGTGATTCTGTATCATTTCTTGTGGTGCCCTTGACCTCTCCCTCTGGTTCCCTCAATCCTTTGTCTCCCTCTTCCATTGAATTCCCTAAGCTCCGACTAGTGGGTCTCTGCATCTGTTTCCGTCAGTTGCTGGCTGAAGCCTCTCAGATGACAGTTATGCTAGATGCATTTCTGGAAATATCATTAATAGTGTCAGTGAAGCATTCTCTCAGGGGATGGGTCTCAAGATGGGCCAGTTATTGGTTGGTTATTCTTTCAAACTCTGCTCCATCTTTACCCCTGCACATCTTGTTGGCAGGAAAAAATTGTGGGTCTAAGGTTTTGTGGTTGTGTTGGTGTCCCAATCCCCCCATTGAAAGTCTTTTCTGTTTGCAAGAGATGGCCTTTTGGGCTCTGTATACTTCATTGCTCTGAGTCTTAGCTACGGTCATCCTCATCGATTCCAGAGAGTTTCCTTTGTCATAGTCTGTGGTCATACCACCCTGATTGTACCCAATCTCTTCTGATAGAACTTTTTTCATAGATTCTGTGTCTGAGGTGAAAGCAATGAGCTTGGCACATTCCAGATTTTGTTTACTTCTGTGTGGAAATCTAGGCTTAGAAAGTAGAAGTATGGTTTACATGTGGTTACACACCTGGATCTAGGTGCTAAGTTTAACACAGGTGTGCATTCTTTCATATTTGATTTGTTTTTAAATAAGCCTGGCCTTGTCCTTGTGATCTGCTTTATTTATTTATTTATTTATTTATTTATTTATTTTAGCATCTTGAATACTATGGATGTAAATTGGTGTCAGACACCACACCCAACTTTCAAAATTTGATACTGTTTTTTAGTAGTGTACCAATTTTTTACTATGAAAGCAGCAGGAATTTAGGGGAGGGGCAGTTTAATGTGTGTTGGCATAATCAGGAAAATCATCGTGAAATACAATAATAAAATAGAGGAAATGCGGGATTAAAAAGGATTACACTGCATGGAGGCAAACGGTGCTGAAATAATAGTAGTAAACACTTGTATACATTTTAAATATACTAACTCATCCAGTCCTAGGACAATTATTTACATTATAGATGAGGGAACTGATAAGGATCTAGCCTTAGCGACATAGTAAGCGTTAGACTGAGATTCCAAAGCATGTGATATTCAGTCATGAACAGGAGAATGCTGCAGGACTGAATGTAAGAAGAGAACAAGGAGGGAGAGAAGGCTGCCTGTCAGGACACAGGTGAGGGCTGTAGGCTTTCACAACACTGTATACCATCTAGCTGTCTGAACTTGGAGACAGAGCAGATATGTGTGAAAGCTCAAGATAACACCCTTAGTTTATGTTTGGCTTCTCAGTGGAGGAGGAAAAGAGTACTCCTTAATGGATTTAGGACCAGGTCCCATTGCCAGCACATCAGACTTCCAGGATACAGACAGCCTCATGTTTACTGGGCTTGTGTTTTGCTGCTTTTTTTCTCTTCCTACCTTTATTTTTTCTTTCCTCTTGTATTTTATTTTCAAGCAACCCTGCCCCTTACCTAATTCTCAAGTTAAGGTAAAGGTGACAAGAAACCATGTTAACAAAATGATAAAAGTGTCCCCTAACATTATATGCAAACTTCTGATCCATCCATTTAGCACTCTGTTCTGTCAGACCCTCTGAACCTGTCCAGTCTCATGTCAGGTTGTTTTTCTCTGGTTAGTTCACCATTATATCACATATTTTGGCATCTTCTCTGTCTTCTTGTGTCCTACTTTTTCCCGTGTTTATGTTGTTTGCCACTTTTGTTCAAGTAAGATCCTTCAAAGCCCAGGCAACGTAAGTCTGTTTCACACTGTCAGCTGCCCTTCCTCAGCGTCTCTCTGCTCTTTATATCCGTTGAGCACACTATTAATACTTGTATTTAACTATTCGGACACATGTTAAACAACGACAGAAACCTAAACAAACACAGACCATCAAAGCTAAATGCAATTTTGTAAGGGATGTCCAAGTTTTAATTTTATTGTGATAAAAGAGAAGATATTATAATTAAGAAAAGATAGGAAGCAAATTGGAAATTTGGGGGGGGGGGAATGTCATTCCTTAAGAAGTTCTCAGTGAAGGTGAGCTGCATGGCTTTCTTCTTAAAAATAATTTGTATCTATATTAAGGCCAACCTTATTATTCTCAGTGTCCAAAACTGTAGGAATCCTACACTCTGCTGTTGACTTTTAACAGGTATTGAGGCTTGTTGCTGTTTCTAAAAATAACTAGTGGGGCTGGAAGGATGGTTCTCAGTCCGAACAATAAAGTCCTCGCTTCTCAAGCATGGGAACTGAAGTTTGTCTGGATCATCCATCATCATCCATATGAAAGAGTATCTATGACCCTAGTTATTGGTGAATGCCAAGAACTTATTGGCTGGCCAGCCTAACCAAACTGATGAACTCAGCTAGGTTCAGTGTTTCAAAATGAGAATAAGTAGTTGAGGGAGACATTTGACGTTGATTTTTTGACCTCCAAATTCATCCTCACTGACACACATATCCACACAGCCACACGAACATTCATACACTAAGTAATGAGTTATTTTGAAATTGTCAAAGGATCTTATCTTTTTTTCTTGTGCTTGAAGAAACATTTATACAGCTCATGAAAGCTACTGCCGTTCTAAATATTAAGCATGATGCTGAGTGGACTTATCCCTGTATGCTCAGAAGCTCAGCATCCCAAAGTAGAGAAGACAGAGCACTCCAAATAGAACCGATGTTTGGGAGGAAATGCTTTCCAGCCCAGAGCCTGCACTACCGCCATGATCTTCTTTATGCTAGACAGCTGGCTCTGTTGACATTTGGGGAGTATAGTACTCTGCTCCTCTTCTTGGTGATACCATGGCACTTGAGCTCCAAGGAGGAAAGCACCTCACTCTCAGAACTGAAGGCCTTCCTACCCCTGTCCCCTTTCTTTCTGGAAATTTTTTTCAAGACAGGGTTTCTCCATACATAGCTGTGGCTCTGCTGGAACTCATCCTCTGCCTCACCCTCATTCCTCTTCATGTATTATTTGATGGTTAAAGAAGGGGAAGTCTGTAGAGTTAGGCTAACTGGTGTTTCTTGGCAAGCCATGGCAAATCAGCTACAGTAAGTTGCTGAATGCTACTTGTGGAACATTCTCATTGGAATCATAGCGATGGTACCCAAGTTGTACCTTAAACAACAGAAATAGAAAAACAGATAAATAGCAAAACATCATCAAACTGGACATTTACAACATCTAGCAGGAATGAATAGGGAAGCCCTAAGAGCCTGTCATGCTGGAGTTTCCAGGAACTCCTGGAAAATCCAGGGAGAACATTTTCATGTATGACCATTTGGCTTCTCAGTCTCAAAGTCACTCTGTTGGTAAAGGTGTGCCTTTTAGCTGTCTGTAAGGATGGAATGCTTTTAATACCATTAGATATTTTTCTATTTCTCCTTGTCACTGGGGTGAAAGATCAGCCTGTTCCAAGAGTATCTCAGGGGACACTTGATAAATATGCTTGAGTTTGAGAGCTTGCTATCTGAGTCAGTTCCAAACAGAACATGACAATTTACCAATATATTTTGTAGTATATAGGCAGAGGATATATATATATATATATATATATATATATATATATATTGCTATCTTGAAAGTATATTTCACTGCTAGATGGTGAGTAAGCTTGATTCCACTGAATAATAAAGTATTACTGGACTAAGCTGATGAAGACCTTTATTCCCAAGAGGCTCAAGGAGCAATCCCATTCTAGCAGAGCTGTTCAGAAAGTCCCGGCAGACAGTTTGCCTTAGGAGTGTAGCTATCTCCTTCAAGAGTTTTAGAGTGTTTTTTTAACGATACTGTTTCTCATTGGTTCTTCCATAGCTCAAGACATGGCTGCCCAGTGTGTCACGAAGGTGGAACTAAATGTTTCCTGTAACAACCTTTTGGATGCAGATGTAACATCAAAGTCGGACCCTTTATGTGTGTTGTTCTTGAGTACGAGTGGTCAACAGTGGTATGAGGTAATCCTTAATGATTTGGGTGAAAATTGGTTCATATTTCTTTTTGACAATGTTGAGTTTACTTTAAAATGTTAAAAATAATACCACAGGATTGAAGAGATAGCTTAAGAGCCCTGGCTGATCTTACAGACAACCTGGGATCAAGACGCATCACTCCATGGTGGATCAGCCACCTGTAACTCCAGTTCCAGGGGATCCAGCACTCCCTTCTGACTTGCAGGCACAGGACCCTTGTGGTAGCCAGATGTACGTGCAGGGGAAGTACCAGACACATTAACAGCCGCAGCACTGTACCATCTCATCTGTTAGTGCGTTTTTTGTTTTGTTTTAACAAATTTGTCTTTGATAGCACAATTCCTCATGCACATAGAGAAATTTCTAAAAAATAAATGATAAATAAGTGGGCCAGTGAGATGGTTCAGTGGCTAGATGGCTAAACCAAGTAATTTAAGTTCAATCTCCAGAACCCAAGTGGTAGAAGGAGGGAACTGTCTTTTCAGTTGTCCTCTGATCTCCACATACATGTCATAGTGCACCCTACATATACATACATTTTAAGATATTTAGTCTTTATACTTATATGTAATTATATTTACTACATAGAGATGTTAAAAAAAAAATCTAAGGATTTCTTGGATCTCAAAAATCTCTTATTTTGGTGTTTTTTTTTTTTTTTTTTGGATGAGTATAGGTTGAACGGACAGAAAGGATTAAGAATTCTTTGAATCCCAAATTTTCTAAGACATTTGTTATTGATTACTACTTTGAAGTGGTTCAGAAATTGAAGTTTGGAATCTATGACATTGACAACAAAACTATCGAGCTGAGTGATGATGACTTCTTGGGAGAATGTGAAGTCACTCTTGGACAAGTGAGTATGAAGTTCTGTTACCTTTTGCTTTGTTTTGTTCTGAATGTTTGTTTTGTTTTTGTTTTTGTTTTTGTTTTGGATATAGCATCTCACAACTTCACAGTGGTTGGTGTCCTCAGTGCTATGCAGCCCAGTTTGGCCTTAAACTTATGGTAACCCTTCAGCTGCTGCTTCCAGAGTGCTGTGATTACTGGTAAATGCCACCACACCCAGCCATTTTATAGATTTTAAACCAAAGCGTTGGGTGGGTTTGATAAACATTGTGTCATAGAAAGTGCTATTGCTGTGAAGAGACATCATGACCACAGCAGCTCTTATAAAAGAAAGCATATAATTGGGGCTTGAGTTTAGAGTGTCAATCCATTGTTTTCATGATGGTGGCACGCAGGCAGAAACAGTAGCTGCGAGGTATGCATCATGATCCACAGGCAGCAGGAAGAGAGAGACATTTGGCCTGGCTTGAGCGTTTGAAACCTCAGAGCCCACCTCCCCCAGTAACACTCCCTCTGACAAGGCCACACTTGGTAACCCCTGTCAAGTAACACCACTCCATAATGCCCAAGCATTCAAATCCTGTGGGGTCATATATTTAATTTATTATTTAAACCACCACAGGCTTTTAGGATAATCTTTTTAGTTGGTGACTCTGTAATAGCCCTCGGGGACATTAGTTACGTTAGGTTAGTGTTCTTTTTAGGTTGACCCCAGAGACTCTAGGGCAGTAGTTCTCAACCTTTCTAATGCTTTAACGCTTTAGTATAGCTCCTCATGTGGTGGCTTCCAATGGTAAGATTGTGTTTATTGCTGCTTTATAACTGTAATTTTGCCACTGTCAGGAATATAATGTAAATATTTGTGTTTTCTCATGGTCTTAAGTGACTCTGTGAAAGGGTCCTATGACTCCCATAGGGCTCACAGGCTGAAAGCCACTGTTCTAGGGGTTGTTCTCCTGTAGAGAGGCCCATCAGCTCTAGTTCTGGTTTAGGCTCTCTCCTTTCAAATGCATTTGAATTTTCAGAAGATGATTTGGGTCTTGGTGGGGAATCTTTCTCTTTGTACCACTGCAAAGCAAAAGATTTCTCCTTAATGATACGATACTAATCTCTTTAAACCATTATGCCTGCTTTTTCTGCATTTACATACCCTCTAACATTAAATTTTCACTTTTCCTTGATGTAATCTTGTAAACACTTCTCTTTGTTGCCAGTTGTTCTTTCCCACTGTAAACCTCCCGGGTCAGAGCGGTGAGTGGTAACCATCCACAGCCTGGGTGCTCTGTGCCCCTCGTAGTCACCATTGTGCACTCATGAAATACCTGACAGAGGCCTTGAGGAAGAATGGGTTCATTTGACTTTGAGCAGGGTTTATTCTGTAGCTTCTGGTTGGAGACAGGGTGGATCATTCACCATTCACCGTGGTGTGGCTTCTATTTGGAGTGGAGGTGACAAGATCTTTGAAGATCCTTCATGAAATAAATAGGTTTTTTTGTGCTCCTCACCTTTTCTCATTGCTGTGACTAAGTGCCCGACAAAAGCAGCCTAGAGAAAGACTGATTGTGACTCACAGTTTGAGGCTGAAGTCCACCATGGAGGCAAGGCATGGCAGGCAGGCTTCAGCTCAGTGTCTGTGTAAGAGATGAAATGCTGGACTTTTTCCAATTCTGAGGAAGGAGCTAACGTTTCAGGTAATGCAATGACAGATAATATCTGCCAGAGGGAAGGCCTGGGCAACCTTCTCAGATGGGTTGTAAATGTGGAGGTGCATTTTAAAAGTCTTGAAGGGATGAGTTTTAATGCCTCTCTAATGACTTGAAGTGAACTTTATACTCAGCTTCTTTATTTTTTTTAAGCATTCATTTCAGCAAGTGATAATGTTTTACTTTCCACTTTTGACAGATTGTTTCCAGTAAGAAGCTAACTCGACCACTGGTGCTCAAAAATGGCAAACCTGCAGGGAAAGGGAGTATTACGGTAAACGTAGCTTGTCTTGCTTCAAGAAAGAGTCTCTTAAGTCTACTAAGCAAATAACCTGTAGCAGTGTCTGGTCAGCTGATCTTGAACTTCTGTTCACTCTGGCCTGTCATCACTAATGGAAACTGCCGTGCCGACAAACGCCGACAGTGATTTGTAGGAATTCCTTCCTTCAGTTTTTTAAGTTGTCCATCAAGGTCAGGTGTACCTCTTCCTTGAATGTGTCAGCTCCTAAATGTGAAAAGAAAGGTTTAGCACTGAATTAGTTTGGTTCTCTGTGTAGGATATGTGGTCCTCTTACCACAACAAAACCTTTCCATGGTGGAACTCATTCTAAATGGATATTATAATAGGACCGTTAAACTATAAACTCATAGCCTGGCATGGTGGTGCCTTCCTGTTATTCTAGCACACAGGAGCCTGAGGCAAGAGAATCATCAAAAGTTCAAGACCAGCCTGATCTAATTAGTGAGTTCCTGATTAGCTAGAGCTAAATAATGGTGCTGTGTCCGAGAAGTAAAAGGGGGGGGGGGGAGCCAGTAACAAACCAAAGTCAGAGGAACTCTTTATCCTGGCCTTCTGTCCCTGCATCTGCTGCGTAGCATCACACAAGGGGTTCCATTGGCTCATTACTTAGCTCTGAGCCAAAAATGTACTTTACCATACTTACCATACTTTATACTTCGTATACTTTAAAGTATACTTACCATACTTTAAATTTACAGTTAGTATGATAAGAAGCTTTTGGATACCTTTTCTTGTAGTGTTTCCTTCATTAGTGATAGTATTCTAACTAGTTTTCTGTGATACGGAAGCCTGGTTATAACAATTATCAAGTACGTTTTTTCTCAGCAGCTACTTGTCTCTATCTTAGATTTCCAGGAACACAAGAATATTTTACAATGCAAATAACTTTATTAATAGTTAACATATTGTGACTTCACTTCAGATCATACAAGTCTTTTACCCTTTGCAATTCTGAGCCTTAACTCCCCTACCCCCATACCACCCCCACCATGTTTTTTTAGTGTTTTCTGTAGCATAGACTAAAAGCCAAGGGAGTTGAGATAGCTTGGGATTTGACTTAGGATAGAGTGGCTCTTGCAGTTACACTGGGATGAAAAGTACTGGGCTCATATTTTACTTAAGAGGTCTACGGATAGGATTTATTTACTCTTCCTTCTCAATGTGTGCAGATTTTAGTTGGTTTTGTATAAAGGGTACCCTTCAGTCTGCTGGTACTTTGACTGTTCCATGGCTAGGAATATGTAATTTAGAGAACCAGATTTTTTCTGGCCATTACTTTTATCCTTGACCATTCTTGACCATATTCACAGTGGAAATATGTTTACAAACACATTGTGTACTAAGCACTGCATACCTCACCCCTGCTATACACACACCTGAAATGTGGCTTTCTAAGGAGCCACACTTAAAAACAGAGCTTTGTCAATGGCATGGTGCTTGTCTAACTTGTGCCACATGCTGGAGTCAATCCCAAACTGCAAATACAATACAATAAAAAGAAAGTGCTTTGTTCATATGTATTCATTTTCTTCCACCTGCTTTATGTACTTGCAGATTTCAGCAGAAGAAATAAAGGATAACAGAGTGGTATTGTTTGAAATGGAAGCCAGAAAACTGGATAATAAGGTAGGTACATTTTGTGTATTGTGCAAGGAAAAGGATTACCTTTCCCCAGCTCTGGTCCCTTTCTGAGCCATTAACAATGCAGTTAGCATGAGCTGTTCTTCTGAGCAGAGCCTTCTCCCTCCCTCCCCTCCCTTTCTCCTCCTCCCTCACTCCTTTGACTGTGCTTAAACAGCACCCATTTCCCTTCAGCTTTTTCATGAAGATGCAATTAAAGACTAAAAGAATACAAGCATTAACATTACAGTAAAGTTTAAGATAGTATTTTAGTAACCTTTAAGGGAAAATCAAAAAGCCTGTGGTTTATTAATTATAAGTCAGTTAATGTTTTTGCATTTCTGTACTTGAATACATGTCAGAATACAGTGTTCTTCATCATTTTGTTTACCTTAAAATTTAACTTGAAAGTGTCTTAAGACTAGTTTCCAGAGGCTTTAAAAATTAACATACATACATTAATCCAATAGCATTTTTAAAAATACTATATTGCCATGTGTTGTGATATACACCTTAAATCCAAGCATGTGGGAGACAAAGACAAGAAGATCTCTGTGTGTTCAGGCCAGCCTGGTCTACAAAGTGAGTTCCTGGCCAGCCAATAGTAATACATAGCAACAATTATATACCAACTCAAACAAAACAGAACAAAACAAAACAAAAACCCCAACAAACAAAAATCATCTGAGAATTATCATGTTCTGTCACCCATCTCTAACAGTTGTGATTCATGATGAATTTTGTTTCTCTGTATCTACTTTCCCTCTTCCCAGATACCATGTCATTTTGCATACAAGTATTTTGGGGTGTTTCTAAAGACCCTTTAAAGTGTAATTATTTAAAATACCTCTTAAGATAATTTTTTATCTATAAATTCTCCTTTGTTATATCTTTCTTGCTATCTGTCCCTCACTTCCTCCTTTCTTCCTTCCCCACCCCACATCCATTCATTTGTCTTATCTGTACATTTAGGAAACAGATTCCTCTGTCCTGTAGACATTTGTACATTCAGCATGTAGCTAATAAACCCCTGTGGCATCATTTCTCTTGCTTTATTTTATGCTTCCTGACTTCAGTAAGCTAGTCTGATGGTATTTCAAAGTGTTGTCAAAACAGTTTTGTCAGTTGTGGTGTGTAACTCCATCAGAGGCTTAATACTCTGTTACATGTTTTGGTCATTTCAATGACTATTGATGATAGCTATCTGCATATGTTATATTCTTTCAAGTCTGCAAAACAGTAATAGTCTTAGTAAGAAGTGCTTCTATAGAGAGGTGTTTTCCCAAACTAAATCTCTCTCTCTCTTTCTCTCTTATGTATGTATGTATGTATGTATGTATGTATGGGTTTTTTTGTTTTTATTTTTGTTTGTTTGTTTTTTTGAGGCAGGATTTCTCTAACACCCCTGACTGTACTACAACTCACTGGCCTCCAACTTAAACAGATCTGCCTATCTCTGCCTCCCAAGTGCTGGGATTAAAAGTGTGTACGCACCACCATGCCCAGCTGCATTTCTCCTTTTTTATTTGAGAGGTGTGTTGTTAGATCTCTTAGTTTATTTTATGTATGTGAATGTAATGCATTTTAATGTTTTGCCTGTGTGTATGTATGCACATGAAGCCTTTGGAGGTGTTCAGATCTCTAGGAACTGGAGTGGTGGTTGGTTATGAGTCACTGTGTGGGACCTGGAAATTGAACTTGGGTCCTCTGAAAGAGCAACAAGCTCTGAAACATCTACCCAGTCCCAGTACTATTTAGAAGTGTCTTCTCTAAAGGAAGTACTAAGCATTTGATATTCTTTGTATACACCTTTTTTTTTGTTTGTTTCTGAATAAGTTGATTCCCTAGCATCTTGTAGATGTGACTAGAAAAGTAAGTATTTTTTGTTGCTTTACATTAGTCTTTAAATATCTATAAACTTGTGTGTTTAAACATTAACAACTGCTAGCTGCAATGGATGAATTTTGGCTAATATTCAAATTATCCCAACCTCAGCCTCAGATTTGAAACCATTTGACAAAACAAGTAACAAGTATCAGTAGTTAGTCCCCTTGTTCTGTTTCCGTCACATGACATGATGTTCCACGTTAATTTTTTTCTAATTTCTATGCTAGACTGACACATTAGAAGGAGCCGGGTGTCACGTTAGTTAGTGGCTGTGTATTTGGGGCTGCACTGGGGTAGAGGTGCTCACCCTTTGCTGTTGCTCTCACTCAGGGTTTGTTTCTGGGCCTTTTTAGTATACAGACACAGAGAAAACTATTCTTTGAAAGATTGTTTATTTATTTAGAGTGTGTGTGTGTGTGCCTGTGCACTTGTGGGTGTGTGCACAGAAGCAAGAGTGGGGCATTGGATCCCTGAGAGCTAGAGTTGCACATGTCTGTAAGATGCCTACCTTATGTGTGTGCTGGGATCTGAACTAGTCCATGACAAGCAGCAGGCGTCTGTAGCTGCTGAGTTACAGATGTCGTCAGCTCTCCTATTTTTTTTCAAAATAGTTTTCTTATGTTTTTAACCTCAAACTCATGACAGTCCTCCTGTCTCTGCCTCCCAAGTACTGAGCCACATAGGAAAGGTTGTTTTGTTTTGTTTTGCTTTTTTTCTGAGATACAAGTTAAAGCCCAAATCTATCAATTACTATATGACTTTAGAAGTTAGTAAAACCTTTAGTCTTTTTGCCCGTGGCTAACTGTCCTGTCCTTCATAGAGTTGACAGGCCTAATGTTTGGGATATTATGTGTGGACTTAATACTATGTGAATGGAAAATTGAAATGCTGACATGGAGCTGAAACACATCAACATATTTTAAAGTACCATGGGTTTGAAACATAGGATTATGCATCACAGTGCCTTTTAATAGTTCTCCCTAGTACACTTTAACACATTATTAAGTTAGTGATGGCGATAATGGAATTGATATTTGCAACCAGAGTATCATTACTATGGAGTTGGACTTAATTGGTTGTATAAAAATATATATATGTATGACAAGTATAAGGTGTGTTCACACAGGTTCTAAGATAACGAAGGCTGTCTGTTTAAATATAGGACCTGTTTGGGAAGTCAGATCCATACTTGGAGTTTCACAAGCAGACGTCAGATGGCCACTGGCTGATGGTTCACCGAACAGAGGTAAGTTCTTGAATCTGAAAGTAGAATGGAAGTTTTCTTTGGCGTTACTATAATAATTTAATGTACACATATATAATGTTTTGAGACACGGTCTTTGTATAGAGCCCTAGCTGTCCTAGAACTTAGTCTGTAAACCAGGTTGGCCTTGAACTCACAGAAAACATTTATTTTATTTATTTATTTATTTAAATTTCTATGCAGTAATTTAAAACTATGCTCATTCACTTCCTTTTCTCTTAAAAATGAGACACTGCCATGCTTACTGAAATATGTTCTTCCTTTCCCTTTCCTTTTCCCTTTCCCTTTCCCTTTCCCTCTTCTCTCTTCTCTCTTCTCTCTCTCTCTCTCTCTCTCTCTCTCTCTCTCTC
>NC_034611.1:27537029-27553271 GCF_900095145.1 Mus pahari | reverse complement strand
ATGGTTATGAGCCACCATGTGGTTGCTGGGATTTGAACTCTGGACCTTCGGAAGAGCAGTCGGGTGCTCTTACCCACTGAGCCATCTCACCAGCCCCTTGAATACATTTTATATAGATTGTATTTTGTCTAGTTTTTTGTGAAGCCTAATGTTTTACTTTTTTTCTGTTAGGCTCCCAGGTAGTTATACACTTCTTTTTGCCTGCCTATGTTTTCATGTCGTGGAATGGCTCAAATTATTGAGACTAGAATGATTTCTTATGTTTTCTCTACATCAAACATTATGTCAAGAACACTCCATATGTTCTATAATAATGGTTCTCAGACTGCACAGTACTGATGATGGTAGGTAATTTGTTTAAGCTGGAGGCCATAAGATGTGAGAATCATAAAGTACTATATTTTCTATTTACAATTTATAAATTATTTATGGGGTGATACTTTGAGGCTGCATGAATTACTTTTCTGTAGGGTTTGCCCAATGATTTCAGCAACCATTGACGATACTTGCTTGAATCAATTCAATTGGGGGCTATAAAATAGTGATTTTTGTTTTTCTCAAATCACCACTGGATTAATTACTTTTTTAGTTCTGTAATAAAGCACTATGGTGAAGGCAACTTATTGAAGGAAGAGTTTATTTGGGTTTACAGCTTCAGAGGGATAAGAGATCATTGTGGAAGATTGGGGGTGTGGCCACTGGAGGCAGAAAACTTAGGGTTGAACTGAAACAGGAAGTAGAGAGAGTGAACTAGCAATGTTGTGTGCCTTTGAAACTTCAAAGTCCACCCCCAGTGACATACTTTAGTGTGCTGCACCTCCCAAACCTACATAAACAGCACTACCAACAGGAAAATAAGTATTCAAATGCCTTGACTTTGGGACACATCTTGTATAAACCACCTATGCCTACATTAGTAAGCACTCTTTGTCCTTGTAAATTCACAAATTGCCATGATACATTAATATCATTTATACAGCTCAAATCCAGATTTGATGAGGGAGTGATTCTTCAAATGGATCCTGTGATTTTCAGTATTGATTTTATATATATACACACACACACACACACACACACACACACACACGCACACTTCTGTTTCAGAATCAGAAGGAACCATTTTTCTGAAATGAGTTTTACCATACTAAGTATCTAGACACCAAGATCTGAGTGGTAGATGTGTTAATCTATACCAGCATATCATACCTTTCAGTCATTTTCAGTGGTCATAGATGAAAAATTTTTATATGTCAGTCTATGTAATATTGAAACCTAAAAATTCAAAGTTAAATTATTTTTTCAATTTATGTTCAACAAAGCAAAAATTCTCTTTTAAAATTTTTAAATTTATATGGGTGTTTTACTTACATGTATGCCTGGGCCTCATGTGCATGTAATGCTCATGGAGTCCAGAAAGAGGGCATTGGATGCCCTGGCACAAGAGTTCCAGACGGTGGTTGTCAGCCAGCATGAGGGTGCTAGGAATCAAATGTGGGTCCTTTGGAAGAATAGCCAGTGTTCGTAACTGCTGAGCTTCCCCCCCCAACCCCCCCCCCCCCCAGGATCCAGAGTGGTCATTCTTATCCTGCTCTAGTTTTTAGTCCTTTGGGACTATGATAAAGTGCTTGATGTCCAAGAATCCACAAGCTAACCATTTCTAAGTGGATGGTATTATTTTCGGAACAGCTTTTTTTTTTTACTCAGAATGTACTACAGTTGGACGATTTATTATATTTTCCATATGACTGTAAACCAATATCCTATCAATTTTTCTTGGAAATAGTTGAGAGAGAGGTTGAGGGGTAAGTGGTGAAAATGTATCAGGAACCTAGGAGAAGCAAGAGGAAGATTCTGATGAGCTGCATGGTCTGATAGATCCTTTTTTCTTTACAGGTTATAAAAAACAACCTCAATCCCGTGTGGAAGCCTTTTAAAATCTCTCTTAACTCTCTGTGCTATGGAGATATGGACAAAACCATTAAGGTAATTTGAACTTATTGCACATGTACTCTGTAGTTCGCTAAAGGATTATGCCCTGATAAACCCCATCATAAACAGAAATCCTCATAAGTTAGGCTAGAGGTGTAGCTTGGTTAGAGTATTGCTTAGTGGTCTGTGTTTGTTTGGGGAGAGACATAGGAAGAAAGAAAAGAAGGGAGGGAAGGAAGGTTGCTAAAATGCATTTAACATAGTTAGCTTCCCCAATTACAGCAACCTAGTAAACTATTAAGGGTTGGTGTTTACTTAGCATGGTGGTCTTATGGGTGGTTTGGCTTGCTGCCACTGCATAGCATAAGAGGATTGTCGCATGTTGCTAACATAAGGTGAGATTAACACTTAAAACCCATGCAGTGTCTACTGAATGGTGTCACCTTTACAACAAAAACCCAAGTCACATTGTAATAACTCAGACACTGTATGTAACTCCTACAGATTCATACATGTTTAGCTGTCTTCTCAAGTTAGTATGTAACATAGCATTTTTTAAAGTAAGTGACATTACAGACTCTTCTGGTTTTCGTTGTGCAGAAGAACAGTGGAGGCATTGTAGGGACAAGGGAAAGTGGATGAGTTTCCACAGTTATTTTAAATGTCTTTATTTGTAGGTATTTACCAACTAAAACAAAACCCTAGTCAGCCAGCCAGCCAGAGAACACACACAAACTTTGTGTATGTGTGTTTGTGTACCACACCAAAACACACTCACCTTTTTATAGTTTATAGATGAGAATCAAACTCAGGTCCTCCTGACTGAGCTGTCTCCTCAGCCCTAAAATATGTCTTAATTCAACTCCTTATAGAGACTTTCTTATGTTTGCAACTCAACAAATGAAAGGTTTTTGTTTGTTGGTGTCTCTTGTTGTAATTAATAAAAACAGGAAAGATGATAGGAAACATCATACGGTTTAGAGTCAGACTATAATTTTGGTTTAGCTCTTTAGCCAGGTAAAGGATGTTGAGAAGGTCACCTAATATCTTTGCTTTTAACGTAGATAGTAATTTCTTCTGTGGAAGAGGGTAAAAGTAGAATATTGAAGGGGAAAGCATTGTAAACCGACGAAACAGCAGCAGAGATGCAAGGCACTTAATTTCTGAGCTTTGGAAGAAGTTGTCACTAGTTTATACAGAACATTAAAAAATGAATGTTAAGTGTGATTTATATGATATGTCAAAGAGCAGTGAAAATATAGGTATGGTATAAGTACATAAATTTACTATGAATTATATAAAAATGTTATAGAAGTAGCTACAGATTCTCATTTTAAGACAAATCTAGAGCAGGCAGAAGTCTATGTCTTGACTATTTGGTTGTTTCTGACAAATTAACAACAAACCCATGTTTCTGAAACATTTTTCACTCACAGTGGCATGCTTGCAGGGCCAATTTGTTCTAGTAAGTAAACTGATTTTTTGATGACTGTCTTCCATCATTAAGTCTCTCAGCTTGTTTATGTTATCCACACTTGGTTTTCCACACCATCGCTCACTTTAGTTCTCTAGTTCTGTACTTCTTTGCAATGTCAGTCACACATCTGCAGTTCACGTCAGATGTGGAAATTGCATAAAGGCATGGTAAAGAATGACAGAGCAGAGAATAAAGTCAGAGTCTTCTGTGGCTCCGTCACTGTGTTGTCACTCTAGCATGTGCCATTTTTAAAAGATGAACAGAAGAAGAGAAATATCATGCATGCTGCCACTTTGCCTAACGTGGGAATGCATCGTGTGGTGTGTACCATCCTTTACATGTGTACGTGTGCTCTTATGTATATATGCATACACTTAAATCTCACAAGTTCTTCAGATACTCTTGCATATATAGTGAATAATACTGGCATTTAAATTCTTGAAAAGAAAGAAAAATGATATGAATCCTCCTACCTCAGCTGTGGTCTGAATATATTCTGGACTGTAAAGATGTAGTTTCTATTTATTAACCCTTTAATTGATCAAAAAATTTTTTTCAATATTTTAGTCCCCAATGAAGGTCTTACTTAATCTTAGCCATACTAAAGTTTTATTTGGCATACATATAAATTGATTTTCTTTCCATGGAATCTAAAATGTAAAGCTTAAATTGCCATAAATTTAAGAATATCTGCTAAAAGTGATCTCATTTAAGTATTAAGATGGGTTTTCTGTCTTCTTAAAACTTTTGCTTCCTTTAAGAAAAAAAAAAATCAATTCCTTTTCTTCTTTCCCTGACTCATTAGTCAGATTAAGACCATTGATTTAAGATTGGGTATTGAATATGTTGGGCAGGAGTCAAAATGTCAGACTTTTGTCATTGGCAAAAATATCTATAAGGCCTTTCTTTAAAGAATGCACATTGCTGTTCTTGAATGTTCCTGTTTTGATTGATTGATTTTAAGTGTTGCTGAAGGATAAGGAAAATACAAGTAATGGTTGCAAGACTTCCCATTGTACAGGCTAGTTTTACATCAACTTTGCACAAACTACAGTCACTTGGAAGAGGGAATCTCACTTGAGAAAATGCCCCCATTAAAAACAGAAGAAACCACAGATTAGCCTGTGGGTGCATTTTCTTGATTGATGAATGTTGTGTGTGGTAGGGCTCAGCTCCTTGTGGAGGGTGCTACCCCTGAGCAGGTGGTCCCGGGTTCTATAAGAAAGCAAACCAGGAGGAGCAAGCTGATAAGAAGCACTCCTCCATGGCTTCTGCATCAGCTTCTGCCTTCAAGTTCCTGCCTTTCTCCATTCCTCTCCTGACTTCCTTTGATCATGAACAATGATGTGGAGGTGTGAGATAAACCTCTTCCTTCCCACATGGATGTTTTTGGCCCTTGTGTTTAATAGCAGCAATAGAAATCTGAACTAAGACGTCCAGTTAGGAAAAGCAATCAGTGTTAAGAACTGAAAAGAAAATAAGACGTCCTGGCAAGTGAATGTGTAAGACTCCTGAGTGTTGTACCTTGGTGGTCACTCCAGCTTCATGAGGGCTGGGAGCCTGGTGGAGCTTGCACAGAGGCAAGTGCAAATTACTTCTTGTTAGAATTAGAAGTCTCTGCTCTGTCCAGTACTTGGGAGTCAGAGACAATCAAATCTCGGAGTTTGAGGCCGTGCGGTACACAGTAAGTTCCAGGAAAGCCATGGTGATACACAGAAACCTTATCTCAAAAGTCAACAAACAAAAAAACAAACCCCAACAAAACAACCCCCCACCACTACTACCACCAAAAAAAAAAAAACAAAAACAAAAAAAACAAAAACAAAAAAACCCTCAAAAACCAAAATCCAGAAGAAAACACTAAAAAGAAGCTTCTGGCTTGAAACAGTCTCCAGAAATGCCTTTGGAATTTCATTTTCCTAGTTGCTCATCATGTGAGATGCAGCATCTGATGGCCTTGTTCCTACTTCCCTTAAGTTTCATTTCTGCAAAATGGGAATAATAGTATTTCTTTTCCATTCTGTATGCCTCTTGGGTCTATTTAAAGAATGTATATGAACTATGTACATGTAAAATATCCATGTAAATGAAATGGTGTTGGAATTATGTAGTATGATGAAAACCTTGTCTTCGAAGTTCACATTCCCTGTCATTGATTTTTTCAGTTTTGCCTTGAATACTATTATCAGATTAATAATAGTTCACTGCACCCTATTTTTCCATTAGAACAAACATTCTGGTAAATATTTACTTTTTCTTTCACTTAACACATACACAGAACAAAAACTAACAAAACCCAGAATACCCTACTAAGAGTAGCAGCCTATCATCGGGACTGGTTTTGCTCCAGCGTTTTCCTTCCTGGTGTGAGACTCCCACTCTTTCGATCAGCTCCGACTGTCTAACTCATAATTACAAGCCCAGCCTTCTTGGGTTGCATCTGGTGAGACATGTTGCCTGTAACTCTGAATTATCTAAGGCTTAGTTGTATCATTATCAGCTGCTAGGATACTGGCTTCTAGCTCTTATTCAACGATAATTAAGTAAACCACATGAAAGACTAGAAATAACTGCCGGTAGCCTTCTATCAGCATCTACAGAGAGCACAGTAGAGGAGCTGTGAACTGCTTCCTGTGTGGCATAGAGTCCATATTTGTGGTTTTCATCTTCCATGATGTAGAGCCTGTTCTTAGGATAGCCCTGATTGGAATATGCCTCCATATCACTTCTCTAGTTCGTTAGCTCGTCTTCTTCCAGTTAGATACTGATATTAACAGTTTTTCTTATTTCAATTAAAAAGGCATGTTTATTACAGCCCATACTATTTAATGAAACAATATTGATTTTCTGTATGTTTAATTCCAGGTAGAGTGTTATGATTATGACAATGATGGATCACATGATCTCATTGGAACGTTTCAAACCACCATGACAAAACTCAAAGAAGCCTCCAGAAACTCACCTGTAAGTTATATCTTTATATAAATATATCCAATATGATTATTTATGTCTTTCTTTGGCAAAGCAATTAGTTTATCATGTTTTTATTGTTTATTGCTTCAAGTCTTATAATCTATAAATTTTGTGTGACATTTCATGCATGGGATATGTGTGTTTCTGAGTGGATACCATGTAGTAACCAGCACCAGGTGAGGATTTCAAACTGCAGGGAAGAAAGCAAAGACCATCTTTAGGAGTAGAAGTAGCTTTTCCTCTCGTATCTTGGAAGAGAAAGCATACTAGTCCAGTACTGGACGGAGCAGTGCTTTGCCCACATAGAAGAAGCAGAGTATAATCAGCTTCAGTAGTAATTGTGAGTCCTCGGGACTAGCTAAGCAGAGCAGATGTCCTGTGATCTACATGTGTACCCTTCTTGTGTTTCCATAGAAGGGCTTCACCCTCCCCTGCAGTTCTAAAATGCTGAAATTTAGGGGTAAGCCCAAGAGTCATTGATTCAGTTTAAGTAGCACCATGGAATATTCTGAAACGTGGGAAGGCGACTGATTACACCTGGGTTTAAGCCAATAGAAAGTCTTCATTAGGTAGCTGGGAGCTATACTGGGTGTTCAGGACCCCAGTGTAGCTCTGAACATTTCTCAGGGTAAACTTTTAAACCCCCAAATATATGTCCTGGGTTGACATACTTCAGTTATCTAGAAATGTTAGCCACAAATGAAACTACAGATGCCAAAAAGCAAGGTTAGTATATTTAGAGACTTTCTCAGAACTATGAGCTGATGGATTAGATCCTTGTTTTTATTTTCGATGGTGCTGTCTGCCCGATGAGTAGTATGGTTAAATGGTACTTCCATCATGGAGTCAGTTGTCATAAGGTCTCGGGCCTACTACATTTCCACATAAACAACAAAAGCCAACATGCTGTATGTAGTGTATTTTTTTGTAAATATTTTAGGGTCAAAATTCATGTACATGAAATTGCCATTCTTGTCAAGTTTATATTTATATTAGAAGTTTAACTTTTTATGGCCCTAGGATTGGGCTTCATGTATTTCTGTTTTATTCTGTTCATTTTTTTGTAACTTTTTTTATTTTGCTAACAAGATTATTATTTAGTTCTTTTCATTTTTCTTTTAAAATTTGATTTTAAAGGAAAAGGTTATTCATTTAAATCATCTTCTCCTCCAACAGGTTGAATATGAATGCATAAATGAAAAAAAGAGACAGAAGAAAAAAAGCTACAAGAATTCAGGGGTTATCAGTGTGAAGCACTGTGAGGTCAGTTGACCTTAGCCACCTGTAATGAGCTCACTTTGTGAGGGTTTTTATATCAAATAAGCACTTGCTCTAAGCAGCTGGGAATGACATGAGCATCTATCTTGGGAGGAAGAGTAGGATGTGAAGTAGTAAATCTTTCAAATAACTCTGCTTCAAAGGTTTGATAACTTTTTAAAAATATTTTTAAACTTATGAATGAATATTTTGCCTGTGTAGGTGTGTGTAGCGTGTGAGGTGCATGCATATGTTTGCAGTGTCTGTGGCGGCCAGAAGAAGGTGTTGGCTGTCCTGGATCTGGGATTACAGATGGTGGTGAGCATCCGTGCGGGTGCCAGGAGCCGACCCAGGTCCTCTGCAGGGGGAGCGTGTGCCCACTGACAACTTTCTAGCAGAGGACAAAGAGTAATCAAGTTTTCTGTTGTCTTAGGAAATGGAGATTGTAAGTGACCTGACTAAGTACACCAATCCTCGCTATGATTTCTTCATAAGCTGTTACAAATGGTCGGGAAAGCCACGTTGCTTCCACTGAAAACATGTTTTGGTTTTGTTTTTAATTATTTCATTTATTTATATTCCAAATGTTAACCCCCCCTTTCCTGGTACCCCCTTCACGAATTCTTCACCCCCTGCCCCCATCCCCTCCACTTTGCTTCTGAGAGGATGTTCCCCCCCCCCCCATTCCCACCTCACCCAGCCAGCATGCCCCTTCCCAGGGTTATCAAGTCTCCAGGATTAAGCACTTCCTTTGCCACTGAGGCCAGACAAGGCAGTCCTCTGCTGCGTATGTAGCGGGGCCACCGACCAGCCCCTGTATGCTCTTTGGTTGGTGGCTTAGTCTCTGGGAGCTCCCAGGGGTCCGGGTTAGTTGATACTGTTGTCCTTTTTATGGGGTTGGCATCTCCTTCAGCTCCTTCTATTTTTCCCGTAACTCTTCCATAGTGGTCCCCAACCTCAGTCTAATGGGTGGCTGTAAGTATCTGCATCTGTGTCAGTCAGCTGCTGGTAGAGCCTCTCAGAAGACAGCCATGCTAGACTCCTGTATGACAGCAAAGCTTGGTTTCACTAATAGTGTTGGTGCAGGGGATGGATTCCAAGTTGGGCTGGTCTCTGGGTGGCCTTTCCTTCAGTCTCTGCTTCACCATGGATGTGAGAGACTCTCAGGACCCAATAGGGATGACCTTAGGAGATTGGATATTTCAGTGCCTAACAGTGGGGAGGTGTAACCTAAGAGACCACGTCTAGTAGATAGACATGGTTCCCATGTGAAGCATGGGGCCACCCACCTATCTTCAAAGTTTTTGACCCAGAATTGTTCCTGTCTAAAGGAAATGTGGGGACTAAAATGGAGCAAGGACTGGGGGAAAGGCCATTCAAGAGACTGGCCTAACTTCTAATTCTTTTAAATCTTGATTACTAAATGCTTGTCAAAGCTGTCAGTATATTACACTTATTACATAAAATCTACAGTGACTACATATTCTCTTTTGCCATTGATATTCCAATCCTTTTGTTTTTAGTCATCTGAATTTTTTGATGTTTTTATTTGCATATATTGTTTTATTATAGTGAGCTTTATTATGACATTCACATAATGTATATAATGAATTTTGTCCACGGTCACCTTCCCCTATTACCCTTTCTTGTCTTCCCATTCCTGTTGGTCCTTCCTCTTCCAATCTGGTCTCCTTTTATGCCCCTCCCCTGGTTTTGTGTGTGTGTGTGTGTGTGTGTGTGTGTGTGTGTGTGTGTATGTGTGTGTGTGTGTGAGTGAGTTTGTAGTTATGAACAGGAACACAGGCAGCGTACCGGTGGTGACACCTGAAGAAAATGTCTCTCATTTTCTTAGCCATCATTAACCTTGGGGGTGGGGAGAGCTCACCTTATGAGCCCTTATCCTGATATGTTAACCTTATCCTGATACTGCTGTACTTAAGCTGTAGTAAAAATCTGTATGAGTCCTGACACTTAGGGGAGGAGTTGTGTATGCTCAAATGTGAGGTTGATTTCCACATATTCATGTCATGTACTATTCAGCTTACAAACTCTGAAGTGCATGTGCCAAGAAGCCTTTTATTTCTCTTATATAGTTGGAGAGTTTGGTTTTAACAGTATATTTCTGTTTTTAGATTACTGTAGAATGCACATTTCTTGACTACATCATGGGAGGGTGCCAGCTCAATTTTACTGTAAGTAACACTAAGTTTTCTAACATAGGCTGTTAGATGGTGCCTCCCCACTCTGTTTTACAGCACTCCTTTACTGCCAGGCTGACTCTGTAATGAAATGTACCCAATCTGTTTCCTATGATGGGCCATCTAGGTTCATCATGGAAGTCTGACTTAGTTGATGAGTGCTCTCCTCTTTAGAGAAAAAATATATATATATATAAACAAGTGGTTATCCTACAGTAATTTAAGGAATAGAAAACACACATATAAGAACAGCCCCTAATATGGGCCATACATAAGGTGAATGATTCATAATTCTTCACTCTGGAAAGAGAAGAACAGGTTGTTTTCATGATGAATCCAGTTCAGTTGTTTGTAGAAATGTTGTGGGCATTTGTTAGGACATGGCAGTAGCAGGTTCTGGGATGATTTTGGGTCTTGTCTCTTGAAGCTTTCTTGGACTTCAAGCTCAGATAGGTAGCCCTGCCCTCCCTCTCTTTGGTAAGAACTCCTGTCTGTTGTTTCTTGGTAGGTGGGAGTGGACTTCACTGGCTCCAATGGTGACCCCAGTTCTCCAGACTCCCTGCATTACATCAGCCCTAATGGTGTTAATGAGTATCTGACTGCCATCTGGTCTGTAGGATTGGTAATTCAAGATTATGATGCGTGAGTATGACTTTGGGAATACTGAAGTGCACATTTCGTAATTCCTTCAAAAGGGCACTTTCTGTTTCATTGGCTAGTGTTCTAATAGAGGGGCAAGGATGGGAAGGGTAGAACAGCATTCTTTCTCAGATTTCCTTATCTGTTTATCCCTCTGTGTTTCCCTTCAATCTCATCGATCTTGCTGTAACTAGTTAAAATGTGCTGTATATAGCTTCTTCATTTATGGTTGAGAGAATTCAGCAAGAATCATTTGTTTGATCTGATTTCCTAAGAGTTTTAATCATTAGGGTAAGTTGTATATGTGACTGAAATCTAGATGTCATAATTTTGTAAACAGTAATAATTGTTTCCTAATATATATACATGTCTTTTTTGATAATGAAATGTTATTTATTCATTACGAGAAAGGGTCTTACTGTTTTCCTCCCTGCCTTGGAACTTAGTATGTACACCAGCCTGGCCTTGAAATCCCAGAGGTTTGTGTACTTTCCCCTCTCAAATGCTGGAATTAAGGAAGTGCATCACCACACTCTGCTGAAAGTAATTTTTTAATCGGACCTTTGACAAGGCTAAGGAACATCTTAACCTAATTGCTGCAAAGTATTTTGAATGAATTTTCAATAGTTAGATTTTGAGTAGCTTTGCAGTCCTGGTATATTTTCAGTCATAGCAAATCCTGTGCAAAATCCTGGGTCCAATCTCCATTCCACTAAAAATAATAATAATAATAATAATAATAATAATAATAATAATAATAATAAATCATCTTCTTGGTCTGAAGAGAGCATGAGTGATACATGGCAATCAGCAGGTAATGAGAGAGCCACCCCTGAAAGTGGTACCAGACCAGGGCAATTTCACATATGAATTCTTAAAAACATGTAAGACACATTCAAACCTAAATGAATAAACTTTTTAAAAATCAGAAAGTATCCAGAGTTCAGATAAACAGGCAAATACAATATTAAGAAAAAATCAGCTTCTCACTCGCCGCAACAATATTATATTGTCCGATTAAGCTAATTAAGGAAAGTATATATACAAACAATTACTGTGAATAAAGGTCACAGTACATGTCATACTAAGTAGATACAAATTTTATAAGACATCTTAGATTTTTAATAGGGTAAACTAAAAAATTGTGCTGAGGAACTAAGAAGATATTATTTTTAAGTGGAAAGATCTTTTGGTGATGATGTAAAATGAAATTTGTTTCATAATTAGCCACTTTGAGTTAGAATTGCTATAGAATTTAGACTAAAATTTTAAATCTTAAAATTCTCAGGATATAAGGAGCCAGAACCACCCAGGCATTTCTCTAAAGGAAAGATAAAAGGGAGGAGAAAGCAAAAGGGAATCTGCTCTAGCCATTTTCTTTGTCTCGTTTTTGTTTTTAACTTTCTTTATGTGAGTGAGTGTTTTGCCTGTGTGTGAACCATGCGTGTGCCTAGTGCCTGTGAAGATCAGAAGAGGGTGGTGAATCTCCTGGAATTGGCCTTATGAGTGCTGTAGGTACTGGGAACCAAACCTGGGCCCTCTGCAAGAGCAGTAAGTGCTCTTAACCTTTAGGTTAAGTTAAGTGCTCTTAACCTCTCAACCTTGCTTTAGCAGTTCTTACAATTTATTGCGAAGCTCAAGTATAGAACTATACTTGACAATTTGAACCAAGTAATCTAGGGAAGAAATAGAACCACACATACACATACGCAGATTTAGTGAGAATAGCATCTAAAGGAGGAAAAGGATTATAACAACAACATATTGCATAATAAAGGAGTTTGTAGCTGGATATAGTGGTGCACACTTGACAGATGGGCAGGTAGATTGAGTTTGAGGCCAATCTCATCTACTTAGTGAGTTCCCGATTAGCCAGTGCAACATAATGAGAATGTGTCTAAAGACAAAAACAAAGAATTGAATTTGAGTCTTTGACTCATATCTGTAAAGTGTGATAAACCACACATACTGTAAACCTGATAGTAGCTCTTTATCTTTAAGCAGTATCACAAAATAGCAGTAGGTTTAAGGCTGTTCCAGTGTTTCTGCCATTCTCATTTGATACATTCTATTCCTGGTGACAAGATCTCTGCTGCTCTGTGAACAGCAGGAAGAAGAGAAGGAGCCCAGGAGTGCATGAGTGTTTCGCTTCAGTGCTTTCAGATGTTGCTGGGGAAAAAATCCTTCTAGTCACATCTCCTTGGGTTAGAATCTAGCCACCTGAACTTAGCTGGGTCCTAGGACAGGAGGTGAAGCCACCATCTCAGGAGTCAGGTAGCAAAGGGCGGGGCTGCTTCTGCTTTATCCAGAGCACTTTTCAGAAGAATGACACTAAACTTGAACATTTTTAGGAGGAAAAAATTATGATTGGCTTATAATTTGCAGTGTGCATAACTAACTGGTAAGATAACAAAGAAAAAAATCTTAGAAGAATTTATATGTGTTCATATTCCTTATTAAAAGCTGTGAAAGGAGGTGTGGAGATGGCTCAGCAGGTAAGAGTGCTTTCTGAGAAAGCAAAAGAACCTGAATTCGGATCTCCAACACCCATATAAAAACAGCTTCATATGGTCCTGAGTGTCTATGATCAGTGTTTGAAAGAAACCGGCGTCCCATTTGGGTGTTCATACACTCATTAATAAAGGAATTTAAAAACAAAACTCCACAGGTTCTATCTTTAATGGAAAATAAACCCCAAATATTAAGAACTAACACAGGATGGGTGCAGTGGACGTAGATGAAGGTGTTTGCTGCCAAGCCTGACAACTTGATTTCCCTCTGTTTTCCACGTACGTGTGAAGAGCATCTAACCACCATTTAAGTACTTAACCACCATACATGCATAAATGAGTGAAAGAATGAATGAGTGTAGTCAGTAAGAGTGAGCATACAAAGACTGTTGCAGTATAAAACAGTGCTTTCAGTGGTGTTTACACTGGCCACCCATCTGTGTGCCTATGGAGAATACCCAAAACCCTGAGCTGCTCAGTGCCATCTCACGTTTCTATATTCAGGTTCATACTCTTTGTTCAACAACCACAGACCCAGATGGACATATGTTTTCCTGCAGAAACTTTAGAGTGACATAAGTAAATGCTATAAATAATCTCATTATATGAGGCCAGGTTTAAGCAAATAGTATTGCTTAAAGAAAATGGAGAAATGACTCAGATAAGAGCACTGACTGCTCTTCCAGAGGTTCTGAGTTCAATTCCCAGCAACCATATAGTGGCTCACAAACATCTGTAATGGGATCCGATGCCCTCTTTGGATGTGTCTGAAGATAGCTACAGTGTACTCATATAAAGAAAAAATAAAATAAATCTTTTTTTAAAAAAAACTTATTTTACAGTCCAGTCGTTACCCCCCTCCTGGTCCCCCTCCCTCAATTTCTCATCCCATTCCTCCTCCCTGATGTCTCCAAGAGGATGTCCTCCCTCCCCCCACGCTAGACAACCCCACTCCCTGTGGCCTCAAGTCTCTTGAGGGTTAGGTGCATCTTCTCCCACTTAGGCCAGATCAGGCAGTTCTCTGCTGTATATGTGACGTGGGCCTTAAAGCAGCTTGTGTATGCTGCCTGGTCGGTAGTTCAGTGTCTAAGCGATCCCAGGGGTCTGGGTTAATTGAGACTGCTGGCCTTCCTATGGAGTCGCCCTCCTCCTCAGCTTCCCACAGGGGTCCCTGACTTTAGTCCATTGGTTGGGTGTGTCTGAATCTGCTTCAGTCAACTGTTTATTGGGCCTCTTAGAGGGTGGCCATGCTAGGCCCCTGTCTGTAAGCACACCATAGCATCAGTAATAGTTTCAGGCTTTGGAACCTCCCCTTGAGATGGATCCCAATTTGGGCTGGTCACTGGACTGCCTTTCCCTCAGTCTCTTCTCCATTTTGTCCCTGCAGTTCTTTCAGACAGGAACAATTCTGGTCAGAGGTTTTGACTGTGGGGTGGCAACCCCATCCCTCCACTTCATGCCCTATCTTTCTACTGGAGGTGGACTCTATGAGTTTCTTCTCCCTAGTGTAGGGCATTTCATCTAAGATCTCTCTCCTTTTGAGTCTCTCACCTCCCAGGTCTCTGGTACTTTCTATCTTTAAAAAAGGAAAAGAAAACTGGGTTTTCTTTTTGTTGCCAGGGGCGTGTGGGGTGGGGATGGGGGTGGTTCATACTTGTTCAGGAAGTAATGCACAAGGCTTAAATAGAAAATAGTAGCTTATGAGACATAAATTTTATTTCATTTATTTACTTAGTGTATATATGCGTGCATTAGTGTATGTATGTGCACCACATGTGTGCAGAAACTTGTCACATCTAAAGAGGTATCATTCCCTGGAACTTGACTTGTAGATGGTTCTAGCCACCAGATGGGTAGGTGCTGGGAACTAAACCCAGGTCCTCTGCAAGAACAAGTTCTCTCAATCACTAAGCCATCTCTCAGCCCATGGATTACGTTTCATAAGATGTATATAAAGGGCTATGGGAGATGGTTCAGAGGCTAAGACCTCATGCTGTGAAAACATGAGGACATGAGTTCAAACCCCTAGCACTCATCTAAAAAGCTGACTGTGGCTGTAACCACTCTGAGGGAGCAGAGGCAGGCAGAGAGCCAGGATCTCAGACTTCCATTTCAGCGAAAGACCTCTCAAGGCATTAAGGTGGCGCACGATAGGGGAAGACACTGTGTATCTTCCTCTGGTTTTCATAGGCTTTTGTACAGGGGCACACACTCAGGCGAATATCATACTTATACACTTATACCCCCCAAAATCTGTATAGATGTTTCCTCTTTTAATGTACAGAAAAAATTTAAAGTGAGTTTTCCAGTGTTAGCATCAGCATTTAGTATAGATAGTGCTAGGTAATTTTTTTCTATGACTTTGAATTCTTTTAAATATAAGCTCATACAATTTTTATTGTGAATAAATATAAAGTGCTTTCTTTAGCAAACATTGGTTGACATGCTTTCTTTATCCCTTTTTAGTGATAAAATGTTTCCAGCTTTTGGCTTTGGAGCCCAGGTACCCCCTCAGTGGCAGGTAAGAGGAAAGCTCCATTGAGAGCTTTATTCTGGACTAGCAAACAGACCTCATTAGCCCTCTCTCCTTTCCACAGGTATCTCATGAATTTCCAATGAACTTTAACCCCTCGAACCCCTATTGCAATGGTAAGTAAAGCCAAGCCTGAGGAGAGCCTCATTCCTGTCTTTTTCTTGCAGGTTAGAACTGCAGTTCATTTCTAAATACCAGTTTGTGCCAAGTTAAACTTGTGTCCTCAGCAGTGCAGAAGTCACCCCAGGTTGTTAACCATAGTGGTGAAGATAATTACAGGGGATCAGCATGAGGATGAAAGTAAACCTTCTACCTTAGCAATCTTAGTGGAACCAAACCATTCCCCAGCTTAGGAATGGGTCACTAAAGAGCAGCATAAAAGTAAAGCCATTTTCACATGTAAATTTGCTATAAGGAAACTCTCCTTAAAATGAGTCCTTCTGCATTAAAGCCTCTGTGAGAGCTTGCAGAGAAGCAGTGACTCCTCTCAGACGCAGCCTGTCCGCCTTCCCAGTCTTGCTGCTTGCACAGTATTCCCTCACTCACTTGCATGTACCACACATGTACACCACACAAACGTAAGTAAAGAGAAATTTAAAATAGGCTAAAGGAAGAAAATAAACTTTTAAAAAGGCACTATAGGAAAGTTTCTGTTATTTTAAGATTTCTTCTCTCTCTCTCTCTCTCTCTCTCTCTCTCTCTCTCTCTCTCTCTCTCTCTCTCTCT
>NC_034611.1:27535446-27536629 GCF_900095145.1 Mus pahari | reverse complement strand
CTCTCTCTCTCTCTCTCTCTCTCTCTCTCTCTCTCTCTCTCTCTCTCTCTCTCCTCTTTATATTAAATAGGCTGTTGCCATAAACCCCAGGCTATAACCTTGTCATCTTCCTTCCTTAGTCTCATAAGTGCTGAGACTGTACATCTAACACCTCACTCAGCTGTCCAAGTTTCTTAGCCTGTTCAACTTGCTATTGATACGACTGGCAGGCCCAAGGCCACTACCTCATAAACTGTTTACACTTCTATGGCAAAATTCTGAAAACTACCTATGTGTGAATATTTAAAATTAATGCTGCCAACTATACTGCGCCTGACCTAATTAATAACCATATATTTTTATAGAACTTTGACCACATGTGCAGATGAGTGTTCCTCTCAGCTTATCTGCTGTAAACTGCTGCACCTGTTCCCATCAAAATTAAGCATAAATATAGGAGTCCTATCTGAGAAGAGAATGGATGCTTTCTGCTTGGAGAAGCTGTGGTTTTAGCTCTTCATAATGAGTATGGAACTTTTCCCTAGTCAGCGTGTTGTGTTATTTTATTTGGGTTTTGTTTGTGGTGTTGTCATTTCTTTGTTTTCTTTTGTGTTTGTATATGGACTCACTATAGTCAAGGAATCTCAGGACTTCCAACTCCGTCTCCCTAGAGCTGGGATAGTAGGCATTATTCACCAGACCTGACATGTATATAACTGTTTCCCAGTACTGTGGGTTCACAAATTATATTTGAGGATTTGTAATACTGCTTTCTTTGATGTAGGAATCCAAGGCATTATAGAGGCTTATCGGACCTGTCTTCCTCAGATAAAACTCTATGGACCAACTAATTTTTCTCCAATTATAAATCACGTGGCCAGGTTTGCAGCTGCAGCCACCCAGCAGCAGACAGCTTCTGTAAGTGCTCTAGGCTCGGGACAGGATGGATATGGGTGGTATTTCTTTCTGGTTGTCATACTGTTGTTTATTGAATTTGGCAAGAGTAAAAAGTTATGGTATATTCAGCATTGGTTTGGGAGCAGTATTTATTGCTATTAATGATCACTAAAACAAAATAATGCTAGCTTTTACTAATCATTTCTCTGACTTGGAAATAATTTGCTTAAATTCTACCAAAAAATATTTTTCTTTTTAAAAAATTTTTTATTAGACATTTTCTTCATTTACATTTCGAATGCTATCC
>NC_034611.1:27513765-27534946 GCF_900095145.1 Mus pahari | reverse complement strand
CATAAATTCATTGTTTTTAATAGCTGAGTAGTACTCCATTGTATAAATGTACCACAGTTTCTGTATCCATTCCTCTATTGAGGGACATCTGGGTTCTTTGCAGCTTCTGGCTATTATAAATAAGGCTGCTATGAACATAGTGGAGCATGTGTCCTTATTACCAGTTGGAAGATCTTCTGGGTATATGCCTAGGATCTCCCAGTAGTACTATGTCCAATTTTCTGAGGAACCGCCAAAGTGGTTGTACAAGCTTGCAATCCCACCAGCAATGGAGGAGTGTTCCTCTTTCTCCACAACCTCGCCAGCATCTGTTGTCACCTGAATTTTTGATCTTAGCCATTCTGACTGGTGTGAGATGGAATCTCAGGGTTGTTTTGATTTGCATTTCCCTGATGATTAAGGATGTTGATCATTTTTTTCAGGTGTTTCTCAGCCATTTGGTATTCCTCAGTTGAGAATTCTTTGTTTAGCTCTGTACCCCATTTTTTAATGAGGTTATTTGTATTTCTGGAGTCCAGCTTCTTGAGCTCTTTATATATATATATATATATATATATATATATATATATATATATAAGATATTAGTTCTCTATCAGATTTAGGATTGGTAAAAATCCTTTTCCAATCTGTTGGTGGCCTTTTTGTCTTGTTGACAATGTCTTTTACTTTATAGAAGCTTTGCAATTCAAAAAATCTTTTTAAAAAGTCTATATTTAGACTTTTTTTTGGTAAAAAGTCTGTTTTAAAACTTTTAGAAACATTCTTCACATGAAGGGCTTTGAATACTTTTACCAGCTGCTGGTGTTATAACACTTAGTATACTACAGAGATTTGAATTAGCTGACCTAGTCAGATGTTAGGTATCAAATTTCTCAATACATTCCGAAGTGTAGTGATAGGCAGTGTGGGGAGCCCCCTGTGCAGGTGTTAATAAAGTTAAAAAAGATAATTCATGTAAAGTACACAGTGCCCAGGTCAGAGAAAATACTCTCATACTTTTAAGTTCCTGTCAAAAATTATACTCCTGTCCTTGATTTAACTGGCCCCCAAAGAATAAAATCACAATTTTATGTGACATTTTACTACTCTGAAAAGTTTCATCAAAGAAGACAATATTATAACGCATGTGTTTTAGCTGGACAGATAATCCTTCTTCAGAAGTTTTGGGTCTATTGAGAGCTGAGTAGCTGTTTGCTCCCTTGCTACCAGCTTTGACACGTTTCATGGTTCCGGTTAACGAATGCTTCTTCCTCTGCTTTCTTGAAAGGTTTGTCTTATAGTTAGATGTCTCCTGGGTCTTTTTTCAATGCATTCTGTGATATGCTGCACTTCTAATGAATCTTCAGTTTTTAAGAGTTGATCCTTGTTATCAGAGAATTACAGAATATTTTATGCAGATGAAATCCTAGCAGGCTTTTAAGGAAATGAGTGAGACAGATGCCTCATTAACCTAGATCATTCCTCTTGCTGTCTGACCTTGACCTGCTCAACAAATGTGTTTTCTTTTTTGATAGCAATACTTTGTGCTCTTAATCATCACTGATGGTGTGATCACAGACCTTGATGAAACCAGACAGGCAATCGTCAATGCGGCCAAGCTGCCCATGTCTATCATCATTGTGGGAGTTGGGGGAGCTGACTTCAGTGCCATGGAGTTTCTAGATGGTGATGGTGGAAGTCTCCGTGCCCCATCAGGCGAGGTGGCCATAAGAGATATTGTTCAGTTTGTGCCTTTCAGACAGTTCCAGAATGTGAGTACCATTTTTTCTGACTTAAACACAGATTACTTTTGATTGGGAGTTCTAATTTGGTTTGGCATTTTTGTATCTTTTGTGCTTTGCTATAATTGTGTGATAAACTATTAAAATGATATTGTTATGAATATATAAAGATTTTTTTGTTACTTTTGTATTAATTTCTTTTCTCCTGGTTACAAAAAATAATTGGCAAAGACAACTTGAGGAAGGAAAAGTTTACTTTGGCTAGTAGTCCATTACAATAGGAAAGGCATGGCAGGAGATTGCTGTATCTGGTTCAGTACATCCCAGTCATGAAGCACAGAGGATGAATGTTGGTACTATCTTAGGAATTTTTGGGTTTTCTTTTGTTTTATTCTTGCTGTGATAAAATGCCATGGCTTATACCAACATGGGGAAGAAAGAGTTTACAGAAATGTAAAGCCATACTATATATGAACTATAGGGTTGGCTTTCTTAAAAATTAAGAATGATTCTTCTGAGTCACTCAGCTTCTTGCCTGCATTCTTCTGTAATTTTATTTGATTTTTGAATGCTTGACAAAGTCTCCATGCTGCCTAGGAATTCCTAGTGTAGATAGAAGAGAATGACTATTTTGAGAGGAACATAGATGAATTTAATGTATAATGATATATGAAACACAGTCTTATATCAACATGTAGAAAACCAAAAATAAAAAACCTATATGTAAATGTTTAACTCTATGTATAATAGATGAGAGCTATAAATAACCCAGATGACCTTCAACAGGTAAATGATTAAGAAAACTATGGTATATCCTTATGATGAGATACTTATGAACAGACTTTAAAAGCAGTTTCTGGTGCTTCTACAAAGGCTGATATAGTCTTACGTGAACATTGCTTGGGAAAAGAAGCATTCAGAATCAATTCTGTTTAAACCTATGTCACTGCTGTACTCTGACTGTGTTCTATACAGATTTTTGCATGCCACTTTCAAAATAATGACTGATAACTAGAACTTCTTCTAAAAGTATTCTATTACTAGAGCTTTTAGGTCATTAAAATGAGGGTTGAGTCATGAGAATAACTAATAAACTTTTTGTATATCTAATAGAAAGTCATTAAGCACAAATAGAATAATCTTTTAGTACATTGATATTCAGAAAAGGGAAAAGATGAAGGTGCATTAAAAAAAAATAGGCTTTGCGTGTTAGCACATCCCTAACATGCTGTCATGAGAGTCTCAGCTTTTAGCAAACAGAGGCAAGAAAGAGATCAAGGACTTGGGAAGCAGAGGCAGGCAGATCTCTGTAAGTTCAAAGGTACAAGCCTAGGGATCAGGAATTGCTGCAATTTAATGACTGCTGAGTTATAGTCTTTTATCAAACAGCCAGTAGTCAGTCAAATGTGGTTTGTAGGTAGCGGGAGGAGAATGGACAGTTCAGGCTCATACTTGACTGCATAGTGAGTTCAAGGCCAGCTTGAGCTACATAAAACAAACAACAAACAAGCCAGCAGACGCCCAGTTTGTAATAGTAACTATGATTTTGTTTTTCTTCAAGGCTCCAAAAGAAGCACTTGCTCAGTGTGTCTTGGCAGAGATTCCCCAGCAGGTGGTGGGCTACTTCAACACGTACAAACTCCTTCCTCCCAAAAACCCAGCTGCGAAGTAGGAGGAGCCAGGACAGCCACAGGATTTCAATAGCTGTGTGGAGCAATGCCATATCGTACACAGAATGATGTATCTGCCGTCTGTGCTTTTTACCCCCAGGGTATATGATGTAAACCCAGCTTTTTGTATATATTCTATCTGTTTAAAGTATCCATTTTATACTTTTTGAAGAGGACAGTAGCAAGTCCATTTCCGCTCAATGAATTCAGTGATTGTTAGTGATTTATAGAAATTACAAGAGAGCTGTTGGAATTGAATTTAATGTGGGAAGAGTGATGTGTGTTCGTTTGTTGTTTACTTTCTATAATGAAATGCCATTTTTTAAGTGTTGCCATTGGAGTGAATGAGGATTTACAGGATGAAGTGGTATACAGGTTGCTATACTGTTTATAGTAAATAGTTTGCAAGGCAATCAATGTCCATACTGTGACTGAGAGAGCTCCTTAAGTGAGGTACTGAGTTTGTACCTGTGACTCTTACTCTGTCCCTTTCTATGCTGCAGTGCTACAGTATACAAGCTATGTTTTCACATGGTTGCTTATGAAAACCAATGGGCTTATTCCATTTTGAAAATATACACTCAACCAGTGGAGAGCTCCTTGTAGACATTTTTATTTGCCTTTTGAAATCGTTTCACTGTGAAGTCTTGTACATATATGGCCTTTGCTTTACTGAGTAAACAAGACACTCAAACTTCTGTGGGCATCAAATGATGGGTCATCCCAGAGGCCACAAGATTAGACCAGTGTAGGTTGACTGAATGAGTAGGATTGCTTCATTCACTAAAGCCTTGAGGACCAAACATTTAAGGTGAAAATTCAAACACAGTTGCAGACCAGGCATGGTGGCACATCATCTGAGCATTTTGGAGGCAGAGGCATGAGGGCCAGCACAAGCCAACCCACTTACATAGTTAATTCCAGGCCAGCCAGCTACCCAATGAGAATGTGTTTCAGAATAACAAAGAAAAATAAGTAATTGAAAAATACATTTTTTTCTAAGTAATGGTATAATTGCTAAAGTTCGTTTGTAATTGTCCTGTGTATTGATTTATATGGATTTATTTAGATATTTTTGCCATTTAAAAATAGTATTATTGTTTTCTTTAAGTTTATAATTCTAGTTATTTATTAATCAAAATTCCATTTTTCATTTTAATAATATACTATTTCCTACATCCAGAATTCTGTTAAGCATAAAACCTGATATAAGATTTTAAAAAAAGAGAAGAAAAAAATAGCATATACAAACTTTGTTCTAGCTGCTACATTTACATAGAGTGAACTTAGTATTCTTGTTTTGAAGAATTGAATTATTTTAACTTTACTCTGTAGAACATACTGTCTAGCGAGCACACATTTTTGGAATAGATTTCTAAAGCATTTGCCTGAGGATCTGGATGTCAAATACTTTGCCTATCTATGCAGTGGCCAATTATCGCTAACAATTTAACAGAATTGTGTATTTACCACATATCTTTAAGTGGTTGTCCACAGTACCAGTCAGCATTCCTGTCTGTGTTACTGAGTCCTGCCACCACTGCCTGTGTCTTTGTTTTCTGCAGGCTTCTCAGAATCAGCTTACTGCTGAGGTCAGGCTCAGAGAAGATCCACCTGTATTGTTTGCCTAGCCCTGTGAGCAGTTGCCTCCTTCCCACATGGGTAATTTGCCTCTGGATATTGCTGTTAATCTGAAGCAGTGCACCTCTATATAGCAGGGTTTCTTAAAATTTATTTTCATTTTGAAAATAAATACCCAAGAAATTTTTATGTAACCCAGTGTAACCCCAGCTTAAATACAAACTAATATTTATGATAGGTATACAAATCAATCATTGCAAGTAAACTAAAAGAAATTTATTTTAGACACCTGGAGAGATGGCTCCAGGTTAACAGTTCTCTTGCAGAGGACCTATTGGTTTCCAGCACATACATCAGGCAGCTCTACTTGGCTGTAACTCCAGCTTCAGGGGATCTGATAGTCTCCTCTGCCCTCCATGAGGACCTGTGTGTGTGTGTGTGTGTGTGTGTGTGTGTGTGTGTGTGTGTGTGTGTGTGTGCGCGCGCACGCATATACACACAGAAAACAAAGTTAACAATTTCTGTTAGACTTATAATTTTACCATTTATTAAAGGTGAAAGCATATTTGCTTACTACCGCGGTGAATATGCTTCTTGGTTTTATGTAAGAACTGGATTTTGGCTTACTACTTGATATTGAAGTACACAGTGCATCTTTAATGTACTTCAGAGTTGGTTGATATTTTGATTTTTTGATTGCCAATACTTAGAACCTTTTTTCACATAAATACATAGTACAAAATGCCATCAGTATTTAGAGGTGTTTCAGAAGTTGTAAATTCTATCCTCATCCTAAGCCAAAACACATTTAAAGTTTTTTTTTTCTTTTTAATGAAGCAAATGTTGACAAATTTTAAAATCAAACTTTCTAGCATAATACAATCTAGATATATTGATTTAGAATGACAGGAAAATATAAGTCTTTTCTGTAACTTAGTGTTTATGCTAAAGCTGAGTATGCACAGTAAAATCACATTAAATCACAATGCATAAAGTAACCTTGAGTCTTAGCTGAGGTATTCAGGCAGTGTTTATTGTTGTTGTGTGACATGGCAGCAGTGTAGTGCAAAATGCACCTGCTGTCTATGACAACCAAGTCTGCAGTGAAGTTGAGCGATACAACATGGCAAGTCCTACCAGAAACACCTCAGATTCATTACACATTTGGTTTTGAATTAATCTTTGGCCATTGTTCATTAGAAAGCTGTATTGTTGACGTTTTTTTTTTTTTTCCCAGTCAATTACATGACTGCCTATGGGACTGTAGAACATGGGTTCTATAGCATGACTCAGTAATAAGAATTCAGTTATCAATGAAGTGATGCAATCTGATTTGTTTTCCTTTTTTCTCATTTGAAACCATTATTATTCCCCAGTCTCAGTTCAGTTCTCTGTGCTTGGGAAGATGTCACAGGGGCTTTTAGGACTTTCTTTTGCATACGGAGGGAGCCAGCCCAGAGATGCAGTAGATCCTCTGTATGTTAAGTGGTAGGAGAGGGGCTTTTGGCTCTGAAGCAAGGCTCACTAGGCTTGCTCAGCCCCAGAGGGTACTCACAACTGCAGGCCCATCTCCATCTGGTAGCTGTCTTGTCTGCCCTTTGGTCTTTCACCATTTCTTTTCGTTTTCTTTTTTTCTTTTTGAATGAAACAGTTTTTCTTTACATGACTCGTCTTGATCAAGTTTTATAGATGTCATTCATAGGAGCTGTGATTCTGGCAAATTAAAGTAATTCATAGCTTTCTGCAATTTGAAATAAAAGCATTTTCAACTTCTAGATTATCATTTTATAAATTCTTTGTTTCAGTACTCAACTTCATTCCATACTATTTTATAGTGGGTTGTACTCAAATACTTATTTTTCCTTTTGTGCCACTATTTGAACAAATGCCATTCATTCTTAAAGAACATCTACATATGTACGTGGCCATCTTGTGCATAGACATACAATTTCTCACATACATATATTCAGAAATAGTATTTGTACTGGTCTGGTCACCTTATTTTCTGTTTAATATTGATTTGTTTAGGACTTTCAATCTTCTGAGGAGTTTACAAGTGTTCACTTTAGACAGGGCTCTGTCAGCTTCTCCAGAGTAGACCTAAGTCCTAACTGATTTTCTACTGCTGTGTTTTACATGCCTTGCTTTTCCAAAGCCATCTTCCAAAATGCTCTCTAGGCTATTTCTCATGAAGGTGATGTAAGGTAAGTTAGCAGCTGGGTGGAATTGTGAGCAGTTGTGGCAGACAATGCAGTATGTGCATAACTTACTAAATACATAAGTTTATATTAAATACATTTTCTGTGTGGATTCCCTTCAAATAAAGTTACTCTTGATGTAACATGTCTGTGTTTGGTTTTCATTTTTGTGTCTCTACATCTTACCAAAACAGTAGAAAATGGAGCTGGGGAAGTGGCTCACTTATAAGACCACTTGGTATATAAGCTTGAATCCCTGAGTTCAGAACCCTGTACCCAAACCAGGCGTGGCCATGCAGGCTTAACCTCAGCACTGGAGGGAACAGATGTGGGCTTGCTGGGGCTTGCGGTCAACAGCTAAAGGACCTATGGTTTCCTCTGCCCTATGTGTTATGCACACACTTGTTCAAAAACTCATATTACCTTACAAAAGAAAAAGAGATAAATAGAAAATTAGTCTTATTTGGGGTGACATTAAAAGCCACCACAGTTGAATAATTTATGAATATCCTGGGCTGGCAAGCTCAAGAGCCCAATGCAGGCATCTAGAGAGGCCTCTGCTATTTCACAACATGGTGGAAGGACAAAGACACATGAGAGACAAAACTGGGCTGAAATCATCCTTTAAATCTGGAGTCCACTTATGCAGCAGCTGACCTACACCTGTGATAGAAACATTACCCATTCAAGAGTGCGAAGAACTGAATGGTAGCTGATAAAGGTTAAGCAGTCGGTAAGAAGAATGTTTTAAATGTGGAAAAGAAATCATGTGTTGAATATAAGTTATGAGAAAAGGTAATCAAGGAGTGGAGAAAGGGGAGTGGTTGGTGGGTTTTCATCCTAAGGGCATCCTGGACAGCAGAGTGTTCAGTCTTTGGGGAAGGGCAACAGAGTAATAATGTTGAATTGGCTTCAGAGTGGCATATTTGTAATTTTGAAAGACTTAGATGACCTTACATTTTTGTCATTGTCCCAGGCCCAAGGCTCAAAGGCTTTAGAGAACCCTATTGCCGAGCTCAAGTCTGGGCCATGGTGACACACAAGCCAGGAGTTTAGCAACATCACCTCCGGGTGTGATTTAGCTATTAGAGCACACACTTGGTTCTGGGTTTGTTCTCAGATTCTTTGTCTTGCTGTAAGCCTTCTGTATCAGATCATCAGCTGGACCCATCTCAGTTCCTTCATGGCCCAGAAGCTGGCACATGTCTGGTAATTATACCATCTCTATTTAGAATATCAATTTTGCTTATGGCAAGATCTTTGCCCTTGTCACTTGTCACTAATCATCACCACTGCCAAATTCCACAGAAAACTCACAGGAGTTTGCAAATTACCTTGGTGACTGACTTAGCTGTTTTCCCCTCCAAAGAAATGATAGGTGAGGCACTTCAAGCAGTCTTGACTTTGTGCTGCTTGGGCTAGGAGAGTTGGATCTTTGATTCCTTAGCAGATTCACAGGGCACCAGGTGTAGAAAGCATCTGGTCTTCGGGGACAGACTCAGAATTCTAGGAGCTTGGGGAGCTCTTGAATGAATGGGTAGGAAATAATCCCTTTTCTTCAACCATCACCCCTGACCTAGTTACTTTTCTACTGCTGTGAATAGATACCATGACAAAAGCAATGTATACAAGAAAATGTTTCTTAAGGCTCAGAGTTCCATGGGTTGAGTCCACCGAGAGCTGCCTGAAGTCAGGCAGGCATGGCACTGAAGCAGTAGCTTCGAGATTGCATCCTGGTCCACAGGCATAATAGCAAAATGTCATGGGCTTTTGAAGCCTCAAAGCCCAGCCCCCGTGACCCAGCAGCAAGGTCATATCTCCTAATTATTTCCAAACATTTCCACAAACTAAAGACTGGTCATACAAGCATACACACACACACACACACACACAAATTTTTATTCAAACCACCATCCTGTAAAAAGTTCTTCATGCATAGATAGTTACTAAGTAGCTCACGACTGGCAATCAACAAAAGAATTTTTTAAAGTAGGAAATTCTAATTATCCATAAACTTCTGATCTGATAAGAAAATGGAGGCATGTGAAAACCAAGCAGAACTAAGTGAGGTTCTCTGGGTAGGGGAAGGCTGTTTGTTCACACCTTCAGGCATTTATGGTGACCCACAAATGGCCTCTGAAAGGCAGTACACATCCTTTGTTCCATCCAGACTGTTGACACATTCTGTCATACAGATCTCAGATCATTAACGCCTTCATTCCCTCCATTCCCACATGACCTCTTTACACTTCATATTCTGACACTAGTAGCCCACGTCTCTGCAGTGCCCCAAACCCGTGTTCTCTCAGGAGCCAGGTCCTTTGTTAGTACAATCTGTATATTTATGGTTTTCTGAACTCCCCATTTTTAGCCCTAACTAAGACCTGTCTTTCATAAAGAACATATGTTACATCTTCTGCGGTCCTGTCAAGTATGGATTTATCTCCTCTTCCTGAGTTTCTGCCACTGGTGGTGTGACATCTAGCTGTCCCTTCTGCTCTGAGATGGTTTTCCCTCTTCTTATCTCCAACTTTGAATGTCAATCACAAGTTACAGTATATCTCTTTTAGTATACTCTTACCCTATAGTTCAGCCTAAAATATTTAGTAGCCCCTCCCTATATTTTAAATTTTATTTTATTTTAAAATTATGTGTGCATATGTGTGTCTGTTTGTGGGTGTGTTTATGTGACTGAAGGTGCCTGTGGAGGCGAGAAGATGTCAGGGCTCTTGAGTTGGAGTTGTACTCTTATGAGCAGGATATGGGTGCTAGAACTAAATTCAGGTCCCCTGTAAGAGCTGTACACACCCTTAACCATGGAGCTCTCTCTCCAGCCCCCATTCCCAAACACATCAAGGAAAAATGATCTTATTTTTAGTTTAAGTATCCCAATTTCCAACACCAAACTACTTTCCTCTCGCATTCCTTTTGGTGCCACAACTCTTATGAATCTTCATCCATCCGAGCCCTCAGTGTACTAAGCCCTTCACGGTTTTCATTTTCATCATTTCTCTTGTTCTGACCCTTCCTGCTCCTTACTTTTCTAAATTCATGTACAAATAGTCATTTCCTTGGCACTTCTGTTCCAACCATATGAACTTCTTTCCTCCTACTTGACTGTTTCCAGCTTGCTGGTGCCTTCCTCAAAAACCTCTATAGTCATGTGCCTTGCTCGCCTCTCTTTCTGAAGGTCTTTGTTCAGCATCACCAACTGAGACTCTGCTGATGACCTTGTTGAAATTACAGTCTTCCAGTTCTTTCTCCTCCTCCCCCCACCATGCTTTTTTTAGATTGTTCTTATTTAATTCTAGCACTCTGGATGCTGAGGCAGGAGGATCCTGAGATCATCTTCTCATCCTAACAATGCCCAATCTATTTGCCTGTGGAGAGCATGAAGTCCTTGTGCTCACAGATAAGTGCTAGGGAAACCAGGAATGTTAAACACACCAGCTCGTCTCCTCAAAGGAAGAGAAGGCTGAGAATGGATGTGGTTAATAATAGTTAATAATGTGGTGAGTTGTGCTATCTGTAGAAGCCAGTGCCATACCTGACTCCCCCACATTTTAATATTTACCTTAGAATCTCCCTCCCTAGACCTTTGTCTTGAGCATTGTTTCTCAGTCAATAGAACCCATCTTTATGGGAAGTATCATATGTACATATGGAGCAAAGATAGTAGACTAGATGACTTCTGTGCTATGAGGCCAGTCCATTCATGACTCCCCAAGGCTTTTAGGTTTATCTCAATCATTCTCCCTATAGTTTATCTTGAGTGTTGTTTCTCAGTCATTTGAACTCATCCTTATGGAATAGGTCATGTGTATTTTGCAAGAGTTTCAGTGCAATAATGTCATAAGCATGTTGCATACCCAGCACTGAATTATTATAATAAAAATTTTCTCAAAATTATGCTGTGCTTAAATATGCCTAAAATAAACTGCCCAGTGTCAGTCTCTAGAAGTTTGAACCATGACCAACTACTGAGTAATGTTGAACCAGATTTCTTTCTTGTCTCACATGGATTGTTACTCTGCCAGTCCTGGTGTTTTCAGACCCCCACATTTGACTATTGTGCCTTTGACGCAGACAACCCTCTAAAAGGGTTTGATTTTTCTACACTATTCCACACAACCTTCTACTCGTAGAGGAAATGCCAAAGCACCCATGTAGTTCCCCGTACCTTCCTATTGCTTCCAGTGCTCCTGCACTGAGAGCTTGTTTTCACAAACTAAAGTCGAAAAGAAACTATTACTCTGTTAACAGATTGATAGAAGTATTCCCTAACATTGTATGGAAAACCTTTTGACCATCCACCTAGTGCTCTGAGTTGTCTAAACCCTCTAAACCTGTTCAGTCTCTGGTCAGGATAGCATAGACTACATAGCAAGAGCCCGTCTCAAGAAAGACAGAGGGGGTGGGGGAAGACAGACAAAGAAAGAAAATAATTTAAAAAAAGAAAAGAATAAGAACATGACTTGCTCGTAAACAATGATCAGAGTTAATTGTCCGGAAACCCAATAACTTAAAATATGAACATCTTTTTCATTCAATACAAGGAACCTGATGCAGTTGTCTGACTAAGATACCTGTCAGCCCACTGATCACTAGATAGGTGACTTTCTCCATCCTCCCTCATCATTCTGTGTCCCTCCTGAAGCTGTGCCCTTGGTAGAAGAAGATAACTTCACCTGACACATAAGGACTCTTCCTTTGCATGGGGTATATGATCATAAACCCTTCCTTCTAGAATCTCCAAACAAGTTCTCGTGTAGGAATGCTGAAGACAGTGGGAAGGTGTGGTAAAACTACATAGGTGTTTGGCATTTCATCTGGGGGTGGAAATTTGTATAAGGTTTTATAGTGTAGAAAAAACAAGAAAGGCATTCAGGGAGTTATCAGTGCCAAAGGACAGTAGGTGAATAGGTTGGGCGTTATCAGGATGAAAAAAATGAGTGTGCTCTGTAGTAGTCATTGTAGAAAACTAAATCTCTACTCACTCTTACAAACATGACATTTAAAAAGTATATTAAGTCTTTCATGTAGTCCAGTATTTTGCAGAAATCTGTGGTTAGTTCTTTTCTGTTTTTCTGTATGTATGTATGCATGTATGTATGTATGTATGTATTATGTATATGTGTATATACATACATGTGTGTATACACACACACACACCAGTCCCTGGTTTTTCTGTTTGAAAACATATGGGTACCTTTGTCCTTGGAGTCTTCATACACTTTTACAACCTATAATACAGGATTAGAGGATCTCATTGCATATTTTGTTAAATGAGAATGTAAGTAGGAATCTGAATTTCTTTTCAAGTCTCTGATTCTAGAAGAAGCCACAAGGTGAGTGTATTTAAGGCTGGATGTGAGAAAGTGTATCACCAGTCTGGTTAAAAGCCCATAGGGGACACCATGTACTTAGTTCTGCATTCCTACAATTTCCAACAAGTAGACTTATCACGCATTTGTAGCAGTCATGTAAAATGAGCAGAGATGACTGGCGGTGGAAAGGGACAGAGGGAGGCTGTGACCTTTCAGGCATTTCCCCCTTTACTCATCCCAGGGAATTTTTGTCTAGAAATGCCAGGTTGTATTGCTTAATGATGCTCATTTATTTGACCTTTGTATCATCTGTTCTAGCCACAAAAGTTATAGTATGAAAAATATAGCCAGTCATAAAATTTCATAGGGGAAAACATCAAATTTTACTACAGTGTTATGGATAAGGTGCTTAAAACATGAATCTTAAGTGTCTGTGGTTTGATTAGGTATAATAAATTATAGAGTGGAGTAGTGATTAATAGCTGCTAAAGATTCGCAAAGAATTCTCCTAGGAATACAAAAGAATTATTACAGATGTAGAACAGGTTCAAATTATAGAAAGCAAAGAGTTCTGTGTATCAATTTTCTAATCTAACTTATAACCAAGATGAATCAATCTGTTACATATTATTTTAGTATTATTTAATATATGTATTAAGTCAGAAGTGGTCTCTAGACTACAGAGCAGAGGTTATGTTAGTCCTCCCTTTAGAGTTCAGAGCTTTGAGCCCCTTTAACCTAACTTATGTGAAGTATGCTAGAAAGTAATTTCTAGAACAAAGTTCCTTTGCTCTTAGATGCAGGAAGCATTTCCTTTTTTGCAGCATTGTCTGTGTATATATAAGGTTGCAAGATTTAGCAAACAAAAGTACAGGACATAAATTAAATTTGAATCTCTTAAATAAGACTACAAAAGTAGGCATATTTTTAATGTGGCATAGGCATGTCTGCACCCCAAACTATTCAGCAAGTAGGGATTCTATATTTTATGGCAACTGTGCCAGAGGGGCAAAGGTGCTCACTTCCTTCAGCACGCTGCTGCAATCTGATTTTTGCCACCGTGGGATGCTGCCAACAGGGTTTGCCATGTCAAGTAGCATCTGCAAGGCGAGTGACACAGGCAAACACAAGTAATCTGTGAAGGGAATATAAAGTCCACATGACAGTTTCTTACAATGCAAAGGGGCTGTGACTCTCTGAGGGAGTGAGACTTCTTTTTATAATAGTTAAAGAGGACTTATATCTTACCTCATGTGCTATCTTATTATTCTGGATAAACAGGTGAAAGCCTCACTATTTCGTTAAATTATAATGTGTTTTGGATCAAGTTTTTTTTTTTTTTTTTTTTTTGCAATGGTCTGATTGAAAAGGATATCATCCGTCCGTATATCTTACGGGATATCTTATTCCCGTAAGATGTTGTACGTCACAGGGATGAGGCTCTCAGTGGCTGGGGCACAGTTGTTAGTGAGGGAGCTTTGCTTTTGATTTGGTCTTTTGTCTATAAGCTTGCTATTCTTGCTAACTGACATTGACCTTGAGTGAAAAATCAGAGTTCTCATTCATGACGTCACCCTGTGTCAATGTCAGGTGCTAGATTTAGTAACTCAACACCCTCATTTAAGTAGAAACCACTTGAATGTATGACCTATTTTATTAAAACTTTCACACCGTTTCACTATTCATAAGAAGTAAGATAAGAGTCTACTCTGGACATTTGACCAAAGTGCTTTGCCAGAAATTGTATAATACCACAAAAATGTAAGCAGGAAGGACAGTGAATCACAGTAGCATAAAAATCAAGTTTACCAAAGTGGAACAAGGAGATGTCATCAGGAAAGAAGAGAAATTATCTACTGCAGACAGTTCAAATCTGCTGACAGTGGGTCAGAAGATGGTTGTTTAACAGTCTTATTGATGAACCCAACTCCTGGAAATAGAGCTAAGGATTTGCCTGCAGTTTCCCAGGGTCCCAGTGAGGTTCGTTTCCCTCATTAATTTAAGCTACAATTTCCAGGAATCTCTTTGGGGATGAGCTAGATTACATTTAAAGATAATCAAACACTTATTGCTTAGCCCTTGCCTTGACCTTGATAGTCGGAATCTCTTCCCGGGTCTCGGTAGCAGGAGCCATGTTGCTGATGATCCATTGACAGGCACGTCCCTTGGGAAAAACTGCCTTTTTAATTGACTGGGGCATTTCCTCTACTGTAATAGATTAGTGTGCCTTTGGACCTGTCCAGTGGTTGGGTTTTTTTCTTCTTTTTCTGGTAGCTCTGTTCTTTTGTCTCCATATTCTTTTCCTCTTCCTTTGGAACTTTCACCTTTATTTCTAAAAGAAGATATGATAAATAATTAGTGTTGAAATCATAATTGAGACACTGGGGCCATCACCAAACAGACACCATCTGAATGAATGAATGAATGAATGAAGAATGAATACAGGAATCGTGTCTACCTTGCTGCTCACTGCCATTATTTACTAAGTTTCTTGTGTTTAAATGTTTGTGTTTTATGCTTATTTTATGGAGTTTATACTTTAAATGTTTAATTTTTTTTTTTTTTTTTGGTTTTATGAGACAGGGTTTCTCTGAGCTGGAACTCACTTTGTAGACCAGGCTGGCCTCGAACTCAGAAATCCGCCTGCCTCTGCTTCCCGAGTGCTGGGATTAAAGGCGTGTGCCACCACGCCCGGCAAATGTTTAATTTTAGTATTAATATATATGATAGACACTAGAAAGTCTGGTATTCTTCCTAGTCATGGTAGAACCTTAGGAAGAAACTCATATTTCTTTTCTTGCTTAATCTTCCTAGTGTCATAAGTACTTAAGCTATTGTTTCTTAATTTACCTTTCTTGTGTGTGCTTGTATGTGTGTGCCTGTGTGTGTGTGTGTGTTGTATATGTGTTTTTGTATGCTTGTGCATGTGTAGGTTTCTATGCCACAGCATCCCTGTGGAAGGTGGAGGAGAATCTGAGGGTGTGGATTCATTCTTTCACCATGTGAGCACAAGACTGAACTCAGGTTGGCAGGCTGGGTAGTAGGTAGGGTTCATTGACCACTGAGCCATCTCTCCAGTCCCACACTACTGGTTTTAAACTAGTTCTGTTTATTAGTGTTATCTGTAGAAATATTACATATGTCGCACACGTGCTCCTTGGACAAATAGTTATTTTTAGGTTGCTTTAGCTGGGGCACTTAGTTTGCATTGTACCCTTAATACTCGCCATGGTGATCCGCGTAGGTGTTTCTGAGAAGTTCATGGCTACCCATTTCGAACAGTGTTGGAGACAGTATGACAATTAACTTCAAGAGCCTGAATACCTGTTCTGTTTCTCAATTCCTGCATACACAGATTTACTATGATCATCAAAGAAAACCAGAAACAACAGACGGAGGAAAAGCAGTATGCTTTCACTGTCTTTACACTCCTAGGAATTACCAGGTGACTAGGTGTAATTCTTAATGTTGATTAGAGTTTGCACCATAGTTCACTGGCATCTCATCTAAATTCATTGACTGGGTCTGTTTATGCCACAGTTGCCTTGATGAAATCTGTTGGGTTATTTTTGTTTATAAATGTTTTTGTAAACGTTGAAAGTATTGTTTCCTGGAGTGTTGTTGACATGCTTTAGATATTTACCTTTCTATGTGTATGTATTTCTTACCTTGTATTGTGAAAAGTTCCTTATAGGTTCATGTATTTAGATATGTTTAAACCACTTGCTCCTCAAGTGGTGGCAACAGCTGGGATTGTTGTAGAAACTTTTAAGAAGTAGAGTTGGGCCTTGCTTGGAGAAAAAAGAATAAGCAGTCCCTGGATGTGGGACTTGTGGTTTTATAGCTTGGCCCTCCTCTTGTGTACTCTGCTTCCCGATCGTGGATATGCTGTGACTATCTGCTCTCCTGCTCTTACCACTATGACTTCCCCACTGTCCAGGACTGTAACCCCTTCACCTGTAAGCCAGTATTACCTCTTTCTGCTTGAAGTTGCTTCTTGTTACATATTTTGTGATTCTTGTTAATTCCTGTGACCACACCTTTACTATGGGTGTTTGTTTTAAGTTATACTGAACTGGCAAATACAACCATTGCTTCTAGGGGAAATACCAGGCCAACTTCCTATGAGTCTTAGACCAGATATTTTTTTTTTGTTTTTATCAGCTGATCAATATATACATTTATCAATTGTATGCTTTTCTTTAGATATACATTATTTAGTGTGGCAAATTAACCCAATGATTTATGCATTCCCACTGAGCTCATGCATAATTTGACTATAACTAGTAACCTGTGTGAATATTATGTAATACCATACTTCCTGTCTCAGTGATAGTGTAAAATTTGGTACTTAGTAAGAATGGACAGTACTACAGTACTAGACTTGTACAATGAAATCAGAAAAAAATGCTCACAATCATCTATTGGATGGAACACCAGGCCTCCAATGGAGGAGCTAGAGAAAGTACCCAAGGAGGTAAAGGGGCTGCAACCCTGTAGGTGGAACAACAATATGAACTAACCAGTACCCCCTGAGCTCATGTCTTTAGCTGCATATGTAGCAGAAGATGGCCTAGTCAGTCATCATTGGGAGGAGAGGGGTCTTGCAAAAACTATATACCCCCAGTACAGGAGAACGCCAGGGCCAGGAAGCGGGAGTGGGTAGTTGGGGAGCAGGGTGGGGGGAGGGTATAGGGGACTTTCAGGCCAGCATTTGAAATGTAAATGAAGAAAATATCTAATAAAATATTGCTTAAAAAATCAGAACTGCAAGCTAAAACAAACAAACAAAGGTGTGGTAACAAACAGATGGCCCTGAGCCACTTGTTTTTCCAAAGAGCTGGAACAAAAAACAGGGGTGAACTCGAGGTAAACTTAGCAGAAATACACCTACCTGATTTCCTCCTTTTATTCTTTCTTTCATATTTTGCATATCATGACTGACACACAAAAAGAAATGTGTTGATTTGGGGAGCGGTACCAAGAAATAATAGTAAGTAAGGCTATTCACACATACAGAGCTCATGAACAAATTAGTTTGAGTGTATTTATGAATACATACATGAATTCAAATTGAACTGGGGGTGGTTTCATGTAATGATAAAAAGCAGATAAAGTTTAAATAATAAGTGCCAATCCAAAGCACAATTGTTAGTGTTAGATTCATGCAAATTTCGTCCATGTCTGACCTAGAGCTGGTCTGGCGACACTCCCCACTCCTGTTGCTAGCCTCCCAGTCACTGCCTCGGGTCAGCCTTGTTACCTGAGTGGTCGCTTTTCTCTTTCCTTTAAGGAGTCTTCCAAGGTCCACCTTTCCTGTGTTTCCCAGGAGAACTTTAAGCATGCGGGGTGTCTCTTCTTTTGGTGGGAAAAGAAAGGCAGGTCTTGAACTTGGAGGGATTGCCTGTGTGGTGTTTCCCTTCTGGCGTAAAAGAACTCTGGTGACAGGAGAATAACATTGGTTTGGGTAGTTCTGTGACAGCTCCCAGAGTCTCCCTGAAAAATAATAAATTCTTCTGCCCCTGAATTTTCAGTGGGTACTCCCTTTCAGTTTGGGGGTGTATCTTTTTGTCTTTTAAATTAAATTATTATTATTATTATTACTTATTCACTTTACTTCCTACTCATTACCGTCCTGCTGGTCACTCACCCCCACAATCCTTCCCTCATGCCCCCACCCCTTCTACTCTGAACTGGTGTGGGCCTCCCTGGGTATTCCCCACCCCCACCCCCACACACACCTTGGTACTTCAAGTCTCTATGAGGCTAAGCATTGAGCTGTATATTATGGGAAAAAAAGCTGTAACTTACTTCATGTAACACAATAATCCTCATCTTAGATTTTATAGAGCAAACCCAACTTTCTCCACCTTAATCCCTCCATATAGTATTGCACTCTGTAGTTCCATTTGCCCTGGGACTTAGTTCATCCCTCCTGCCTCAGGCTTCTAAGAGCAGGGACACTGAGTGTGCACCATTACTCCTGCTTCTATCAGGACTTTAAAGGTCATACTTGGCTTTCTTCATGAGGAGCTTTTTAGAAGTTGGATAATGCAGCAGAATTTCTTGGAGAGTCTTTTTGTCCAGAGTTAAAAGATTGGCAAACCCATGGGCCACCACATCAGCCGTCCGGCGGTTCCCTCCTCCTTTTGCCAGAAGGCTGTGAGACATGAAAAGCAGGTCTTCAGTTACCAGTTTCACTCATCCTCCATTCATTTTCCTTTTGTATCTCAAACAAAACTGCAAATTTAATTAGTCGATTAGACATTGGTAGACTTGGTATTACAAGGTAAGTTTGTAAGATGTTGACTAACTGTCAATGTAGTAAGTCATTCCCAATGGGAAATACAAAATATTTAGCAAATTGTGTGTCCTTACTGTCACACGGTTCATTTTAAATTTCATTGTGACACAATCTAGAATCACTTGGAAAGGGGAGTCTTTTTGTATTATTAGATATTTTCTATATTTACATTTCAAATGTTATCCCCTTTCCTAGTTTCCCCTCTGAAAAATCCCCTATCCCCCCTTTACCCCTGATCCACAACCCACCCACTCCTACTTCCTGGCCCTGGCATTACCCTATACTGGGGCATAGAACCTTCACAGGACCAAGGGCCTCTCCTCCCATTGATGACCGACTAGGCCATCCTCTGCTACATATGCAGCTAGAGTCATGAGTCCCACCATGTGGTTTCTTTGATTGGTGGTTTAGTCCCAGGGAGCTCTGGGGGTACTGGTTAGTTCACATTGTTGTTCCTCCTATGGGGTTGCAAACTCCTTCAGCTCCTTGGATACTTTCTCTAGCTCCTTCATTGGGGACCCTGTGCTCTGTCCAATGGATGGCTGTGAGCATCCACTTCTGTATTTGCCAGGCACTGACAAGAGTTTCTCAGGAGACAGCTATTATTAGGCTCCTGTCAGCAAAATCTTGTTGGCATCCTCAATAGTGTCTGGGTTTGGTGTTTGTTTATGGGGTGGATCTCCAGGTGGGGAAGTCTCTGGATAGTCATTCCTTCAATCACTGCTCTGAACTTCGTCTCTATAACTCCTCCCATGGGTATTTTGTTCTCCCCTCTAAGAAGAATTGAATTATCCACACTTTGGTCTTCCTTTTTGAGTTTCATGTGTTTTGCAAATTGATTCTTGGGTATTCTGAGTTTCTGAGCTAATATCCACTTATCAGTGAGTATGTATCATCTGTGTTCTTTTGTGTTTGTGTTACCTCACTCAGGGTGATATCCTTCACTGTTTTTAATAGCTACATAGTACTCCATTGTGTAAATGTACCACATTTTCTGTATCCATTCCTCTGTTGAGGGACATCTGAGTTCTTTACAGCTTCTGGCTATTATAAATGAGGCTGCTATGAACATAGTGGAGCATGTGTCCTTATTACAAGTTGGAGAATCTTCTGGGTATATGCCCAGGAATCACTATCCCTGAACTAAAGCTGTACTACAGAGCAATTGTGATAAAGACTTCATGTGATAAAGACTGCATGCTACTGGTACAGCGACAGACAGGTAGATCAATGGAATAGAATTGAAAGCCCAGAAATGAACCCACACACCTATGGTCACTTGATCATTGATAAAGGAGCTAAAACCATCCAGTGAAAAAAAGACAGCATTTTCAACAAATGGTGCTGGCACAACTGGTGGTTAGCATGTAGAAGAATGAGAATTGATCCTTGTACAAAGCTCAAGTCTAAGTGGATCAAGGAACCCCACATAAAACCAGAGACACTGAAACTCATTTAGGAGAAAGTGGGGAAGAGCCTCGAAGATATGGGCACAGGGGAAAATTTCCTGAACAGAACAGCAATGGCTTGTACTGTAAGATAGAGAATCAACAAATGGGACCTCATAAAATTGCAAAGCTTCTGTAAGGAAAAGGACACTGTTAATAAGACAAAAAGGTCACCAACAGATTTGGAAAAGATCTTTACCAATCCTAAATCTGATAGAGGGCTAATATCCAATATAAAAAAAAGAACTCAAGAAGTTAAACTCGGGGGGAGAGAATCCTGAATTGGAGGACTATATCGTAGGGGAAGGGAAAAAGACAAGAAAGAACAGTGGAACACATCAGACAAGAAAGCAGAAGGGAGACACAGCTTCTGGGACAGATCCCGTTTCTGGCTCCAGACATCCTGCACCTTTCCCACCAGAAGAGAGGTGTCCACCCAGGAGGGTTCTCACTGCCTGAGCTGGTAAGAGAGCCATCTTTACTCAGGTGCGTTGCCGGGGAGAGGGCAGACTTCAGAAGCAACACAGCTTCTCGGACAGACCATGATTCTGGCACCCGATATATGGGCACCTTCCCTGAGGAGAGGTGTCTGCCCGGGAGGGCTCTCCCTGCTTGAGTTGGTAACGGAGCCATTTTTGCTCTGGTATGCCTAGACTCCAGTCTGAACTGGTGAGAGTGTGGACTGCAGAAACTACACAGCTTTGGAAGAGACAGAAGCAAACTAGCTTCTGGGACAGACCCTGTTTAAGGTTCCAGACATCTGGGCACCTTCCCTGCCAGAGGAAAGGTGGCCGGCCACCTGTGAGGGCTCTGTCTGCCAGAGTAGGTGAGAGAGTCAAAATTGTGTCCAGGGTCCCTCAGTGTCTAGTCTGTGCAGGTGAGTGTGTAAACTGCAGAGGCGACACATCTTCTGGGACAGGCCCTGTTTTGGG
>NC_034611.1:27475256-27512809 GCF_900095145.1 Mus pahari | reverse complement strand
TGAGAAGCACCTAAAAAATGTTCAATATCCTTACTCATCAGGGAAATGTAAATCCAAACAACCCTGAGATTCCACCTCACCCCAGTCAGAATGACTAAGATAAAAAATCAGGTGACAGCAGATACTGGTGAGGATGTGGAGGAAGGGGAAGAGGGAGTTTTAATGAGATGTTGTATAGTGATGAATTATCTTGACTATGTCAATAGATATCAAAAGACTTGCCCATTGTGTGTGGCATCATTCTCTGGGCACCGAATCCTACATTTCTTAAAAGTGGAGAAGAGACCTGAACACTAGCATGCATGCATGTGTTTATTGCTCTCTGGTCTTGACCTCAGATTTGATATAACTAGTTGTTTTAAGTTTCTACTGCCTTGGGCTGGAGAGATGGCTCAGAGGTTAAGAGCACCGACTACTCTTCCAAAGGTCCTGAGTTCAATTCCCAGCAACCACATGGTGGCTCACAAGCATCTGTTATAGGAGCTGATGCCCTCTTCTGGTGTGTCTAAAGACAGTGATGTATTCACATAAAATAAATAAATAAATTCTTAAAACAAACAAACAAAAAACAAAAAACGTTTCTACTGCCTTGACTTCCCTGCAATGACGGGCTGTTGTGTGGAATTGTGAACCCAAAATACCCTTTCTTCCTTAAGTGCTATTAACAAGATCTATATCACATCAGGATGCAAAACTGAGAAAATATTTATAGTGCTCTTCCCAAGGGAATTTTGGAAGGTAGCTATATTGCATACTTTTCCTATTGAGAACTATAATTTAAAGCTATTTTTAAATAGGTAGCAGTGGCTACAACTACTCATGTATAACATAACATTCAAGAGCTTTCCAAAACTAATGCCAAACACTTAAACCACAGAAACTGAGAGATTGGATAACATCAAAAGGGATAAATATTAGTGTATCTCTCAGCCCTCACCAGAGATGTTCTCTTCTGTAGTGGGTGGCTAGTGATATAGAGGTTTATAACTTGTCAAAGTGCAGGGACTAAGAGACTAAGGAGAACACAGATGTAAATATATAGACCTACTCCCTAAATTTAGGGAATAAGAAGGGGCAAATGTAGTGAAGAGTAAAATAGTATTTGGAGGCTATGACAGGACAGTGCACACTTGAACTTATGCATAAGCCAGCAAAAATCCCAGCTTGGATGAGGAGGAGCTCATGAGCTCCACTCCTATAAAAAGACCTGTAGGCAACTGATGTGAAGGGAGAGTGGGGTTTTTTTTGTTTTTTGTTTTTTGTTTTTTTACATATGTGATCCCTGAGAGGTTTACTCAGTCTCCAGTAGATGGCCCCATACTCATGCATATACAGGCGGCAGTAAGTGGACTCAGCAGGTTTAAAACAGATCACATAAAGTCAGGAGTGGAAAATGAAGAGGGCTATAGGGGAGGGACCTGGATGGGGGTTAATTTGGTCAAAGCAAGTTATGTGCATGCATGAAATTTTAAACAATAAAAAGGGAAAAATAAAGGATAACAAAGGAATTAACAAATACCTCTCAACTACTCATAGCATGTCATATTCAAACTACAGGAAACCAAAGACAAAGAATAAGTCTTGAAAGAATGTAAAATGGGAAATACTTGAGCTAAACATAGACCAGGACCACAGTAGTTTTGTTACCCAAAAGCAACCTCATCTCTAGGCAGCGGAGTGAAATGTTCAATGTTAAAAGAAATGTCTATGACCTGCAATTCTATATTTAGTGAAAATATTCTTCAAAAGTAAAGGAGAAACAAAGATTTCCTCAAATGAACAAACACCAAGGTGATCTATTCCTAAGAGACCCATTCAAAATGTTCAAAGAATTCCCAAGGAGAAAAGCAAAACAAAAACAAAGCGTAGATCAGAAACTCAGGCCAGGCGGTGGTGGCACACACCTTTAATCCCAGCACTTGGGAGGCAGAGGCAGGTAGATTTCTGAGTTTGAGGTCAGCCTGGTCTACAGAGTGAGTTTCAGGACAGCCAGGGCTACACAGAGAAACCCTGTCTCGAGAAAACAAACAAACAAAGAAAAACGAAACTCAGGTCTCCATAGGAAAGGAGAGACCACTGGGAAGGGAGTAAATGAAGGGGAAGAAAACATATTTCTCTATTTATCTAGGAGATGTCTATTTAAGTGACAAAGTGGCTGTGTGTGTGTGTGTGTGTGTGTGTGTGTGTGTGTGCAGGTAGATAGGTAGATAGGTAGAGGTTTAAAAACAGAACATGGACAAATGAATGACAGTGCCACAAGGTTTGTTTAAGTGACAAACTCGCAGAGAGAGAAAGAGAGAGAGAGAGAGAGAGAGACAGAGACAGAGACAGAGACAGAGACAGACAGAGACAGAGACAGACAGAGAGACAAAAACAGTACGATGACAGAATGGCAAGTGAATGTTAGTGTCACAAGGTTTGTTTAAGGGACATACTCGCTCTGTGTGTGTGAGTGTGTGTGTGTGTGTGTGTGTGTGTGTGTGTGTGTGTAATATCAGAATATGGGCAAGTGACTGGTAGTGTCACAGGGTGGGCAGGGAGGAACTGTGCTAAGGGGCACTCTACACGTGAAGTATTAACTGAAGGCAGGCTTAGGCCTAACGTACACATGAACACTTTAGGGAAAGAATTACTGTTTTTTTTGTTGTTGTTTTGTTTTGATTTTTTTTTGATTGTGCTTTTATTTTTGTGGTTGGGCATCACTGGGTACCTGCAGCTGGCTTTGAATCTATGATCCTCCTGCACTATGAATGGGTAGCTAGGGTTAGAGATATGCGCCATTGAAGCAGGCTAAGAATAGTTATTACGCTAAGAAAGGAGAGAAAAATGAACCATGCAAAGTGCTCGGCTGAAGCTGAGCTGGATCGGGTACTGTGGCACCATTTGTAATCTAAGCATTTGGGAGGCTTAGGTAGGACCATGAGCTGCAGGTCATTCTAGACCACATAACAGTATGTTGTCTTGAACAAACAAACAAACAAACAAAGAGACAGACAGACAGACAACCCCAAAAGTAAAGCAAGAAACAAACACCAGAGCAAAAGAAAAAGGTGGGGAAGAGGACCTAGTGATGAGGTGGGTGGGCACTTACCTCCACCTAACAGTGAAGATGGGGTTGAAAAGGAAGGCCAGGGCTCTCCAAGCCACAGAAGAATTAAACTACTCCTTCAGGACAAAATATATGTATTTAGAATCCTTCAGTGTGACTGTGTTAGGGCACGGTTGCTTTAGTCAGTGACTGCTTTTGCCAGAGAAGACAAAAGAAACACGTTTCATTCCATCTCTCTACATATCTACGCAGCATTCCATGCATACATGTGTGTATGTATGATCTATCTACCTAGCTAGCTAGTTATCATCTATCATTATTATTATTATTATTATTATTATTATTATTATTTATTTATTTTTTACTAATTCATACATGTGTGTCTATATGATCTATCTACCTAGCTAGCTAGTTATCATCTGTCACAATTATTATGATTATTATTTTTGCTAATTCATCTACCCGTTTCTCTCTGTCTTCCTGCTTGTCTATTAAGTGGAAGTACATGAGTTCGATAAGGTAGTTTTCATTCACACTCCTGTGGCTTTTAATACAGAGTAATCAAGTAGTTAGGCAGGGCAGGATGTCACCGGGGAGCTTAATCTACACCCAGAGAACCTCTGTGTGCGTGCCAAACTATGCAAGAGCGGAAATAACATATTTAAATGTCAGGCTATTTTGAGGTTTCTCAAGCTTTAATTAAACTTGCCTACAGGTTGCACGTTTGGAGTGCTTGATGAGTTTCTGAACGGAAGAAATAGTCTGTCTGCCAGATGGATTTTGCCCAAACTCTCTCAGCAATGTTTTAAATAGCATCTTTTTTTTTCCCTCTTCTTATCCACAAAACGCTTCTCCAGCATTCCATGGATGGAAAGTTTTACTCATTAAATTGCTTAGTAAGAAGGTCCCTCCATTAATATCTACAGTTTCATGTAGAGTTTCCCAAAGACTCCATGCCAAAGGACATATAGCTGATAGTACAGTTAAATGTCTCCAGGTTAAAGAGAAGCTTGTATTGAGTAATGGTCCAGGAAATAAAGGAATTTATTCTAATCCTGGACTGGCTCATTGTTCTTACCTTAGATAGCTCAAGGAGTCTTTTTATTTATTTAATTTTGTTGATATTCTGTTCATCCGAGAAAGTATTAAGCCCCACAATGTATTCAAACAATGAGAGGGAATGGAAGAGACACACCACCATCAAAACATAGTATCAATACGTGAGAAGGCTGCGGGATCACCATTTCATATACCTGTTTAGGAAATATTTCTAATCATTTTTCCTGAAAACAGAAAACTTTTTTTTTTTAATCTGCTGCAGGAATCTGACTATCCTTAATGGACTGACTGGCTTTGTGTGGTTTTGTGACATTCAGTTATGAAGAAGACACTTACTTATTTTTATAAATGAATTAACTTATTCACTTTACATCCTGATTGCAGCTTTCCCCTCCCTCCTGTCCTCCCAGTCCCTCCCTCCCACCCTTTTAATGAATTCTTTTTTCTCTTGTTATTTATTTATTTAATATATGTGAGTACACTGTTGTTCTCTTCAGACACACCAGAAGAGGGCATCGGATCCCATTACAGATGGCTATGAAGCACCATGTGGTTGCTGGGAATTGAACTCAAGACCTCTGGAAGTGCAATCAGTACTCTTGACCACTGAGCCATCACTCTTAATGAATTCTTAACCCTCATTTGTTAGATGGGATTACACACTCAGAGCTGAGTGCAGGAACTGAAGTACTTCTGTGAACGTATCAGAAACACAGTATATTCAGAGAAAAGTCAGCTACCAATTTGGACACACACACACACACACACACACACACACACACACTCACACGCATGCACGCACACACACAGACCTATTGCCCATTTCCTGACATTCGTGTATTAAAAAACCATTCCTAAATTTAAACATTATTAGCATTTGGAAGTGGAGCCTTGGGGAGCTAATGTGGTCATGAGGGCAGGGCCTCCATTAAAATAAGGAGCTTCCAGTAGGGTGTGGTGCCACACACTTAAATAGCACAAGGGAGATAGAGCATTGTGAGTTCCAAAGTAGCCTGCTCTACACAGCAAGTTCCAGGTTAGTCATCGCTACATAGTGAGAGCTTGTCTCAAAAAAGGGGAAAAAGGGAAAAGGAAAGAGTTGCTTTCTAAGAAGCATCAACGTGCTTGCTCTCTCGTCGTGTGACAGCTTGGCCATCTTATGATTCAAGGATGCAGCAGGTGCTACTATTTAGAACTGTAGAGACCTGAAAGGCAAAATGAATTTCTGTTCCTTGCAAGTTATCCAGGCTTGGGTATTCTGTTATAATAAAAAAAAAAATAGACTAAGATTCATCATTACATCCTATGTAAATATGTTCATATTTACATATACATTTGATATATACCCTAGCATTTTATACTGTGGCCTATGACCCTATATTTGGTCACATGACTGAGTTGAGTGGCTGTGAAATTTTGGCAACAGGAAAAAGTTGTCTGACTACACAACGTCAATTAATTGAAAATTAGACACAGAATATGTCAATCACATGACTTTATTGGTCAGGCCACGCAGCACTGACAAGTACTTGCCAAAAACATCTCTGTCAGATTCAAATCAAAATTGTATGTTATGAATTGGCATGTTTTAACTGTTCGACCAAAGTTTAATGCACCTATCAAAAAACATAAGGATTTAAAACCGGAAAACAAAGACCTAACCATCATTACTGCCATCGTTTCTCAGTATCTAAGAATCACTTGTTGAATTTTTTAATTACATTGGAATTACATTGGAATGTTTGATTAAAAAATTGATGTTTGAGTTGTATAAAATTTTTTCAATGAATTTTAGGATGGGATTAGACAGAATTTTCAAGAATCCTTGGAATATTCATAAACACAACTTTGTCATTTTGTGTTATGTATTACTGCAAATCTGCACTCTCAAGCACTGAGGAATATATAATTACAATATTCACCAACTCTAAAAACAGTGTAGATGCTCTCTGTGTTATGGTATCAAATACTCAGTCAGGATTTAATGTTATGTAGGAATAAACAAGAACATTTACCTCACAGATATGAAGTGTGCCTCTAGCGTCATACATGGTAAACATTATATATATATAATATATTGTGTTCTGAGTGTTTTCCTTATGTTTCTACATTTGGTGTCTGCTCTTCTGTACCCTCTCGTCCCCTTTGAGTGCTCTTAAATACAGCACTCAAAGAATTGTTTGTTTTAGCACAGGTGATATTTTACCATATTTAAACATTAGGTAACCACGTTTCCTGAAGACTCAATACACAGACCAAAGTTATATCCACACAAATAGGTCACATTATTTGAATGTAGTTTAACTTATTTTGGCTTTCTCAAGGCATTCTTACAGAAAGGTAAATTGGAGATAATAAAAAAGATGATGAATTAGTATATTAATTATAAAGACATTCAGTTAGATCCAACAATGTTTTTGTTTGTTTGTTTGTTTTTTAATTCATGGCAGTGAACGATAGTACATGCCTGTAGTCTTAGCACATAGAAGGCAGAGGCAAGTGGATCTCTAAGAGTTTGAGGCCAACTTGGTCAACAAAGAGAATTCATTGCTAGCAGGAATGCAAAGTGAGACCTGTATAACTACATACACACAAACATATTTTATGATTACCAGTAAATATTTGATTTGTATACTTATTTTGTATACCTACATATATCTGGTGATGTAAAAAAGTCACAGGCTAAAGGGTAAAATAAAGTGCAAGAAGTCTTGGCATATATGTTGTTCATATGTATGTGTGTACAAGTATTTTTTTTCAGTAAGAGCTATAATATGCAAATAGTCTCTAGTCACTTACATATTTCAAGCTTTGCATCAGGGCTGCTGTACATGAAATTACAAATTGAGTACTAAACAAAGTACCGTGTAGTTGGAGACCCCAGAATTTGTACAGTGTACAGCCTACTCAGCTCTCTCTAGCAGAACTGCTATATTTAAGAGCACTCAAAGGGGACGAGAGGGTACAGAAGAGCAGACACCAAATGTAGAAACATAAGGAAAACACTCGGAACACAAGCGAAATTTATTTAAAATTTAAACTTTGCTACAGTTTTTTTTTTAAATTCACTTTAAATCATTTATACTATAATAATATTTTTTGAAGATAGGCAGAGCTATCTCCTAAAGGACTTAATAAAAAGGCTCCCCTGTGAAATGATGAAAGAAGCCATGTCCTCTGAGTTGGTACACGGACAAGTGTAGAATAGAATACCAGTGATATATATATATATATATATATATATATATATATATATATATATATACTTTTTTTCAAGCATGATTCAGTAAGAGTACTGCTAGGTACAGTCACTCAGTACGGTGCATTCGAAAAACCCAACTCCTTTCACGTTGCTCTGCAATTATCCATGAGACCACTTACAGTATTTTAGGAACTAATAATTCTCAAGCATGACCTTCCTTTGACGGGATTAGTGCAATTCTGGAGACTGAAGCCAGGATCTTGAATCTCCTAGGTAAGAAATCCACCTCTGAACTACAGATCCAACTCATTATCAAGCTTTGATAAGTAGGTTGCGGTATATGAGATCATATATAAATAATTATTCTATTGCATGCAATCCTTTAGGAGAGGATACAGAACTCACTATAACATTGAAAGGGGGAAAAAACCCAGAAGAATGTGTAAAAAAAAACAAAAACAAAAAGAATATGTAGACATGATATACACCATAATAAGCTGGTTTAAAAGGTACAAAGACGATTAACAAGAGCCTCAAGCTACTTGTAGCTAGGAGAAGATCAAATATGTATGAAGACAGTTGACCTAGCAATATTAATACTATTGATAACAGTACCATCCCTAGTTAACAGTATCCAGTGCTTCCTGTGAGCCAGGGAGTTTTGTGAGTTGTTTTTGTGAGTTAATCCAATCAATGCTGTAGAGTCCTATACAGTAATTCTGCATCACTGGCCACATTTGACGGAGGAAAAAAAAGCAGTTTCAGACAAGTATTTTCAGACAAGACTTACCCACAAGTCTTGGCATGAGGTATAAATTTAGTCTGCTCTCTTACACAACTCAGAACTATTAATGCTTTGATAACTCCAGGAAATAGAAATGTTTCTAGAATAAAGAGTTTTCTAGTCTTAAATCTACTTTCTTGTGGGTTTCCTACAATAGAAATAAAACTAACTCTAAATGTCATCTGTGAGAAATCATCATCTCTATTGTTGAGAGACTAAAACTTTTAAATATTTGTTCTCATTAAGCAAATTTCCAGCTGGGCTATATTTGGGGACAGGAGCTCAGATCACCTCTGGACTTTTTCCCCGGGACCTTGTTAATCTTATCAGGAAACACTTTGTTCCCTGACAACTTTCCAACTTGACTAAGAATACATTCTCACAAACCTTTTGCTGGAGAGCAAACATCAGAGGATGTTCTGGGGTCACCTCTGCCTGGGTGTTTTGCTCTTTGCAGATGCTTTGATATTCATCAAGTCCATGCTAAATGGCAAGCACATAGTAGCCTAGATTTAAATATATATATATATATATATATATATATATATATATATATATATATATATATATATATATTTGAAGAACTTCTGTGCACTTGAATTTTTAACAAAGTCAGAGTTTAGATTTCACAGCTGGCAAATATCTGGTTCTATTTTTTTCTGTCAGGTCTTGGTTTCAGAGTGGAGCTGGCCACAGACAAGTGGATGAACAATGAAGAATCTGGGTGAAGGTTTAGGAGGAGCAGAGAGAAACAGCAAGATGCGTGCATCGCTTTATGATTTGAATAACAATCTCCTTTCCAGTGTCAAAGGAATACTTTACAAGCCTGCTTTGTTAAGAAAACACTTATTGAATGAGAGGACATTAGTCTGTTTCTCTGGAATCACAGTGATTAACAATTTCATTTATTCATATGAAGCTTTTCATTTCAAAAGTGCTTTTCTTTTCAAGACTAAGCTACTATGTTTTCTTGCTTAATGATATCGTTAATTTGGCTCAGTAGTTTCTTGCCATGGTTAGGATTTGTAAAGTGGATTAGGTTAGGAAGGTGGCTTGTTCTGAAAATATAAGGACTTGAGTTCAAATCCCCAGCCTCCATGTTAAAAAATAAAACCCCCAACGTATGAACAGGCAAGGCTGGGAGTATCTGTAACCCTGGCACTGAGGGACAGAGATAGGCAGATCCCAAAAGTTCACTGGCCAACTACTAACCTAGATGAAAATGTTCAAAGACTGTCTCAAGGCAGTTAGGGTGAAAGAGACCAAGGATGGTACTTAATGTCCTGCTCTCTTTGACAATACCTGGGTGCATGCCCTTATAAACTTATGTGTCTGTGTCATCACATCAACACACACACACACACACACACACACCACAACACAGATTTTATCAAGACAGTCAAAATCCAAAATGAGAACTAATTTCCAGTCAAGGGGTCTGTCCTTACATGAAAATTACAGTAATGTTAATTATACTATTGCTATTGTTCTTAATCACACATACATGTCAATAGGCATTAGGAAAAAAAAAATCAGCCTGTTTCATCAACATATATCAAGGTCTGACTTGGCTCTAGGGAGACCCCTCAGTGGTCGAGAGCACTTGCTGCTCTTTCCAAGCACCTGGCTTTGATTCCCAGCCTCCATGTCAGGTGGCTCACGACTACCTGTAACCCCAGCTCCAGAGAATCTTCAGGTTTCCATGGCACTTGCATACACGTGGCATACATGCACACACACACACACACACACACACACAAAATAAAATAATAATGTTCCCTGAATGTTATTTCAAATGGCAGTAAAGAACCTATTTTAACCTTGCATTGAGTTATTTCTCAAGAGATCTTAAGAATATTTGAACACATGTGTAAAAATGATATTGATTGTATAATTGTTCATAGGCATATGGTGAGGTAAAAAGGGTTCTGTACAGACAGAGACCACACACTACAGAGGTCATGGTGAAAGTAGTAAGTCGAATTTTAAATTTAGGGTTTGTTCCTATTTGAGATATGGAAATGTAGGGATTTATTACCTAGTATCAGATATTCTTATTCTTGCTAATTCACATGCCCACTATTTCTACTTTTCATAAAAGGAAGACAAAATTACACAAAAAAAGAGTATCACATATTCTGACTAAGCCTAAGAATACAAATGAGAATTGTCTGAAGAACTAGCTGTTTCTCTGGTAGGCATCTTTAAACACTGTTCTGGAAAAATAAAAACAGAGTGAAGAGAAAAATTCAAAATTAGCTTTTGAAATGTTTGACCTTTTCACAATGATATGAAGTTAATATAAATAAAAAGAATTCATCAGAATATACAGTTCAGTCAGAAAAGTCAGTGCTTAAATATTTTGACCATGCAGAGCTACTGAAAGCTCCTACTGTGTGCTGTTAAGAGGAGTGGGAGAGTGAGCAAACTATGGAAGGTAAATGATCACATTTATGAATTGGCTCTCAGGAAAGGAATTCACTTAGCAAATATTTATTGACTACCTGTTCTACTCCCCACACTATTTAGAGGAATGCAAATTGGAACAATCTATATTAAAATGCAAAACAATTTGGAAAAAAATAAAGCAAGGTCAGCAATGCTGAGGGAAAGAGCTATGCATTGTTAATTGGATTGTACATGTGCTCATTGTTTTGAAAATTATCTGCTATGTACTTGAGGAATTATAGAAATGCTTCTACTTTTTGACCTACTTTATTTCGCTTTGGGGAATAAACCTGAAAGAAAAGAGTTCAAAGAACAATGAAGTAATTTTACAAAAATACCGCCAGCAGTGCTATTTTTAGTAATGTCTGAGGCTACAAGGCTGCCTATGAATAGTCACGACCAAAATGAATGGGTATTTGCATTGTCAAAGATTATGCACTTGTTTATTTACTTATTTATTCAACAACCATCTATTATTTTTCCCTGTTTATTTATTTATCCAAACACTGCTCCCCCTCCTGGTCCCTCCCTCACCGAGTTACTTCCCCATTGCCCATCCCCTTCTCCTCTGAGAGTTGAACATCCTTGGTCCTGCCAGATTAGTTGCATCCTCTCCCACTGAGGTCAGACAGGACAATGATGAAGACTGAGCTGCCTGTCTTCTACAAAGGTGACTGGGCCTTGTTACAGCCAGTGTATGTCCTTTGGTTGGTGGCTCAGTTTCTGAGAGCTCCCATGGGTCAAGGTTTGTTGACTCTAATAACTTTGATACACTTATGGGCCAAACATTGTCTTAAAGGCTAAGGAAGAAATGTAAGCCAAGCTACATGTGGTGTCTAATAAGGTCGTGGGAGCCTGTGCAGTATCTGCACAAACTAGAGAAATGCAGTGTTTCTGGAAAAGGCAGTGCCATAGGTAGAAATCTCAGGCAGAAAAGTGCCTATTTTGCATGGACATGACTGATCATGGAAGCCAGCACTCATGGCCCAGGGTGTTTCAGGAGTGTGTGCTGGATTCTAGCTCTCCTAGCTCCTTTTGGACTTCTGAGGCAGGGGTCACATTGGGAACAGTTGTAGGTGGTTGTCCTGGTACTTCCAATTGGAGGGGTGATGAAGAAATAAATGTACCAATGAACATCCAGCTCCAAAGATAAGTGGTCCAAAAAAGTGAACTTAGTTTGACAAGAAGTAAAGCAAGAAAACTTGGGGGGGGGGGGTTCAGGAAGACTCCAAACACGGAGATGTGTAGAGAAGGAGGGTGGTGGTGAAAGTGGGCAAGAAGAACATGCAGACAGAATTAACAACAGGTGCAAAAAATTCCCTTTAAGTAGACAGTGTGGCACAGTCAAGGAACTGGAAGAGAGTAGCAGGGCATATGGATTAAAAGTGAAGCCTGAAGGAGACAAGTAGCCAGGTCAGATGCTGCAGGACCTCTGCACTTATTCTTAAGAATGGCAGGGATACATTTGGGCAGGAAGACACAGATCTGATCAGATCGGTGCTTTCCGTAATCATCCAACTGCAGATTAGAGGCAGGGTTGTGGAGAGTGCGGTTAGAGGTCTAGTTACACGTGGAGGTGGTTTGGACTACCCAAAGTGGCAGCTGTATTGAAGGTCAGATGTCAGTGATTTAAGGCACACTTAGGAGGAAAGATGGATAGCTTTTAGGTGTAGAATAGTCATGGCAGGTGAAGCACAGGGTATTTCAGGTACACCTTTTTTCTTTTTTCACTAAACCTTCAAATATTAAATTATAAAGGTTTGAGTATTATGTTAAATTCCTATAGCTACTTTAATAAGTTACCAGCAAACAGCCCCCTACATCCCCCAAAATTTACTTTTCAAGGTAAGGTCAAACTTACAGTCAAAATTATGCCAGCTAAGCTGTGGTCTTTCTAGTGACTCTACTGGAATAATATTTCTGGTATATGCAACGTATATACATTTCTTGCCTGTGACCTCATGACTGCAGTTCTTGCCAGTCTTAAGACTGTCTCTCTTCCTGTCTTACATAAAAACATTTGTCACTGGATTGAAGACTGTCTTCAATATGATGAAAAACCACGACCACAGTAACTTGAGGGGGGAAGGGTTTATTTGGCTTATACTTCCATAACATAGTCATTTACTGACGGAAGTCAGGACAGGAGCTCAAGCAGGGGAGGAACATGGAGGCAGGAGCTGATGCAGAGGCCATGGAGGAGTTTTACTATTTACTGGCTTGCTCAGTATAGAAACTGCTTTCTTATAGAACAAAGGACCACTATCCCAGTGATGGCACCACTCCTAATGGTCCAGGCCCTCCCACATCAACTACTAATTAAGAAAATTTCATATAGGCTTGTCTATAGCCTGATTTTATTGAGGCATTTAGTCTACTGCAGCTTCCTTCTCTCCAGTGATGACAGCTTCTGTCAAGTTGACTTAAAACTAGTCAGGGCAGAGACCCTTTCAGATATAGAATAATTGCTTCTCTCTCTCTCTCTCTCTCTCTCTCTCTCTCTCTCTCTCTCTCTCCTCACCATAGCCACAATATAGATAATTTTGCTTTGCCACATGATCCTGATACGCTGTGCTGTCTCAACATGGGCCAATAGCAACAGGGCTAATTGATCATGGAGTAGAACTCCCAAACCATGAGCCTAAGCAAACCTTTTCTTGTTATCAGTTAATTACCTCTGTCATTGTGAAAGTGAAGTATTAGTTAACACAAAGTTTAGGCTCAAACTCTTGCCAGATCTTAAAGATGTTCTGGCCCTGTGTTGTACTTGTATTCCATACCCTCCTGTGAATAATCTTGTAGTTGAACTTGAACATTTAATCACTAGGTTGGAGCTGTCATTATTTTTAATAAAGGCAGGATATAAATAAGAACTATTATAATGTATAATTTAACTGTAGTTGTTAGTAATGTAGATATGAATAACTGCTAATATTTACATGTTAATGGTATACAGTCTCTTGAAAAATCTGTATAAACAAATTAACTATGCGTTAGTAGTAATAGTTGTAACATAATACATGGAATACCATGGAAGCAAATAACAAGGAGCTACTATCTGTTTTGGGTTTATGTAGAGATGGGTTTAAATAGATAGCATTTGATTCAGTTTTTGAAGTATGAGTGGAATGAAGTATGAGTTTCTGCACTTATGAGAAGAAGAATAAAATCAGAACAGGCCTTGGTCTTTTCCTCCTCCTCCTCCTCCTCCTCCTCCTCTTCCTCCCTTTTGTCCTCCTCCTCTTCCTTCCTTTTCTCCTCCTCCTCCTTTTCCTCCTTCTCTTTTTTCTCCTTTTGCTCCTTCTCCTCCACCTGCTCCTTCTCTTCCTCCTCTCTTCCTCCTCCTCCTCCTCCTCCTCCTCCTCCTCTTCTTTTTTATAATAAGGTGTTAGTACTTTCTGGATGTTAATTGGGAATGTGCTCTGGCTGTCTCCATGACAGGATGTGCATCTATATTTTAGCTGTGCATGTTTGCATTAATATATAATGCTCTTGAAATCTTTTCATCATTTTCTTTCTTAGGTTTTCTTCTAAGAAAAAAGAAATCTGTAAAAAGCTACGTGACAGTGCTAGATTTAGCTCATTTAAACAAAGGTCACAGCATTTCTGGGTAGTAAACACTATTACAAGAACTTTCCAGTGTCTGGAAAGTTTGGCAGACATGCCTCCATTTGGAAGAAATGACTGGAGCCTAGGGCTGGGAGACAGATGTGCTGTGAAGTCCATGAGCATCTGGGAACAGCAAACACATCCTTTTCTTTTTTCAGCTACAGCCAAGAAGTGAATTAAGGCAAAGACCTCTTCTTTGCTTGAGTTAGGGAGACTGTTGCAGACTTAGAGAATGAGGGCCTTAATGTTTGAAACGAAATGGGAAAGAGGGGATTTACTTAAGGCACTGAAGTCAGGGCTGCAGGGTTCCTTTTTGTGCTAACTCAGCAACACCTGCATCCTATTATTAGACTGTTTCCTCCTGTGATGATAATATCAGCAATTAATGTACTTATATTTATAGGCTTTACTTTTCAGGGAATAAAGCCCTTGGGAAGGTCAGCTAATTAATTTCTGTAATGTTTCAGATTAGATTTGTTGTATATTTTATAACCTTGATAATAATAGGGACGATTAAATCACAGAAATATTAAATTACATTAGAAAGCATAAGAAGATAACAGGAAACAGACTAATAATACAGGCCTTGTTCATTATAAGAAGTTTTTTTCTACCACTACTCCAGGATAGGTCAATAGTGTGCCCATCTAGTTGTTAAGAAGGAGGAAGACATTTAAAAACAGAAGAGTTGTACCAACAAAAAAAGTAATATGCTTCCACATTCTTAGGAAACTCATATGTTAATATGAAGTCAGTATCTCTGAAGCTCACTTGACTTCTAAATTGCTGTGAAGTCAGATTAGTCAAATGCCTTCTGTAGTCTGATGAGATCTCTGAACACTTAACCACAGGGACTTGCGATGGAAGGTTTCTTGCCATTAATAGCTGTTCTTGTCCTGGTCAAGATACTTGGTAATTGGGGTTGGAGAGATTGCTCAGTGGTTAGGAGCACTGGCTGTTCTTCCAGAGGACCTGGGTTCACTTCCCAACACCCACATGGCAGCTCATAACTATCTGTAACTACAGTTCCAGGGGATCCATCACAATCACACAGACATACATGCAGGTAAAACAATGTCCATAAAATTAAAAAAAAAATAACTTAAAGAAAGTAAAAAAGAAAAACCTTGGTAATTTGAAATAACAATTTTCTCAATGTAAAATAATAACAATAACAATAACATTAATAATAATAATAATAATAATAATAATAATAATTAATAGCTCTTGTCAGTGTGTTACTCTCTGCCTGTAAGCATTAGCTTTGCAGTTCAAGATGCTGTCATCTTCTACTGGATCACTGCAGCTTATGTGCATTTGATTTTCTCTGTTGTATCCTCACCCCCTCTTGTCTCTGTTGGAATTGTCTTTTAAAATCATACAAATTGGACAGTTCTTTTGCTTAAATCCTTCACTAATAGCCACTCATATTGAGACCAACACACTTATATCCATACCGCTCTGAATCTGTGTGATCTTGTTTAATAGTGGAAACTAGGTATGGTCAGGTTAGTACTCAGATGGGAGAATAAAATATACATTTCTCTTTTTTTCTCATTTTTTTTTTATTAATCATTTCATTTGTTTACATCTCAAATGATATCCCACTTCTCAGTTACCCCTCTTTCTTATGATGGTCTAAAAGCCTTAACTAAATTGGCCCTTAATAAGTCTTTGGCAAATTGAAACAAAATATGCACTAACACTTCCATGCATTATTGCATTTAACCATCCTGCTACAGGTCCTTCCGTGTCCAGTGCTTACCAGCTGTGATGACTTACCTATCCCTAGACCAGATGCATTTGTTCTATATTTAGACTTTTGCCTATTTCTAAATGGCTCCATATTTCTTTACTGTCTTAAAGCTCAGTGCAAATATTTCATAATGGGTTCTCATACTTAACTACTGGAACTATAGTAGCATCTCCTATCAGTTTCTTACAGTCTTGTGCATTCATAAGCTATCACAGTGTGAACTTACCCTGTTAACTAATTGTGTAACCATTCTGTTTCTTCCTACTTGACCATAAGCTTAATGAAGATCAACAATTAGGGAGTGGATTCCCAGAGTTTTGAGGGATACTTCCCAATCTAGCACGTGCTAGGCACTTAGTAAACACTTCTGGATGAATAGTGAATAAATTTCAGTGCAATAATTCATGGAAACGTTAGTACATATCGTGTTTAAATTTGTTGCTTATATTCTTGCTCTTGGGGACTGCTCTATTATATTCATTCTATTCTCTTCTCTTTTTATATTCCCCTGACCAGTAGGAAACAAAGATAACGATGGTTGATACTTCTTGAGTAAAAATTAAATGAGAGACACAAAATATTTTAAAGAAATTAAGCTAATTTACTAACCTCTTTGATGCATGCTATTGTAACTCTAATTATTAAGATGTTGAAAGTGAAGAAGAATAGGGTGAAGTAAAGAGCAAAGACGGAAAGTAGAGAAACTGGGGTTTAGAATGAGGCAGCGTGGTTCCTATTCATGATCACATTACTAACCTATTCAAAACCACTTTGTTAGCCTAACAAAAGTTTTCTAACAACTAGATAACACGGCTACTCTTTCTTCTTTCTATTCCTTCAGGGATGTGCATATTATTTCACCATATGGTGAGTATCAGTTACAAGATAGGTACTGATCTAGGTTCCAGCACTAAAGAACATAACAACTTGCTTTTTTTCTGTTTTTTTTTTGGGAGGGGAGGGTGTACTGGCTAGTTTTGTGTCAACTCGACACAGCTGGAGTTATCACAGAGAAAGGAGCTTCAGTTGGGGAAATGCCTCCATGAGATCCAGCTGCAGGGCATTTTCTCAATTAGTGATCAAGGGTGGGGAGACCCCTTGTGGGTGGGACCATCTCTGGGTTGGTAGTCTTGGGTTCTATAAGAGAGCAGGCTGAGCAAGCCAGGGGAAGCAAGCCAGTAAAGAACATCCCTCCATGGCNTCTGCTTGAGTTCCAGTCCTGCATCCTTTGGTGATCAACAGCAGTATGGAAATGTAAGCCGAATAAACCCTTTCCTCCCCAACTTGCTTCTTGGTCTTGATGTTGTGCAGGAATAGAAACCCTGACTAAGACAGAGGGGAAGGATAAAAACAGTGAAAGAAGTGTGAACAACCTTAATTTCCAATGCTCTCAGCAAAATATCGAGCATTTGATAAGCTTGAGTAGAAATTGATATATTTTATAACCTACAGTTGTTGTTTTATGACAAATAATGACATAGGCTTAGACATTTGACATTAGCCCATTTGATGTGGGCTTAGGCATTTACAAGGTGTCTTTAAGATACCTTATTTCTCCAAACACTGCCCCAGCTTTCAGAGTAACCAGAACTTGAGCACCATCAGGGCCTCCAAGGACTTGGACTTCTCCATGTTTGATGATGTACATTTCTTTTCCAATTTCTCCCTAAATGCCATACAGAAGAAAGAGAACCATAGTCATTTAAAAAAAAAAAAAGATTACAATCCACATGAAGAAATCTAAGGTCTTCTAGAAGAGCAAATACAAATAACGAAAGGAGGGACTATCCTTGTAAAAGTCAGGATTTTAAGACCTGAGGTCGTTTTGAAATGGTGATTAGACATATCACATAAAGCAAAATGACTGGAAGACTGTTTTTCACCACATGAGCCCTGTAAGCCATCATAAAGCATGAGAAGATATACAGGCCAGTGTATTATTTCAGGAGTGTGTATGGGCAGAGAAAGTAATTGCTCACATGGATGACTCAGTTTTCTGACTTTGGTTTCCATTGCTCTGGTCTAAAGAAGGTGCTCTGCGTAACAACAGAGTCTGAGTATCAGCCATTGAAGTCAAACCTATCATATGCCTCTGTCACTGAGGTATGATCTAGGAAATGGGAGACTTTGAAGTGCTTATACTATATTGTAACACCATGCTGTGTAGTTCTTCTCATTAAATTCTTGTTTGTATTTGATAAGTCTCATGGTCAGAGTAACAAATAACAATTTACCTCTTAGAACGTTCACCAATCAGTGATGCTATTTGTACACCTTAGGCAGTATGGACACTCAAATGCGAATAGAATAAAATAAAGTGGGGAAGTTCACAAGAACATAGATAGCTAATTTAAATATATAATATAAATACAATGATTTTTTTCATATGTACTTACTGCTTACATTAGCATTTGGGCTACAACTGATTATGTAGTTATATGTCCAATCCCATTTAAGAATTCTGTAAAGAGTCTGCGAAGCTGACTCAAGAGAATAAAGTGGTCTTTGTAAAGCATAAAGACTGAAGTTCAGATCTCCAACATTCACATAAAAGCCAGACAAGCATGAAGGCTTGGTTATAATCAGCCCTTTTGGTGAGTAGAGATAGGAGGTTCCCTGTGCATCCAGCTAACTGGGGAAGCTGAGTTGGCTAGTTCCAAGTTTACTAAGAGATTTTGTTTCAGTGAATGAATGGAGGATAGTGTAGGAAAAGCCGTGATGTCAACCTTTGGTGTTCACACATGTATACAAACTTGCAGGCTCACGAGCAAACATAAACCATACCCAGCAGCATGCATACACACATAAATGTATGCCACACACATATATCTTTTTTTCTACTCTCCCAGCTCCCTCTCTCCAACCAAACCAACCTGAAACCAATGCTGGACTGAAGTTTCAGATGGACTTAGAGGTAGAAATATTTTGTTCTTGTCTTTGTGGTTGACTAAAATGTATCCATATAATCCTTGAGATGTAGGACTGTACCTGATTTCTTTAGTCTTTCACATGTATATTTTTGACACTCTCCCTATTAGTATTCTTTGATATATAATAAATACTAAGTTATAAATATAGTGTTATATTAAATAATATTAAATAATTCCAATCTCTACCCACTAAAACCATGTCATACAAGAATGTCACTGATATTTTAAGTCAAGAATGTCACTGATATTTTAAATCCTACAATTTACTTTTTTGTTTGCTTGCTTGTTCACTATTTATTTATTTACATGTGTGTGTGTGTGTGTGTGTGTGTGTGTGTGTGTGTGTATGTGTGTGTGTATAGGCCAGAAAAGGGTTTGAGTATCTTAGCTCTCCATGTATTCCTTTGAAGCAAGGTCTCTTCCTGAACTTGGTGCTTAGGTTTTTCTCTGTTCTTCTGGAAGTCAGTAAGTCCAAGAAGTTCACTTGTATCCACCTCCACTTGGGGCTGGAGATAATGACATGGATGCTGAAATCTGAACTCCAGTCCCCATGATTGCACAACAAACATTCTTAACTGCTAAGCCACTTCTTCAGCACAGGTTGTTAAATTCTAAATAGGCCAGTTTGCATGACACTGGGCATTATTTGGGTAATAGTCAAAATAAGTAGGGTTTTAGTAATTCTCTGAGCTATTGGTGTGGTTTAAATATCTACCCCAAATTTCAATTGTTAAGAATTTAATATTCCCTCCATCATCCTGCCACATTTCTGCTCACTTTCATCAGACCTGCTAGTCTAAACGCACATAGGTTAGATTTCCTTCCCACAGCCATTGTCCCTACCTGCTGAATACTCTGGGGTACACTCAGCTGCCCTGAGCCACCTGCTCTCTCCCCTGGACCCCAATTCACCCACTACCTCTCAGGCTACCTTCAACAGACTTGCAGGTCCAGAACCATACAGCTCAAGGATACCCATCAGAGGTCTGCCACATCAGGATCCTTGAGGTTAGGCCCCATCTCAATAACTCCTGCAACAGAAACATCCAGGGACTAAAGCCATCCAGATGGCTAAGGCCCTCTAAAAGGATTCAATCCACAAAAACCAGAGCAATATGCCAAATTCAAATTTAAACAATATCTATCCAGCCCTGCTGAAAATACAAGAAGGAAAATTGCAAACAAGAAAGCACAGGAAATAAGTAATACAATACTAGCAAACCAAGGTAAGCACACACACACACACACACACGCACACGCACACGCACACGCACACGCACACGCACACGCACACGCACACGCACACGCGCGCGCACACACGCGTGCGCACACACACACGCACACACACACGCGCGCGCACACGCGCGCACACACACGTGCACACACACATACACATGTGCACACACACGCACACACGCACGTATACACACACACATGTGTGCGCGCGCACACACACACACAAACATCACCAACATCAAAAGAACAGGAAGTAAATGTGCCACAGTTTCTGTATCCACTCCTCTATTGCGGGACATCTGGGTTCTTTCCAGCTTCTGGCTATTAGAAATAAGGCTGCTATGAACATAGTAGAGCATGTGTCCAGCTGTCTCCTGAGAGGCTCTGCCAGAGCCTGACAAATACAGTGACAAATGCTTGCAGCCAACCATTGGACTGAGCACGGGGTCCCCAATGGAGGAGTTAGAGAAAGGACTGAAGAAGCTGACAGGGTTTGCAACCCCATAGGAAGAACAACAGTATCAATCAACCAGACCCCCCAAGCACCCAGAGAGCATACCACCAACCAAAGAGTACACACACAGGGACTCACGGCTCCAGGTGCTTATGTAGGCATCAATGGGAGAGGCCCTTGGTCCTGTGAAGGCTTGGTGCCCCAGTGTAGGGAATGCCAGGGCAGGGAGGCAGGGGTGGGTAGGTAGGGGAACACCCTCATAGAAGCAGGGGGAAGGGGTATGCGATAGGAGGATTCAGGGGGGGAACTGGGAAAGGGGATAAAAGGGAAATGTAAATAAAGAAAATATCTAATAAAAAATAACAGGAAGTAATTAATTAGGAACAAAGAAAATGATACAAAGAATTAAAGAAACCAAGAGCTGGTTTGACAAAATCAACATGACAGACAAACCCCTAGCCAAACTAACTAAGAGACAGAAAGATAGTATCCAAATAAGCAAAAGTAGAAACGAAAAGGCAGACATCTCAACCGACCTTGGCAAAATTCAAAGAATCCCTAGGTCAAAAGCCTGTATTCCACAAAATTGGAATATCTAAATGAAATGGATGATTTTCTGGACAGAAACCACTTACCAAAGTTAAATCAAGATCAGGTAAACTATTTAACCATCAGTATAACCCCCAAGGAAATAGAAACAGTCATTAGTAGTCAAAAAAAAAAAAAAAAAAAAGGACTGGGGCCAGATGTTTTTAGTGCAGAATTCTATCATACCTTCACAGAAGAGCTAATATTAATACGCTTCAAACTATTACACAAAATAGAAATAGAACACTGCCAAAGGAATTCAATGAAGCCATAGTCATGCTGATATCTAAATCACACAAATACTACACAAATAAAGAATTTCATACCAAGTTCTCTTATGAGCATTGATGCAAAATTACTCAATAAAATACTCCCAAACTGAATCCAAAAATAACATCAAAAGCATCATCCACCATGATCAAGTAGGTTTCATTCCAGAGATGTAGGGATGGTTCAATATATAAAAATGCATCAATGTCATCCACCTTATAAACAAACTGAAAGAAAAAAAAAATCACATGATTGCCTCATTAGATGCTAAAAAAAGCCTTTGACAAAATCCAACAACTCTTCATGTTAAAAGTCGTAGAGAGATCAGGGTTACAAGATGTATACCTAAACAAAATAAAAGCAATATATAGCAAGCCAATATCAAATTAAATTGAGAGAAACTTAAAACGATTCCATGAAAATCAGGGATAAGATAGGGCTTCCCACTCTGATCTATTCAATAGAGTCCTTGAAGTTCCAGCTAGAGCAATAAGACAACAAAAGAAAATGAAGGGAATACAAATTGGAAAAAAGTGAAAGTGTCATGATTTGTGAATGATATGTTAGTATTATAAGCTACCCCAAAACTCATACCAGAGAACCCCTACAGCTGATAAACACTTTTAGCAAAGTGGCTAAATAGAAAATTAACTCAGAAAAATCAGTAACCCTCCTTTGTAACAAATGAAAAATGGGCAGAGAAAAAAATTAGGGAAACAACACCCTTTTCAGTAGCCACAAATAATATAAAATATCTTAGTATATCTCTCCCAGAACAAGTGAAAGACCCATATGAAAAGAACTTTAAGTCTCTACAGAAGGAAACTGAGGAATATATCGAAAGATGGAAAGATCTCCCATGCTCTTGGATAGGTAGAGTTAACATCGTGAAAATGGCCATCTTACCAAAAGCATTCTACAGATTTAATGAAATCCCCATCAAAATTCCAACACAATTTTTTTTATAGACCTCAAAAGAGCAATTCTCAATCTCATATGGAAAAAACAAAAACAAAAGACCCAGGATAATGAAAACAATTCTCAACAATAAAAGAACTTCTGGAGGAATCACCATATCTGACCACAAGCTGTACTACAGCGCAATAGTGATATTGGTATAGAGACAGACAAGTCAAACAATAGAATAGAATCAAAGAACCAGAAATAAACCAACACACACCTATGAATGCTTTATCTTTAACAAAGAAGCCAAAGCTAAACAGTGAAAAAAGAAAGCATCTTCAATAAATGGTGCTAGTCTAACTGGCAGTCTGCATGTAGAAGAGTGCGAATTGATCCATATTTATCACCTTGCACAAAACTCAAGTCTAAGTGGATCAAGGACCTCAACATAAAACCAGATATACTGAATCTAATAGAAGAGAAAGTAGGAAATAGCCTTGAACATATTGGCAGAGGGGAAATTTTTCTGAACAGAACATTTATGGCTCAGGCACTAAGATGAATTGATTAATTGAATATCATGAAACAGAAAAGCTTCTAAGGCAAAGAACCTTGTCTATAGGGCAAAATGGCAACCTATAGATTGGGAAAAAATATTCACTATCTCTACATCCAATAGAGGGCTAATATCCAAAATATATAAGGAACTCAAGAAACGAGACTCCAAAGAACAAAATAACCCAATTAAAAAAATGTTTGTTTTTTTTTTTTTAAACAGAGTTGTCAACAGAGGAATCTCGAGTGTCCAAGAAATACTTAAAGAAATGTTCATAGGCATCAGGAATGAAGAGTGCTTTAATCTAGAACTAAAGTTATGGATGACTGTGAATCCCGGTTGCCGGGAACGGAACCCAGGTCTTGTGCAAGAGCAACAGGTCCTCTTAACCACTTAGCCATCTCTCTAACACTCTTTCACTAGAATGATCATATTCTATTGTGGTTCTTATATGATGTTTTGTTTAAGGTAGGGACATTCTGTAACCACTATTGAGGAATAACCAACCTTTTGTGGGAAATGTGACATATTCTAATTTGACATGAATACAGATAACATTTATTTTCAGATTGAGTAAGTATCTTATGACTGGAAATCATCTTGATATTGGCACCTGAAACAAAAACCTTTTTTTCCAATTTTTATTAGGTATTTACTTCATTTACATTTCAAATGCTATCCCTAAAGTCCCCTGTACCCTCTCCCCCCACCAACTCGCTCTTCTATCCGCCCATTCCCACTTCTTGGCCCTGGTGTTCCCCTGTACTGGGGCATATAAAATTTGCAAGACCAAGGGGGCTCTCTTCCAAATGATGGCTGACTAGGGCATCTTCTACTACATAAGTAGCTAGAGACATGAGCTCTGGATGTACTGATTAGTTCATATTGTTGTTCCACCTATAGGGTTGCAGACCCCTCAGCTCCTTGGGTGCTTTCTCTAGCTCCTCCATTGGGGGCCCTGTGTTCCATCCAATTGCTGACTGTGAGCATCTACTTCTGTGTTTGCCAGGCACTGAGACAGTGCCTGTCTCACAAGAGACAGCTATATCAGGGTCATTTCAGCAGAATCTTGCTGGCGTATGCAATAGTGTCTGCGTTTGGTGGCTGATTATGGGATGGACCCCTGGGTGGGGCAGTTTCTGGATGGTCCATCCTTTTGTCTTAGCTCCAAACTTTGTCTCTGTAACTCCTTCTAGGGGTGTTTTGTTCCCAATTTAAGAAGGGGCGAAGTGTTCAAATTTTGGTCTTCGTTCTTCTTGAGTGAAACAAAAACTTTAAAGTATTTAATTGGGCTTAAATATTCCATGTAATAAAATGTTTATAGTACTAAAAAAAGAAATGTTCAACATCCTTAGTCATCAAGGAAATTCAAATCAAAACTACTGTGAGATTTCGTCTTACAGCCATCAAAATGGTTAAGATAAAGAAAACCCTCAAAAGACAGCATATGTTGGTGAGGATGTGGAGCAAGGGGAACACTCCTCCATTCCTGGTGGGAGTGCCAACGTGTACAACCACTTTGGAAATCAATTTAACAGTTTCTCATAAAACTGTGAATAATTCTACCTCAAGATCCATCTATACCATTCCTGGACATATACCCAAAAGATGCCCCACTATACCACAGAGACACTTGCAACTATGTTCAAAACTAGAAACCACCTAGATGCCCCTCAGATGAACAACAGATAAGAAAGAAAATATGGTATATCTATTCAGTGGAATACTATTCAGCCATGAAAAATGAAGACATTATGAATTTTGCAGGCACATGGATGGAACTTGAGGATATCATCCTGAGCGAGGTAACCTAGCCTCCTCCTTAAAAAATGCATGGTATGTACTCATACATGGATATTAGCCATAAAATATATGATATCTACACTCCACTCCCCAAATCCAAAGAAGCTAAAGAAGAAGGTCCAAGTGAGGATGCTTGAATCTCACTTAGAATGGGGAGTAAAATTGAGGTAGGAATGCAGATGGAGAGAGAACTGGATGGGAGAGGGATGGGGAGAGGATTTGGCGTTGCTTCAGGATCAGAAGTGTGAAGAGACAAGGGAAATGACCAGATGGCTATGAGAATGAATTAAAATCTGCAGCTGGCAGGGGTGGAAGGGGTAGGGGGCATCTTAAAAACATGGTAGAGATCAGGGGTAGGGGAGGCTTCCAAGAATCAATAGGGGAGGCCTTAGCTGAGACTCACTGCAACGGGAATATGGAATTTGAAGAAATGCAGGGATGGTGATGGAGCAGAGACTGAGTAAATGGCCAACTAATAACTGGCCCAATGAGAAACCTATCCCATGGACCAATCCCTGGCACTAGTAATGATACTCTGCTTGTGGACAGGAGTGTAGCATGGCTGTCCTCTGATAGGCTCCCGCTCAGCTAGGCTCCCCCCAGCAGCTGAGTTATACATTTGTAGAGACCCACATCCCAACATTGGATGGAGCTTGGGGACTCTTATGGAAGATTAGGGGAAGGAGTGTGGGCCCTAAAGGGGATAGGAACTCCATAGGAAAACCAACAGACTCACCTAACCTGGACTCTTGGGTTCTTGAACCACCAACGAAGAGCATATACAGATTGGTTCTAGCCCCACCCCCACCCCCACACATATGTAGCTGATGTGCATCTTGATCTTTATGTGGATCCTGAACAACTGGAGCAGGGGCTATACCTAAAGCTGTTGCCTGTCTGCGGAATCTGTTCCCCTAATGCAGCTGTCTTGTTTGGCCTCAGTGAGAGCAGGGTCTAAACCTGCAGATACTTGATGCGCCAGGATGATGGGATACTCAGGAGAAGCCTCCACTATCTCAGAGGAGAAGGGCAGAGGGCACGGAGGGAGGAATTGTAAGGGGGGGGATTTGGAGGGGGATAGCAATTGGGATATAAATTGAATAAAAAAGAAAACATGTTCACAGGTTGGTGGTATTTGTAGATGGAACCTATAGAATATCAAATATTCCCATTACTTGTACTTTCAATGGGTTAGAATACACTAAAATCAATTCAAAATTCAAATGCATTGATTATCATTTATGTTCTCTCATGATTGAAACAATGTCTACTTTGTTTCAGTGCTGAGTACAAAGTATGATGTATAAAAGGCATTCATTTATGAATATTGGAAATATAATTTAACTGTCTCAGGGATGTTCTAAAGTCCTTTGATACCTAAGGTTATTTTCCTGAACTTCAAATGCTTTACAATTATCTAGCAGGTTGGAGTATACAATTATAAACTTTTACCTCCTAATTCATACCTGAAAACTAAATATATATACATATATTGAACATTTATATGAAATGTAGGTTGAAGCAGAAATTGTAATCTATATATGGATTTTTATTATAGTCAGTTATATAACATCGATGCCAATAATATTTTGCCTTTGTACTTTGAAAATTCAACAAAATAGGGAGTTGGAGAAATGGGTCAGCAGTTAATTCTTAGCTCCCACACTAGATAGCTCACAACTGCGTGTAACTCTAGTTTTAGGGGATCTAATGCCCTCTTTTGGTTTCTTGGAGCAGCTGCATGCATATAGCATACATTCATGCAGAAACACACACATATAAACAAAAATAAATCTTAAAAAAATCTTCAAGGCAGTGGATATATGTCTTTCATCAGTGCGTATTACATTTTATCTGGAAAATATTTTGTATACAATACTTCATTTATTCCTTGCAAATATACCAGTGAGAAGTGTCTCTTTTTATTTCCCTCTTAAGAAAATTGCAAATAAAAGATAAGCAAGCTAAGTGTCTTAAGTAAAAATACAAGGCTGCCAAGTGACAGCATTAAAATCCCAGCACCTATGTCACCTGACATACATACAGATACTCTAAATCTAACACTATCACCTGAAGTAATACAGATACACTACATCTAATAAGAAACATGCTATCAAGACTGATAACTTCATAATGAATGAGATAATATGAACAATTCAAAAATAAAGTCATTTGAAAATTAGTGGTTTTTTCAATTCTAGGAAGTGATCATTAGGTTAGGGTCCTATTCCTATTATTATTACTTTTTAAAGCATGAACTAATTTCAAGGAACTAGAATGATGTTTCAAAGGTAGCTATTACAACTGACTGGATGTAGCGGTGCATGATGGGTACTAATTATTTCTTAATGATCATTTTGATAATTTCCCAAGGAGATCAGGCATAATCAACAAACCCAAACTTGCACTATGTCTTGCATATTTCTGGGTTAATTTAAGCCTTTTTCTGCAAGCTTAATTAGCTTTCAGATGAAGTAGACATCACTCCAAGAGAATAGTGGCTGACAGCATGTGCAAAACAAGACCGAACCTAACTTAGTCTGTTCCATGTGCTAATTTGGAGAATGTGTTGAAAGGCAAGCACTTCAGGTAGAAGAACAAGGGAATTCTGAGTGAGTATATATGTCGAAAGTATTAGGATTCTTGTGCTAGCTATTCCCAAGGCTAGTGAGAGGCATCACAGCACTCAGGGTACCTCATCAGAGAAGAGAGATGATACAGTGTGGCTCCTGGACCATTAACATCGTGAAGAGCTCCTTGGTAGGCAAAACTCCCAAACCCTACTGAAGAAACACTGCAGGAAAATCTTTGGAAACTAAGTCCCCCAAATATAAGCCTTGAAAGGTCCTGTGGCTACTTTCTGTACAGTGACACGGCATCACAAGATAACTGTCAAGCAGTCTGGAAGCCTCACAAGCTTTCTGCAAGCTGTTTAGAGTATTGGATATCTGTGTTGCTTCAGTTATTTTGGTAATATCTAATTGAAGGTGACATGTTTTTCTCCCCCCTTCTCTGCACATCTTTGTGGAAATGGTAAGTACATATCAAATTGAATTCAGCTACCTAAAGTTTGGTCAGCCAACAGCTTTTCTTTTCTGTCAATATCTGGCATCACAAAATTCTTCACTCAGAAATAAAACAAACCTAAAAGCCAAAGCAGATCCAAACACCAGTGACTTGCATTGTTCTGCCCATTCTTCCATCCACCTATGTCTTTCCTTTCCTCATCTTTATTATCTATCATTGGATTAATTTGATATGATGATAAAGTCAGAATTATCGCAATAACCAGCCCCTTCAGCGACTGGAACAACTTGAGTCATTAAGCCTATGACATCCCAGCATATTACTGCCTCAAAGGAACTCTTGAATTGCACTGTTTATTTCTTTTGTCCCAGTTTAATGAACATGGTTTGCTTTCATTTATCAACAGACTGTATTTTGCCAGGGTGAGTTTATGTGGGATGTGATGCTTGGTTTCCAGGATGCCAGAATCCTTTTTATCTTTGACGGCTCCTTCTCAGTTGTCTCTTTTCATAGCAACCTCCATTGATCTCCTCCATGCCATTAGTGTCCTCAGAGTTACAGCCTCAGCCTTCCTTCTCATACCATGACTCGAACTCTGGTCAGCTTTCATTCTATTCTGGTTACACGCCCTTCCCTTTCCCTTTCCCCTTCTTTCATCTGATTGGTTCCACCTATAAGCCAGAGGTCTCCACCTGATGTATCTGATATGTCTCACACCTCATGTGATTTTCTTTTTCCAGTTTTTTGCTCACCCCTTGGCTCCATTATGATAGGCTCCCTCTTGCCTCCCAGATCACTGCTGCAACTTCTCATAAGAAAGTCTTAGCCTATTGATATAGACTATCTATATTTAGACTTTACAAAGGTCATAACCTGACAAACCAACAACTTGTCTCTCCCAACTTCCGATATGAATAAGTGCCCTCCTCTAACAACATCTGCCTTTACTTGTATAATTTACTTTTACAGTTATGTATTTGTTTAAATTTTGTCTCCTTTCTCTTTCATCAGGTCTACCCTTCTCATGGCTGTAGTTTAGAATCAGGTGGGTTTTCTTTCAATGCTAACATGTGGGCTTCACCAGGACTAGGTGTGGAGCCCAGACGCCTGTGTTCATATGATGCTGACGTAGTGTGAGTTGTCACATTAGCACTATACTATAAAACCCCAGAAGGACACTTGTCTTTGCCTAGTACCTGTCCTAGAGTATTCAAAACTACATTTTGCATATGAAATAAATAACACTGTTTTAACATGTCTTACTCTAGTTCTCGATACTCTTGCTGAAGGCACAATTCCTTCCTCTCTGGCTTGGGTTAAGCTAGTTCTTTTCCATACTCAGGCAACACTGAGTTCACTTCAGTATATTTCCCGAGACCTGTTCCAGCTTTCCTTCCTCAGGAAGTCTCCCAGCTGCTGCCCTCGCTTTATGTCCTGTAACATGGTGTTTATTCACACTGCTTTGGGATGAAACATGGGTTTCTCATCCGCACTCATTTGTGCACTCCTCCAGGTCTCAGGTCTTCTCCATTTTTTTTAATATTGTACATTTTCCTTTATTTTAAAATTTTATTTGTTTATTTAGTAATCCATACAACTACATATTGTGCGTTAAACATATCCCACCACACCCTTCTACCTTTCCTTCTTTATCATTTGTTAGCCTCCTTTGTTCTCCTAGACACTTTTACTTATACTTTACTATCACATAAACACATAACTTTATGTTCTATATTTTAAATTTTGATTATTAGCCTTATCATTGAGTTAGTTTGTCTAGATATAAAATTTAGGACCTCATTTTCTCTCTCCTTTTTGGGACAAGAACTTGCTGTGTAGGAGGCCTAGAACTCTGTATGCAGTTCCTGTTGACCTTGACTTTGTGATTCTGCTGAGAGCTGTGATTATAGACATATTCTTAATTATGTTTAAGATAATGATCAGAGCCGGGTGTGTTGACAAACACCTCTAATCCCAACACTTGAGAGGCACAGATAGGCAGATCTCTGTGAGTTGCGGGGCAACCTGGTCTATATAGTGGCTTCCAGGGCAGTTAGGACTACATAATGAGACCCATTAATCTGTATAAAAAGACAAGCACAATATTTGGAAATTACTATTTTTTTTTCATGGTGAATTTCATGATTGTCATTTATATGTTTCCATTTTAAGAAGTAATGAACATTTAATACTTTTGTAATCATCAAATTCACCATAAATGTTTAAAAAATTATCATTGATTATTTACTGGGAGCAAAATAGATCAAATATCTTGCTGATGGCACAGACAAGGCAAAAGCATATGTCACATCTACATTTTATCCTTCATTTAAAATATTTATATTTGACGGTGTATTGTAATTGGTAATTTAAATTTATACAAAGAGGTTTTGAACTATCTACATATCTATTCTATGATCTATGCAGCTGAATCTATATTATCTCGTTCCATTTGAATTCCAAGCATGCGTTGTTGTTTTGTAGAATTAAGTATATGTCATAGTGTTTTATAATACAGAAGTCACTCTGGACAGATTTTATTTAAAATACATTATTGACCTATGTCCAAATTCTTCCAATGCATTATTAACTGTGCACTTGAAAAATAGTACGCACTCACCTTTTTGCAGACAAAGTCACCAGGTAAATAAATAGTGGATTTCAATCTTAGCAGCAGGTCATAAATCATCTGTGTGTCACAGCCCTTGATAAGGAGAACAATAATTTTACAGACACAGCAAAGCAATAAAGGTAGCTAATAGACACCTGACTTCATCTCTCCAATTGCTAAGTTACAACAGTGTGGACTTGCCTTGACTTAAACTATATAGAAAAATGATAGCAATATTAAGAGCTCAGAAGTCCATAAAGAAATATGTGTGGAGTGAGTTCTGTCTCTACTACCTATTATTATTCAATTGTGCTCTCATTCTTCTAAACTATATAATTATTATGAAAAAAGTACTCATAAATGAAACTTTACATGGTGCTTAATGACAGCTATTAACGATTATGTTTAGGCATGCTTGGATTAACATAATTCACAGTACTTGATAAGCATCTTTCTTTTGTAAAACATCATGAATAAAATTTTGATATTTCTTAACTCTTTAAACTTATGTGTGTTGTTCTTCTCCAACATAATTATTTTCTTCATAAAGATAGGAAAATACATATAAAAGCAGTATCTGCAATATTTAAATTATTAGGTGGGAGCGTCTCCTTCAAATAGTTTACCTTTCAGTGACCACTTGCCTATTGGGTGATTATAAATACAACCTATTTGTCTCACCTAAGCTTATACCCTCTATGATCTGTGACCATTTTTCTTTCATTGAAGATAGATTCTAAGATCTTTTTCTCACACAATATATCCTGATCATACTTTCCCCTCCGTCCATTTCTCCCACTTCTTCCCTACCTCCCCTCCACTTTGGAACCACTCCCTTTCTCTCTCTCATTATAGAATAACAGATGTCTAAGAGTTAACAACCAAACATGACAAAATAATATATAATACGGCAAAGAAAAGACTATCGTATTGAGCTATTAACATATTAACACAACAGCCCAACAGAAGAAGAGTCCTAAGAGCAACCACAAGAGTCAGAGACCAAGTTGTTCTCAAAGTTGGGATTTAATAAAAATACTCAGTTAAAATCTGTCTGTCTGTCTGTCTGTCCGTCTGTCTGTCTGCAGAGTATCTGTTGCAGACTCCTGTAGACCCTATGCTTGCCGCTTCAGTCTCTCTGAGCTCATATATGCCTTGTGTAGTTGATTCAGAGGGTCCTGCTTTCATGGTGTCCTCTCTGTTTCCTAGCTCTTACATATTTTCTACCCATTTCACAGGATTCTCTGAGCTCAGAGGGGAGGGATTTGATCCAGATCTCCACCTTATACTCTACACAGTCTGGCTATGACTCTCTGCATCTGATCCCCTCTGTTGCTGAAGGAAGTTCTTTGATGATGACTGGATAAGGCACCGATCTATGAGTATACCAGAATATCATTAGGAGTCATTTTATTGATTTCTTTTCTTTACCTGACCAGTTCTGTTTGGTTTTACCATAGGTGTCTGGGGTATTTAGTCTTTGGTTCTTGGTTATCCAAGCAGTGCTGGATATGGGTTCCTTCTTGCAGAATGGGACTTAAATCAAATCAGACATTGGTTGGCTATTCCCACAAGTTCCAAGCCATTGTTGCCCTAGCATATTTTGCAGGCAAGACAAATTGTAGGTCAAAGTTTTTGTGGCTGTTTGTGTCTAGGTTTCTCTTTCAGTAGCCTTCACAGTATCTTCCTGCACCAAAGAGACGAGAACCTAGGAGTGAAGCATCCATGAAGTCACCAGCTTGAGGTCTCCATGTTTAGTGAGTAGTGTGGAGGTTGCCCTTGGTAATGGGGTCTCACTGTCAGTTTTCTGAGAGCAACCCTTTGTTTTAACAGCATCCTGGGTTGTTTGGGGTTTTCTGTGGTACCCTCTTGGTCAACAACTCAATTTGAATGCAACCCCGTACCTCCACTGGAAGCTTTGCTTTATTACAAGCGATGGCCAGTTGAAATACTGTATTCTCTATTACTAGGAGTCTTCATTAGGGTCACCTTCATAGATTCCAGGAAGTTTCAAGAGCCCTAGGTCTTCACCCCCCACAAATGCTTCCCAATTTCAGTCAAATCTCCCTGTATTCTATCCTTCCATCCAATCCCCTTCCTCCTCACACTGATCTCTCCCAATCCCATCCCCAGCCATCCCCAGGATACCTCTAAGATCTCTTCAATTTCCTCTTCCCAGGTATAGTCAGAAGACCCCCCCTCTCCTCTTTACCTAACCTCTCTGTATTTACAGATTGTAGTTCGATTATTATTTAATTAGTGGCTAATATCCACTTATGAGTGAACACATACCATGTTTGTCTTTTAGTGTCTGGGTTACCTCAGAATGATTTTTGTTCTTGTAGCTCTACCCATTTGCTTACAGATTTCATAAAGTTATTTTTGTTAACAGCTGAATAATACTACATTTTGTAAATGTACATTTTCTTTATCATTAATCTGTTGATGGACATCTAGGTCATTTCTAGTTTCTGGTTATTATAAATAAAGCCACAGTTAACATGCGAACAAGTATCTTTGTGGTAGGATGGAGCATCAGTTGGGTATATGCTCAAGAGTGCTAAACCTGGGTCTTGAGGGAAATCAATTCCCAATGTTCAGAGGGAATTTCATGTTGATTCCCATGGTATCTGTGTAAGTTTGCACTCCCAGCAGGAATGAAGGAGTGTTCCCCTTGCTCCGCATCCTCATCAGCATGAGCTGTTACTTGTGTTATTGATCTTTACCATTCTGACAACTGTAAATTAGAATCTCAAAGTAGTTTTAATTTGCTTTTCCCTGATGGATTTTGAGCATTAAAAAGATGTTTCTAATATATTTGAGATTTCTGTGTTTCTAAACCTCATTTTAAATTCAATTACTTGGGGGGGGGTGGTTGATATCTAATTTCTTGAGTTCTTTATATATTTTGGATATGAGCCCTCTGTTATATGGGGATTTGGTGTCATATGGGGATATTTTCCCATTTCATAGGCTACCACCTTTTCTGGTTGATGGTATCCTTTGCCTTACAGAAGATTTTCAGTTTCATGAGGCCTATTGTTGACCTTAGTGCCTCGAGCTACAAGTTTCCTGCTCAAAAAGTCATCTCCTGTGCTATTTGTCTTCCTCACCTTGTCTTCTGTCAGGTTCAGTGACTGGTGTTTTATGTTGAGGTCTTTGATGCATCTGGACTTAAGTTTTGTGCAAGGTGAAAGAGGTGGTTCTGTTTGTATTCTTCTACATGCTCATCATTCATTAGTTGAACACCATTTGTTGAAGATGCTGTCTTTGTTCTAGTGCATATTTCTAGCTTCTGCATTAAAAAAAGAATCAGGTGTCCATGTGGGTGTAGATTACATCAGGGACTTTATCTTATTCCATTAACCACCTCTCTGTTTTTATGCCAATACATGTGGTTTTCATTACTATTCCTCTGTAGTACAAGTTAAAATAAAGGATGTTGATACTTCCAGAAGGTTTTTTTTTTTAACTAATATATAGAATTGTTTCAGCTACTATGGTTTTTTTTTTTTTCCATATGAAATTGAGAATTGTTCTTTCAATGTCTGTAAAGAACTGTGTTGTGGTTTTAATGGGGTTTTCACGGAATCTGTATTGCTTTTGATAGGATGGCCATTTTTACACTGTTAGTCCGACTGATCCATGAGTATGGGAGGTCTCTCCATCTTCTGAGATCTTCCTCAGTTGTTTTCTTCAGTGATTTGGGGATATTGTCATACAGGTCTTTCACTTTCCTGGTTAGTTTTATCTCAAGATATTGTATATTTTATATGATTTGAAGCTATTGTGAAAGGTGGGTATTATTTCCCTGATTTCTTTCTCAGTCTGTCTTTTGTACATAGATGAGCTACTGATGGTTTTTATTTTTATTTATGGTTGTTAATTATGTATCCAGTCATTTTGCTAAAAGTGTTTATCAGCTGTAGGAACTCCTTGGTGGATTTTTTTTTTGGGGGGGGGGAGTCACTTATGTACACTATCATGCCATCTGTAAGTAATGGCGCTCTGACGTCTTCCTTTCTAACTTGGATCTCCTTGGTTTCCTTAAGTTCATTTATTGCTCATGCTATATTTCCAAGTAATATATTGAATAGATATAGACAGAGTGGATAACCTTGTCTTTTTCTTGATTATAGTGGAATTACTTTGATTTTCTCTCTATTTAATTTGATGTTGATAATAGGCTGGTGATAATTTTCCCTTATTATCTTTAGGTAGGTCTCTTGTATCCCTAAATTCTCCAAGACTTTTATCATGAAGGAGGTTGAATTTTGTCAAGGCCTTGACCATGTGATATTTTTTCTTTCAGTTTGTTGACATGGTAGATTATACTTACTGATTTTTTTTTTAATTGAACCATCTGCCAGGTGTGGTGGCACATGCCTTTAATCCTAGTACTTGGGAGGCAGAGGCAGGCAGATTTGTGAGTTCGAGGCCAGCCTGGTCTACAAAGTGAGTTCCAGGACAGCCAGAGCTACACAGAGAAACCCTGTCTCGACAAAACAAAAAACAAAACAAAACCCAAAAAACCAAAAACCAAAAAACAAAACAAAACAAAACAAAAAACCAAAAAAAAAAAAAACCTCCAAACAATCCTTGCATTTCTGAGATGAAGCCTACTTGATTATGGTGATGATCTTTTAGATGTGTTCTTGGATTCTGTTTGGAAGGATTTTGCATCTATTTTCACAAGGGAAATTTGGGAATGTTCCTTCTGTTTCTATTTTTGTGGAATAATTTGAGGAGTACTGCCATCAGTTCCTCTTCAAAATTATGATATAAATCTGCATTACAACCATCTGGCCCTGGCTTTTTGTTTGTTTGTTTGATTTTTTTTGGATTGGGAGATGTTCTATGAAAGCTTCTCATTCACTGGGGGTCATAGGTCTATTTAAATTGTTTGTGTAGTCTTTATTTAAGTCCAGTAAGTGGTCCTATCAAGAAAGTTATGTATATCTTTTTAGCCTTTTCAAGCATAACACATTTTAAAAATATGTCTTTGTGATTTTCTGTATTTCCTCAGTGACTGTTGTTATGTCTCCCTTTTCACTTCTGCTTTGTTAATTTGGATCTTCTCTCTCTACCTTTTAGTTAGGTTGGATAAGGGTTTGTTTATTTTGTTGATTTTTCTCAACAAGGAATTAAAGGATTAACTCTTTGTTTCATTGATTCTTTGTATTGTTCTCTTTGTTTTTATTTCATTGATTTCAGCCCTCAGTTTGATTATTTCATGCTGACTACTACTCTTAGGTTTCTTATTTCTTTTTGTTCTAGAGCTTTCAGATGTGCTCTTTAACTGTTAGTATGAAATTCTTCTTTTACTTTTTCTATTCTTTTCCTTTTTTGGGGGGGTGGGAGGCACATATTACTTTCCTCTTAGCACCATGTTCTTTGTTTTTTACAAATTTGGGAATGATATGTATTTATTTTCATTCAATTCTAGAACTTTTTTTTCTTCATTTCTGTCTTGACCCATTTTTTTATTCAGTAAAGAGATGTTCAATTTCCATGAGTTTGTAAGCTCTTTCTTGTTTCTGATGTTGGTAAACTGATTTCCTCTGTGACAGTGATAGGATGCAGAAAGTTATTTCAATTTTCTCGTATTTGTGGAGACGTGATATATATCTGAGTATGTGGCCAACTTTGCATAAAGTTCTATGAGATTCTTGGAAGAAGGTATATTCTTTTGTGTCTGGAAGAAATGTTCTGTAAATACTTGCCTCATTCATTTGGTTTATAACATCTGTAGGTCCAATATTTCTGTTTAGATTTTTTTGGTCTGGATGACCTGTCCATTGGTGACACTGGGATATTGAAGTCTCATACTATCAATGTTTGAGAATCAATAGTTGATTTAAACCATACTAGTGTTCCTCTTATAAAAGGGCTTGGTTACATTTATTTTTGGGGCATTGATGTTAAGAATAGATATGTTGTGGTTTCATCTGAGTCAGGAGCTGATCCTGTGCTACAGTGCTTGGAACAGATCCTGTGCACAGCTCTCCATACCCAAATACTGGACAGGAGAGAGTTGTTCTCCCAGGAGTACTGACACACCTGTGAGCACAAGTAAGACCACCACTTCTGCTCAAGTTCCTGGCCCAAGAGGGGCCCACCCAGAGCCACCAGGACACAGGAACCAAGGAACAGCTAGGAGTAGGATACTTCCAGTTTCTGTCTGCACCCCAGAACTGAGCCTGTGCCATAGCTCTCTATCCCCAAAATCCTACTGGAGAGAACTGGTCTCCAAGGAGTACTGACACACAGGCTTGCAGGAGGGACAAGCCAAAGTCAGAGACAACAAGACCAGCTAACACCAGAGATATCCAGATGGTGAGAGGCAAGGACAAGAAAATAAGCAACAGAAACCAAGGGTACTAGGCATCATCCAAACACAAAACTCATGCCACAATGAGCCCATGGATACCCCAACACACCAGAAAAGCAAGATTTAAAATCATGTCTCATGATGAAGATAGAGAACTTTAAGAAGGAAATAAATAACTCAGTTAAAGAAATATAGGGCTTCCTTCTGCAACAGGCGTGGGTCACGGGCTCGCTCGCTCACTCGCTCTCTCTGCCGCCATCTTGGTTCCGTGATCTCCGCACGAAATGCCCGGTGAAGCCACTGAAACCGTCCCTGCTACAGAGCAGGAGTTGCCACAGCCTCAGGCTGAGAAAGGATCAGGAACAGAGTCTGACAGTGATGAGTCAGTGCCAGAGCTCGAGGAACAAGACTACACACAGACAGCCACACAACAAGCCCAGCTGGCAGCTGCAGCTGAGATCNATGAAGAACCTGTTAGTAAAGCCAAGCAGAGTCGGAGTGAGAAGAAGGCAAGGAAGGCTATGTCCAAACTGGGTCTTCGACAGGTTACAGGGGTTACGAGAGTCACTATCCGAAAATCTAAAAATATCCTCTTTGTCATCACAAAACCAGATGTCTACAAGAGCCCAGCTTCAGACACCTACATAGTGTTTGGGGGAAGCCAAGATTGAAGATTTGTCTCAGCAAGCGCAGTTAGCAGCAGCTGAGAAATTCAAAGTTCAAGGCTAAGCTGTTTCAAACATTCAAGAAAACACTCAGACTCCAACCGTCCAAGAGGAGAGTGAAGAGGAGGAGGTTGATGAAACAGGTGTGGAAGTTAAGGACATAGAATTAGTCATGTCACAAGCAAACGTATCAAGGGCAAAGGCTGTTCCAGCCCTGAAAAACAACAGTAACGATATTGTAAATGCTATTATGGAATTAACAATGTAACTAT
>NC_034611.1:27472677-27474092 GCF_900095145.1 Mus pahari | reverse complement strand
AAACTCAAAAATCCCTTAAAAAAGAAACTCAAAAATCCCTTAAAGAATTACAGGAAAACACAATCAAACAGGTGAAGGAATTGAACAAAACTATCCAAGATCTAAATTTGGAAATCACAAAGAGAGACAACCCTGGGGATAGAAAACCTAGGAAAGAAATCAGGAGTCATAGATACAAGCATCACCAACAGAATACAAGAGATAGAAGAGAGAATCTCAGGTGCAGAGAATACCATAGAAAACATTGACACAACAGTCAAAGAAAATGCTCAAAGCCCTTAACCCCCAAAATCCAGGAAATCCAGGACACAGTGAGAAGATCAAATAGTTTTGGAAGAGAGTGAAGATTCCCAACTTAAAGGGCCAGTAAATATCTTCAACAAAATTATAGAAAAAAACTCCCCAAACCTAAAGAAAGAGATGATCATGAACTAACAAGAAGCCTACAGAACTCCAAATATACTGGACCAGAAAAGAAACTCTTTCCCTCACATAATAATCAAAACACCAAATGCACAAAACAAAGAATATTAAAAGCAGTAAGGGAAACAGGTCATGTAACATATAAGGACAGGCCTATTAGAATTACACCAGACTTCTCACTAGAGACTATGAAAGCCAGAAGATCCTGGACAGATGTGATACAGACCCTAAGAGAACACAAATGCCAGCCCAGGCTACTATACCCAGCAAAGGTCTCAATTAACATAGATGGATAAACCAAGATATTCCATGACAAAAACAAATTTACACAATATCTTTCTACAAATCCAGCCCTACAAAGGATAATAGATGGATAGCTCCAACACAAGGAGGGAAACTACACCCTAGAAAAAGCAAGAAAGTAATCTTCTTTCAACAAATGCAAAAGAAGATAGCCACACAAACATAATTCCACTGCTAAAAACAAAAATAATAGGAAGCAATAATCCCCTTTCCTTAATATCTCTTAACATCAATGGACTCAATTCCCCAATAAAAAGACTTAGCCTAACAGACTGGATCCATAAACAGGACCCAACATTTTGCTGCATACAGGAAACCCACTTCAATGTCAAAGACAGACACTACATCAGAGTAAAAGGCTGGAAAACAATTTTATAAGCAAATGGTGCCAAGAGACAAGCAGGAGTAGCTATTCTTTTTTGTTTGGTTGGTTGGTTTTGTTTGTTTTGGGTTTTTTGTTTGTTTGTTTGTTTTGAGACAGGGTTTCTCTGTATAGCTCTGGCTGTCCTGGAAATCACTCTGTAGATCAGGCTGGCTTCGAACTCAGAAACCGAACTGCCTCTGCCTCCCAGGGACTGGGATTAAAGGCATGCGCTAACATTGCCTGGCCTGAAGTAGCTATTCTAATATTGAATAAAATCGACTGTCAACCAAAAGTTATCAAAAAGGATAAGGAAGGACATTTCATA
>NC_034611.1:27466645-27472477 GCF_900095145.1 Mus pahari | reverse complement strand
ATGGAAACAGAAACTAAACAGAGACACAGTGAAACTAACAGTAGTTATGGAACAAATGGATTTAACTGATATCTGTAGAACATTTCAGCATAAAAAAAAAAAAAAGAATAGATCTTCTTCTCAGTACCTCATGGAACCTTCTCCAAAACTGACCATATAATTGGTCACAAAACAGGCCTTAACAAATATAAAAATATTGGAATAATCCCATGCATCCTGTCAAATCACCATGGACTACAACTGGTATTCAATAACAAAAAAAAAAAAAAAAAAAAAAAAAAAAAAAAAAAAAAAAAAAAAAAACAAGAGAAAGCTCACATACACATGGAAGTTGAACAACACTCTACTCAATGATTACTTGGTCAAGGGAGAAATAAAGAAAAAAATTAAAGACTTTAGAATTTAATGAAAATGAAGCCACAACATACGAAAACTTATGGGAGACAATGAAAGCAGTGCTAAGAGGAAAATTCATGGCTCTGAGTGCCTCCAAAAAGAAACTAGAGAGAGCATGCACTAGTAGCTTAACAGTATACCTGAAAGCTCTTGAACAAAAAGAGCAAATACACCCAAAAGGAGTAGACTACAGGAAATAATCAACAAAGTAGAAACAAAAAGAACTGTACAAAGAATCAACCAAACCAGTGGCTGATTCTTTGAGAAAATCAACAAAATAGATAAGCCCTTAGCCAGACTAACCAGAAGGCACAGAGACAGTATCCAAATTAACAAAAATCAGAACTGAAAAGGGAGCTATAGCAACAGAAAGTTAGGAAATTAAAAAAATAATCCTCAGATCCTATTACAAAAACCTATACTGAACATAACTGGAAAATCTGGATGAAATGGATAATTTTCTAGACAGAAACCAGGTGCCAAAGTTAAATCAGGATCAGATAAACTGTCCAAACAGTCACATATCCCCTAAAGAAATAGAAGCAGTCATTAAAAGTCTCCCAACCAAAAAAACCCATGACCATATGGGTTTAATGCAAAATTCTATCAGATCATCTAAGAAGACCTAATACCAATACTCTTCAAACTATTCCACAAAATAGAAACAGAAAGAACACTAACCAATTCATTCTATGAAGCCACAACTACACCGATACTGAAACCACATAAAGACCCAACAAAGAGAGAGAACTTCAGACCAACTTCCCTTATGAATATTGACGCAAAAATACTCATTAAATTCTCACAAACTGAATCCAAATACACAACATAACGATTATTCACCATGGTCAAGTAGGCTTTATCCCAGGGATGCAGGGATAGTCAATATATGAAAATACATCAACATAATCTACTATATAAATAAACTTAAATTAAAAAACACACCATCATTCCACTAGATGCTGAAAAAGCATTTAACATCCCTTCATGTTAAAAGTCTTGATTAGGAATTCAAGGCCCATACCTAAACATAGTAAAAGTAATATACAACATATCAACAGCCAACATCAAACTAAATGGAGAGAAACTTGAAGTAATCTCTCTAATAGCAAGGATTACACAAAGCTGTCCACTTTCTCCGTATCTGTTCAATATAGTACTTATGCTCTAAGATCAAGCATGGGACCTCATAAAATTGCAAAGCTTCTGTAAGGCAAAAGACACTGTCAGTAGGATAAAATGGTAACCAACAGATTGAGGAAAGATCTTTTCCAATCTTATATCCAACAGAGGACTAATATCCAATATATACAAAGAAATCAAGAAATTAGACTCCAGAGACCCAAATAGCCCTATTTTTAAAATGGGGAATAAACAGAGAATTCTCAACTGAGGAAACTCAAAGAGCTGAGAAGCACCTAAAGAAATATTCAATATCCTTAGTCATCAGGGAAAGACAAATCAAAATNACCCTGAGATTCTACCTCACACCAGTCAGAGTGGCTAAGGTAAAAAACTCAGGTGACAATGGATGCTGTCAGGGATGTGGAGAAGGAGGAACACTTCTCCGTTGTTGATTGGATTGCAAGCTGGCAAAACCACTCTGGAAATCATTTTGGCAGTTCCTCAGAAAACTGGACATAGTGCTACCGGAAGATCTAGCAATACCTCTCCTGGGCATATACCCAGAAGATGTTCCAACTGGTAATAAGGACACATGCTCCACTATGTTCATAACAGCCTTATTTATAATAGCCAGAAGCTAGAACAACCCAGATGTCCCTCAACAGAGGAATAGATACAGAAAATGTGGTACATTTACACAATGGAATACTACTCAGCTAGTAAAAACAATGACTTCATGAAATTCGCAGGCAAATAGACTTGAAAATATAATCCTGAGTGAGGTAAACCAGGTGGGCAGTCGTGGCACACTCCCTCAATCTCAGAATTTGGTAGGCAGAGGCAGGTGGATTTCTGAGTTCCAGGACAGCCAGGGCTACATAGAGAAACCCTGTCTCAAAACAAAGCAAAACAAAACAAAACAAAACAAAACAAAACAAAACAAAAACCAACCACTACCACCACCAATATCAACAACAAAAACAAACACCCCCCCACCAAAAAAACCCAAACAAACAAACAAACAAACCAACAACTGAGAGAGGTAAACCAATCACAAAAAAACCACACGGTATGTACTCACTGATCAGTGGATATTATCCCCAAAGCTTGGGAATAACCAAGATACAATTCACAGACTACATGAAGCTCAAGAAGGAAGACCAAAGTGTGCGTGCTTCAGTCCTTCTTAGAAGGGTGAATAAAATACTCATGGGAGCAAATACAGAGACTAAGTTTGGAGCAGAGACTGAAGGAAAGGCCATCCAGAGACTGCCCCAACTGGGGATCCATCCCATATACAGTGGCCAAACCCAGGTGCTATTGCAAATGCCAGAAAGTGCTTGCTGATGTGAGCCTGGTAAGGCTGTCTCCTGAGATGCCAGAGCCTGAAAAATACAGAGGTGGATGTTCGCAGCCAACTGTTTATCTATGCTTGGGGTCCCCGATGGAGGAGTTGGAGAAGGGACTGAAGGAACTGAGAGAGTTTGCAGCCCCATGGGTGGAGCAACAGTGTCAACTACCCAGATCCCTCAGAGCTCCTGGGGTTTGTGCCACCAAACAAAGAGTACACATGGAGAGACCCATGGCTCTTGCTGCATATGTGGCAGAGGATGGCCTTGTTGGACATCAGTGGGAGGAGCGGCCCTTGGGCCTGAGGGAGTTAGGTGCCCTAGTGTAGGGGAATGCCAGGGCAGGAATGCAGGAATGGGTGGGTAGTTGGGGGAACTCCCTCATAGAGACAGGGGAGGGGGCATGGGATAGGGGAATTCAGGGCGGGCGAGACCTGGAAAGAGGATAACATTAAAAATATAAATAAAGAAACTATCCAATAAAAGAGCAAAAAAGAAAGAAGGGAAGAAATGAAGAAAGAAAGGGAGAAAGGAAGGAAGGAAGAAAGGAAGAAAGGAAGAAAGAAAGAAAGGAAGGGAGAGAAAGAGAGAAAAAAGAAAGAAAGAAAGAAAGAAAGAAAGAAAGAAAAAGAAAGAAAAGAAGGAAAAGAAGGAAAAGAAAAAAGAATTAAAATGTTATCTTGGTAGATTTTTCCTTCCACTATTCCTCCCTCCCTCCCTCCCTATCTCTTGAATAGTTTTCATTTGAAGTCTATTTTGTGAGCTATTAAAATGGCTACATCAGTTTTCTTCTTCGGTCATCTCCTTGGCATATCTTTTTCCAACTCTTTACCTGAGGTAATGTCTATCTTTGATGCTTAAGTGTCTTTCTTGGACATAGCAGAAAGAGGGATACTGTTTTATAAACAGTTCTGTTAGTCTGTGATAATTTATTGAAGATGAGACCATTGATATTGAGAAATATCAATAACCAATGAGTGTTGATTACTGTTATTTTGTTGTCGGTGGTGATGTTGTTTTTGTTGTTGATGGTATTGGAGTGTGTATGTGTGTGTGTGTGTGTGTGTGTTTCCCTTCTTTTGGTTTTGCTTGTGTGAGATTATTTATTTCCTGTGATTTTTATGGGTGTAGTAAACCTCCTGAGGTTTGAGTTTTCCTTTTAGTATCTTCTCTTGTGCTGCATTTGTAGATAGATACTGTTTAATAGTTGTCTTTATCATGGAATATCTTATTTTCTCCACCTATGATGTTGGAAGGTTTTCCTGGTATAGCAGTCTTTGCTAGGTTCAGCAGTCTTTTATTGTCTACAGCACATCTGTCCAAGCCCTTCTGGTTTATAGAGTCTCATTGACAATTCTGGTATAATTCTAACAAGTCTGCCTTTGCATACATATAAACTTGATTTTCTTTTTGCAGCATTTAATACTCTTCTGTATGTTTTGTGTTTTCACTATTATATGGTGTCAGGGCTTTCTTTTTGGTCCAATCTATTTGGTGTTCTCTGTACTTCTTTTACTTTTATAGGCATCTCTTTCTTTAGGATTGGAAATTTTTCTTCTATGATTTTATTGAAAACATTTTCTGGTTCTCTGATCTGGAATTCTTCTCCTTCCTCTATACCTACTATTCTTTGGTTTGATTTTTTTTTCTTGTGTCCCAGATTTCCTGACTTATTTGTACCAGGAGGTTTTTGGGTTTATAATTTTCTTTGACTGATATGTCCATTTATTCTATTAAATCTTCATTGCCTGAGATTCTCTCTTCCATGCCATATATTATATTGGTGGAGTTTGCCTTTGTAATTCATGTTAGAGTTCCTAAATTTTATTCCAGAATTTTTTCATTGCTTTTATTTCCAATTTTAATTCTTGAATGACTTTATTTCCTTACACTGTTTGTATTTTTCTTTATTTCATTAAAGGATTATTAATTTCCCCTTTAAGGACCTCTATTATACTCATATAGGCTATAGGTTTTAATATGTTTATTTTAATGCTTTAGCTATGTTGGACTATTCAGGGCCTGCTGTGGTAGGATAACTGGGCTCCAGTGGAAACAAATTTCTGTGGCTGTTGCCCTTAGCTTGTCAATGGCATCTGGGTTTGAGATGATGATAGGTCTAGGTGCTAATTTCTGAATTTGACTTTGGTAGGGTGGGTGTTTTTTCCCTTGGTTTATGTTTCCTCGGTTTCTAGATTTTCAGAGACTGTGACATTTGTATGTTGCCTGTTTTCCTGACCCATCCAACTTGTGTGTTCACAGGAAATGGCTGTGTTGTTGGAGAAAGGATAACTGGGATAAGTTGGGAGAAGGAAGTTTGGAGGAGATCTTTGTGATCCATTGAGAATGAGGTCTGAGAGCCTAAGGAGACCACAGCAGATCTAGAGATGATCTCTTGGGATTCAAAGGATATGTGGTCGGGGGTCCAGGGGATGGAGGGGAGGCTGAAGCTGGCATTCTCCTGTAGGACTGGAGATGAGACTCAGTGATGGGGCTTGGCATAACAGGGAGACCCGAGAAGGTCTTGGATTATCACTTTCATTTAAAATGTGACTGCAAGGAACTCATAGGTGCTTGCTACAAAACAAACAGAACTTCTTGTGATAAACCTTCCTGGTAACATTGTGGATTGCAGCATACCCACATTGGCTCATGGGGCTTCCTCCTCCATGATTCTTTATGCACTAACTGATCAGAGCTGGAGGACAGGGCAGCTCCCATTGGTCCTGTAAGCTGCTCTCCTTTTGCTTTGGCATGTGTAAGTAATATAGCTGCCTCCATTGTTTTAAGTTCTTTTTGTGCAGTCTTCTCTATGTTTCATAAGATGAGTAGACCTGAAGCTAGATTCTTTCCAGGTATGTGTGCATCCTCTCTCTCTCTCTCTCTCTCTCTCTCTCTCTCTCTCTCTCTCTCTCTCTCTCTCTGTCTCTCTCTCTCTCTCTCTTCAGTCTTTTGTTCTCTG
>NC_034611.1:27461207-27466507 GCF_900095145.1 Mus pahari | reverse complement strand
TCTCTCTCTCTCTCTGTGTATGTGTATACAAAGTTGTGGCTTTTTTGTAGACATAAAATAAGCATAGGACAGATGGAGCTGCAAAGGTATCTGTATAGAATAATTCTCCATGAGAAGGGAATCTAGTTTCATCTCAGGTATAATTGGATACCTAGGCATTAGATTTTCCTTCAGAATGAAGGCATAGCCTATGAAATATGCACGATGAACATCCACATTACTTCCCTGGTATCCAATCAGAGTTTGTACTTGCTCATTAGGAACACATACTACAACATTAGATGTGAGGAAACCATACCAACGTGGCACTTCAGTAGGTTAGCCTTACACACAAGTTTTCTACTGAGGTAGTTGGTTGTGGTCTGTCATGATGTATTGTGAAAATACTAAATGTAGAAATGAAAATTGGTTTTAAGCTGCACATCACTCTGAGTAGTGAGAGGAAATCTTGAGCTAGCTATATTTTGTTCAGAACACAAATCATTTTTTTCTCCCGCCTCCTCAGTGAATAGATGCTTCCTTCCGGTTAGTCACCGAGTAGCAATCTCAGCTGTCTGACAGTGGTGACCTGCGACGCTTATGCTCTGGTGGGTCTAAAATGTAGATTTAGTGGCAATAGAAACTTGCAAGCCAGAAGCCATGCAATGCTCCCTTTAAATAAGAGGGAAAGTTCTTCACTCAAGAAAAGAAATTAACAAAACAAAACAAAACAAGACTCTGAGTTTTCTAAAAGCTATAATAAGAATATATATTTTTTTTAATCTACAAAACTGGGAAAGGGTGAAAACAAACTCACGGTAATTCTTTTGCTGTATCACAAAGTGTGAAACTTAAAAGTACTTATACAACACAGGAAAGGCATTGGTTATAGAATTTTAAGCATCTGCCTAAGGTCACGGCCTATTTCCCCTGTTGATAAATGGGGACTATTGTTTTCATTATTGAATAGAAAGGCAACACTATAATGTGGATAAAGTAATGCAAATAAAATATCATGTGTTTATGGTTGGAATATAAAAAAAGGGTTGAAATAAACTACATATATGGTTATATATAATTATTTAAATTATGTAATTCTCACAAAAGCAAGATGGAAATATAATAAGTATACTATTAGATTATGAAAAATAAACACATAAAATACTATCTCTTATGATTCATGTGTAACAAATAAAATTATTAGAAAATGATCTCTGGAAAGATATCTTAAAAATATTTATTTTAGTGGTACTGTCTGGGGAAGGAGGAAAGAGCCTAGCTGTGAGAACACATGGGACTTCAATAATTGTTCTTATTTAAAATGTTAATAAACGTGAGAATTTCTCTCTCTGTGGAGACACGCCCTTCACTATCCCTCTTCTAGCCATCAGGTGAGCTCACTGGCAGAAAGCACTAATAAAGGAGAACAAATCAATGGGAGATGTTAGATCAACCTAGGAGATAAAGCCTAAAATAGATAAGCAGACAATTAGCACTCTCCTCAGAGGGAAGGCACATAGCACTCACATCAATAGTTTACAAAGGCTTGCTTACACTTTCCCAGAGAGGAACATTTGGACTATTTGAAATATGGCTTTCTATTAACACATCCGAACACAACCTGAATCAGATCATGCACACTCAACATAAAATCTAAAGAGAGTAAACATTTAGATTTGCTTTACCAACCAAGCAGTGCTGTCTCTGAGAGATTGTTTATGGTCATGTATCGGGCTGCTGGGCATAGAGTACAACCCTTCCCATCTAGATTTGAGCTTAGGGAAATGATATCTGCATTGTGAATTCATTCTATTTTACTATGTCTTCAAGAACTACTATACTTGATTTTTCTCCACAAAATTATTTTTTCTACATGCGTTTATTTATTTAATTGTGTGTGTGTGTGTGTGTGTGTGTGTGTGTGTGTGTATGTGTGTTCACAGGTGTGTGCAGGTCAGAGGACAGCTTACAAGAGTTATCTTCTGTCATATGTGTCCTGGGAATGAAACATCAGCCCTATAGCTTTGTGGCATTTACCCATTCCATTATTTTATGATTAGAAGAAATAGCATCTTTTTCTTTTTTATGTGTGACTTTCTTTGATAAAAGCCATTAGATGTTTTCATGTTATAGAAATTTAAAGGCAAGCGACTCTTCTGTGAATTTCCTATTTCTTTTGATTTCTGGTGTGTATCTGTGTGTGCTCAAATTAAGTTTTATTTAGGTTATTTGGCAATTTGGGCAGCAATACAATATCTTTGTGTATGACCAAGAGTCATATTAGACATGCATTTGTAACTTATAGGTGGTTGGTCTATGCACCCATAGAGCAGATGCAGTGACAAACTGACCAAATTCCTTTATTTTCGATAGCATAGGGATTTGTCAAGTAGGGTTGAAAAAATACAATCCACAGATTAAAAAAACAATCTCTTGAAATGCAATAATAAGGGCATGCATAACCTATCAAGGGCATTCACATTTACCCAAGTGTCAAAACAGGCATTTGCCAGTATCTGAACTCTTGTTTTCATTAGGTTAGAACCAAAGTGTTTCCAAAAGCTATAATAAACATCACTGACATATGATCTTTCATGGACTTAGAGGATGTTGGAACCAGGAGGATGCTTCATGTGGCCTTTAAAATCACAAAGGTTTTTTTTTTTATTTTTTATTTTTTACAATTTAGTGAGATTTCTTTTTTGCGTAGCTCAGGGTACTGCTCACTTATGTAATGTCTTACAATTTTGGTCTGCCTTGCAGTGGATTTGTGTATGAACTTACTTCGGTGTATCATTGAATAGTAAATGGGGTAAGGCCTCTTGGTCTATGTCAAACGTTTAGGGGACCTGACATTCACTATCACAAGGGTTAGGTGCTTCTGAGTCAGTCTCCACTGAACCCGAGTTTGGAAGTGGAATCATAGCTCCCCTGCCGTGCAGTGTCCCAGGGTCCTACTTTGCTTTTCATTGCTGTGATAAAGAAAAAAAACAAGGTCGGAAGGAAAGGGTTTATCGGGCTTACTTGTTATAATTGCGGTCTATCGCTAAGGGAAGCAGGACAGGAATCAGGGTGGAAACTGAAGCAGAGATTATGGAGGAACACTACTTACTGTCTTGTTCACTAGGCATGAAGAGATGCCATGACCCAGTGACTCACATAAAAGAAATGATCTAATTATGAGGTTTGTTTATAGTTTGAGATATAAACTAATCTCTTGGCAGAAAGAGAGAGAGAGAGAGAGAGAGAGAGAGAGAGAGAGAGAGAGAGACTGGGCCTGGACCTGGGCCTGGGTCTGGCATGGGCTTTTGAAACCTCAAATCCCACTTCCAGTCACACATCTCCTCCAATAAGGCCACACCCCCCATCCTTTTCTAACAGTACCACTCCCTGGTGGCGAAGCACTCAAATACCCGAGCCTATGGGGACTATTCTTCTTTAAACCATCACACCCCAGAGGTATCACTGCCCCCACTGGGATGGACCCTCTCATATCAATCATTAGTTCAGAAAATTGCATGTCCTATATGCCAATCTGATGGAGGATATCCTCTCCATTGTGATGCAGTCTTCTCGGATGAGTCTAGTTTGTGTACATTTGACAAAACAACCAGCAAGCACATGTGGTAACTTTAAAAAAGTATTTAATTTTTTTAAGCCTTATTATTATTAATTATGATTGTGATTCTGGTTATGATTATTATTGGTTGCTACAAGAAAATGCTGTGTGGCTGACATTTTCTACTTCATGCACCCCAGGGGAAGAGCGTAGGCAACCCGACTTTCCCTCGAGCTTCTTTCAGGCCTCCTGATCATCTCTTTGGGTTTTTCTTGTAGTTCAGGCAAATTATGACTCCTAGATTTCCTTAAAACATCTCCAGGAAGCAGAGGGTATTGTAGGTTCATGAATGTTGATACTATGTCATTCACCCCAACACAGAGTCATCTGATTTGTTTCCCATTTCCTTGACCCACAAGATTTCCAGCATGACTGCACTGGCTAAACTTGGCAAGCAATGCTACTGGGCAGAGTCTAAGACCTACCTCTTTTATATACTGACCTGGTAACCAGTGAAGGATATGGGTCAGATGTGTCATGGTTCATAGGAGAAAGCAGAGGCGCAACCTACCTTCTAGACAGCCACTCTCTCACGTGGAAACCCCAGGGAGACACCTCTCTTAGGGATATCGGCATATCCATCTCTAGCACTATGTAGGATCTGAATTGTCCAGTATATAAATTAATAGCAAGCATGTAGTATTTTTTTTCCTTCTCTATAATACAGTGAGAGCAGACTACTGAGACATAAAAAGGACTGTTGTAGAAATACATAGCAATTATATTAAATTTTACTGTTTATTTTGTCTTCTGACATGTCTATGAGGCTAGGAGTTAATGTTGTATTTTAGACACAGGTGTAAAAGTTCAGGAAGCCTTTTCACTCCCTCATAGGTTACCCATACAGACCCTCATAGGTTACCCCTGCACACTCTCAGGTTAATGTTCCTGTATGATCCACTCTCATCTCCTTACCAGGGCTCTCTTGACATGCTAGGCCCTCAATGATTATGGGCTGATGTATGAAATAAAACTGGTAGAAATGGTTTCACTTAAGATGATGAGAAATCCTGTGCTGCTTAAAAATTGTATTAAATGTTTGTGTAAAGATTCTGGAGATCTGAACTGAGTTGTGGGAAATTCTATTTTTATTCAAAACATAACCGAATTGATGGGTGTTGGCTCCAGGAAACTCATTTTTTTTCTCTTTTTTTAACATTTACAAATGTGGAACCCAATTGTGAAGTTGATAAAATTTATCTTTAGTACCTCTACAATTTTAGCTCCATGGGACTTATTCGTTTCTATTTCTAGGCTCCCTACCTACCATTTGTGTGTGTGTGTATGTGTGTGTGTGTGTGTGTGTGTGTGTATGTGTGTGTTTCAAAGAAACCTTGAGATATTATCAGTGATTTATAATTCACTGTGAACTTAAGTGACCCCTAAGTACAAACACTGGTCTTCGGGACTTTTACCAACTTGGTTTTGCTTACTGTAAAGGGAAATGCTTTCTTCCATCTTAAACTTCATTTCCATTAAAAACGGAAATGATGAGTTATAGGTTCACAGCTTATCAATTTTTACCAATCCTAAATCTGATAGGGGACTAATATCCAATATATACAAAGAGCTCAAGAAGCTGAACTCCAAAAACTCAAATAACCCCATTAAAAGATGGGGTAGAGAGCTAAACAAAGAATTCTCAACTGAGGAGCACTGAACGAGTGAGAAACACTTGAAAAAATGTTCAACATCCTTAATC
>NC_034611.1:27459062-27460505 GCF_900095145.1 Mus pahari | reverse complement strand
GAGCTCGTGTCTCTAGCTGCATATATAGCAGAAGATGGCCTAGTCAGCCATTGTTGGGAAGAAGGGCCCCTTGGTCTTGCAAACTTTATATGCCCCATACAGGGGACTGCCAGGGCCAAGAAGTGGGAGTGGGTGGGCAGGGAAGTAGGGTGGGGGGAGGGAATAGGGGACATTCGGGATAGCATTTGAAATGTAAATGAAGAAAATTTCTAATAAAATAAGTTTAAAAATATCAGGATCAGATTAAAGATCTTAACAGTCCCATCACCCTCCCCCCCCCCCAAAATCCCATCATACCTAGCCACAGACTCAATGTTTGCAAACACTTGAAATAGGTTTCTTCATCAGCTTTCTTTGAGAACTTTTAATAACTCTCGGAATATAGGTGCATGTTTTTCCAGGAAGTGTATATGGTCCAAGTGAGAAGTTCTTAGCTAGATTGAAACCTGTGGGACGCTTGCTTACTCATCCTTCTAGGTTAGGTCAACTTGGACTTAGTGGTGTGAAAGTTCCCTGATGATTGCATCTGTTCCTTTCTCAGTGGTAGACTGCTATGCATTTCTAGGTGCCAAATACTGATATAGATTACATGTTAATCACTACAACACACCCCCCCACCCCCCACCCCACTGTTATATTACTTAGAATCTCCTCACTCTAAGGGACCCTAGGAGCAGACAGTACGAGTACAGCTACAGGATGTACTTCCACAGGAGGTGCTCCCTACTGCCCAGCCTTCCTCAGAGAAACTGCTCAAGATGTGAAGAACTGGGATTCATCTAAGTTAAAAGCTGACTGACTGCTCAAAGGCTTTAAGAAAAGCTTAGTCACAAGACCTCACGACTTACCCCTTCTGCTGTAACAGCAAAGGTGGTGGCAATGCTAGATAGCTTTGCTGTAGCATTCAGATTTCAGGCCCCTGGTGAGGGGGACGCTGGAAGGCATCTCTAAATTGGCCCCCTCTGCTGGCATCTCAGTGTGAGTGCCATTGTCACTTTGCCTTTCCCATTCTATTCCTGGTGTGACTGTCACTCACTTGCAAATGATTCCTCCTGTTATTTCCTACAGAGGAAGCCACAGAATTTTTTTTAAGAAGCCTTTAGTCATATGTGAGTCACTAGTCACAGTACAGTCTTCTGCATGGGATGGAGTCTGCACTTACTCCACAGTAGAAAATGCTCAGACATATAATGTTTCCTTTGATTGGCACATAGTAGGCACTCAGATTTCATTTGGAGTGCCTCAAGGTCTCTCAGTCACTTTGGTTTTTTTTTTTTTTTTTTTTTTTTTTTGCATGAGATTCTTATTCCATCCTTTTGTTGGTTTGGCAGAACTTTTATTAAGTTTTATTCCATTTCTGGTCATCACATACAAGGAAGGCAAAGTGTGATTTCCCTAACTTAATTTAATAAAAATATATACATTCAAAAATAAAAATAAGAA
>NC_034611.1:27455570-27458437 GCF_900095145.1 Mus pahari | reverse complement strand
GAGTTCCAGTCCTGCATCCTTTGGTGATCAACAGCAGTATGGAAATGTAAGGTGAATAAACCCTTTCCTCCCCTCACCCCCCAAAAAAGAAAAGTGTGTGTGTGACTTCTTCTCTGACTTGTACACTCTGTCCAAACAGGAGAATGCTGAGGAAGGATCGCTTTAATGCTTGCACTCTCAGGAAACGTGCACTTAAAGGCTCACATATTAAAAGCTGGTTCCCAGATGATCATATGCCAGAGAGATCCAAGCTGCTGGACCTTATAGTTATTAGGGCTTAACAGAAGGAAATTCAATTATTTAGGATGCGTCCTTGAAGGGAATATAGTGACTCAAGCTCCGACTCTTCCACTCTCTGTTTTCTAGCTACTATGAGGTGATCACCCTCTCTCCCCAGTGTTCGCACTCACCATCATGTATTGTACTGACTGACAGAAGTGCAAAGCAAGAGTGACAAACAGCCATATTACTGAAACAGGAAGCACAAGTATGCATTGCACGTTGATTATCTCAGTGACAGAAGGCAGTCTGATGTATTCATTGTCCTATCCATTACTATGATAAGGTTGGTGGGAAACCAAAATGTACCATCACGCAGTGGTTAAGTTCAGTCTGCGATATAGAGAACCTGTGCTTAAACTCTGCTGCATTGCTCAGAGTTCTGGGCATTACCCAGTTGGCTACATTGTTTATTTCCCCATACAATAGAAATAGTGCCTTCTAAGCTTTCTTTCGAAGTGTATTAGTGATTAACAGGCCATACCTGCCAGAAAACCAGGTAGGCTGCCCACAGTCCTCTTTGGTATCTGTTCACCTAGACCCAATCCCTCAGTTTTAAACATAATGCTGCAAGAAAGGATTGCCAGCTGCAGCCTTCTACCTCCGTTGTCCATACTCCCTGTGGATCCCACAGGCCATCACGTCCTAACATTCCTTCTCCCATTTGCGGCTGACTCCCAGCCTCCATCACAAGCAGGCGTTCCCTGCGAGTACACCAAGTGAGCAGGCCACAAGAACAGGCAACACAACCTATCACCATTTATGAAAATCCAGTGAAGAAACAGAAGCCAAGGCACAAAACACCCACCCCAAAAAAAGTCAAGTCCAGAAGTCAGCACCTACACCTATAATCGTTCCAAACCTAGATGTTTAGATGCCAGCATAAGAATACAATCAATAACAGCTAGGACAACATATGCCCACTAGAGTCCAGCTATCTTCCCAGAGTAGGTCCTGAGTATTCCAACATAGCTCAAGCACACACACACACACACACACACACACACACACACACAAAGTAAAAAATAGACCTTAAAGCCTTATACAAAGAAAAGTGAAAATGAATAAATACCTTAAAGAAATCCAGGAAAGCATGAACAAACTATTGGAGAAAAAGAACAAATACCTTAAATAAAGCCAAGAAAATACAAAAAGTTGAAGGAAGTGAATAAAACTGCTCAAGACCCAAGAATGGAAATAGAAGCAATAAAGAAATCACAAGCTAAGGGAATTCTGGAAATAAAAATTTCAGGAACTCAAGCAAGAACTACAGAGGCAAGCTTCACCAACAGAATATAATGCATGCAAAAACAAACTCTGAGGCACTATTATAAGTTATAATAGAAGAAATGGATACATCCATAAAAGAAAATGTTAAGTCTACAATATCCCTGATATAAAGCATGTATGAAATTTGGGCTCTATCAAAAGACCAAACCTAAAAATAATAGAGATAGAGGATGGAAAAGAATACCAAATCAAAGACCCAGAAAATGTTTTAAAAAAATCATATAAGAGATCCCCGGGACTCAGGTGTGTTCTCATTTTCTATCCAGGGTCTCTTTGAGGTGAGTCCTCTCAGGAAAGCAGTTAGGCCTCAGAAGCAACAGAGCTTCTTAGACAGGGTCCATTCAGGCCTTCATCCTCAGACCTCTGTGCACCTTTCCTGCCAGGGGAGAGTTTGCCTTCAGGGAGTGCTCTGATCCCCAGGACTCAGGAGAGAGCTGGTCTCCCAGGAGAGCTGACAGAGGTTAACAGAATCATAGGAGGAACAAGCTCCCACCACAGACAGCTAGAACATCTAACACCAGAGATTACCAGATGGTGAAAGGCAAAAATAAGAATCTTACTAACAGAAACCAAGACCACTTGGCATCAGAACCCAGGTACACCCACCACAGTGAGTCCTGGATACCCCAAGACACTGAAGAAGCAAGATTCAGATTTAAAATCATATCTCAAGATGCTGGTAGAAGATTTTAAGAAAGACATTAATAACTCCCTTAAAGAAATACAGGAGAACACAGCTAAAGAGGTAGAAGCCCTTAAAGAAGAAACACAAAAATCCCTTAAAGAATTACAGTAAAACATAATCAAACAGGTGATGGAATTAAACAAAACCATCCAAGATCTAAAAATGGAAGTAGAAACAATAAAGAAAACTCTAAGGGAGACAACTCTGGAGATAGAAACCCTAGGAAAGAAATCAGGAGCCATAGATATGAGCTTCAGCAACAGGAATTCAAGGCCCATACCTAAACATAATAAAAGCATTATACAGCAAACCAGTAGCCAACATCAAAGTAAATGGAGAGAAGCTGGAGGCAATCCCACTAAAATCAGGGACTAGACAAGGCTGCCCACTTTTCCCCTACATATTCAAAATTGTACTAGAAGTCGTAGCCAGAGAAATTAGGCAACAAAAGGAGATCAAGGGGATGCAAATTGGAAAGGAAGAAGTCAACATATCACTATTTGCAGATGATATGATAGCATATATAAGTGACCCTAAAAATTCCACCAGAGAACTCCTAAACCTGATAAACAGCTTCAGTGCAGTAGCTGGATATGAAATTAATTCAAACAAA
>NC_034611.1:27441480-27454066 GCF_900095145.1 Mus pahari | reverse complement strand
CACACCAGTCAGAATGGCTAAGATCAAAAATTCAGGGGACAGCAGATGCTGGCGAGGTTATGGAGAAAGAGGGACACTCCTCCATTGCTGGTGGGATTGCAAGCTTGTACGACCACTCTGGAAATCAGTCTGGCGGTTCCTCAGAAAATTGGACATAGTACTACCGGAGGACCCAGCAATACCTCTTCTGGGCAGAAGATATACCCAGAAGATGTTCCAAATTGTAATAAGTACGCATGCTCCACTATGTTCATAGCAGCCTTATTTGTAATAGCCAGAAGCTGGAAAGAACCCAGATGTCTCTCAACAGAAGAATGGATACAGAAAATGTGGTACATTTACACAATGGAGTACTACTCAGCTTTTAAAAACAATGAATTCATGAAATTCTTAGGCATATGGATGCATCTGGAGAATATCATCCTGAGTGAGGTAACCCAATCACAAAAGAACACCCGTTATATGCAGTCACTGATAAGTGGATATTATCCCAGAAACTTACTATAGCCAAGATACTATTTTCAAAACTCATGAAACTCTAGAAGAAGGGTGACCAAGGTGTAGATTCTTCATTTCTTCTTAGAAGGCAGAACAAAGTACCTATGGAAGGATTTACAGAGACCAATTTCAGAGCAGAGCCTGAAGGAAGGACCATCCAGAGACTGCCCCACCTGGGGATCCATCCCATAAACAACCACCAAACCCAGACACTATTACATATGCCAACAAGATTTTGCTGACAGGAGCCTGATATAGCTGTCTCCTGTGAAGCTATTTCTGTGCCTGGCAAATACAGAAGTGGATGCTCACAGTCATCTATTGGATGGAACACAGGGTCCTCAATGAAGGAACTAGAGAAAGTACCCAAGGTGCTGAAGGGGTTTGCAGCTCTATAGGAGGAACAACAAGATGAACTAACCAGTACCCCCAGAGCTTGTTTTTCTAGCTGCATATGTAGCAGAGGATGGCCTAGTTGGCCTAGTTCTCTTTCAATGGGAGGAGAGACCCTTGGTCTTGTGAAAATTCTATGCTCCAGTATATTGGAATGCCAGGACCAGGAAGCAGGAGTGGGTGGATTGGGGAGTAGGAGGATGGGGGAGGGGATAGGGGATTTTTGGAGAGGAAACTAGGAAAGGGGATAGCATTTGAAATGTAAATGAAGAAAATATCTAATAAAAAAAGGAAAAAATAGAAAAAAAATCACAGAAAAAAATTTTTCCTAACCTAAACAAAGAATTGACTATAAAGGTAAAAGTTAGATTCAGAACATCGAATAGATTGGGCCAGAAAAGAAAATCCTCTTACCACATACTAATCAAAACATAAAACATACAAAAAACATTAAAATGTATAAAAGAAAAAGATCAAGTAACATATACAGGCAGACCTGTTACATGCAACTTCTCAGTGGAGACTCTAAGTGCCACAAGGACCTGTGCAGATGTGCTACAGACTCTAAGAGAACACAGATGCCAGCATAGACTACTATACCCAGCAAAACTTTTGATCACCATAGGTGGAGAAAATTTATATCACATTCCATGATAGAAATAAAATTTAAACAATAGCTTTCTACAAATCTGGTCCTACAGATCCAGCTCCACAGAAGAAACTAGAATGAAAGCCCCAACCTCAAGATGCTACCTATACACATGGAAACACAGGACGTGAATAATCTCACAAGCAAAGCTAAAAGAAGGGAAACACACACACACACACACACACACACACTCTAATACCATCACCACCACCACCACCACCATCACCACCACCATCACCACCAAAAGAACAGGAATCAATACTCATTGGTCATTGATATCTCTCAACATCAGTGGTCTAAAGTATCCAATAAAATGTGACAGATTAAAGTAACAGGATCCCTCCTTTTGCCATATCCAAGAAAGATACTTCTTTTTTTCCCAATTTTTATTAGGTATTTACTTCATTTACATTTTAAATGCTATCCCCAAAGTCCCCTATACCCTCCCCCACTCCGCTCTTCTACCCACCCACTCCTCCTTCTTGGCCCTGGTGTGCCCCTGTACTGGGGCATATAAAGTTTGCAAGACCAAGGGGCCTCTCTTCCCAATGATGGCTGACTAGACCATCTTCTGTTACATATGCAGATAGATACACGAGTTCTGCGGGTGCTGATTAGTTCATATTGTTGTTCCACTTATAGGGTTGCAGACCCCTTCAGCTCCTTGGGTACTTTCTCTAGCTCCTCTATTGGGGGCCCTGTGTTCCATCCAATAGCTGACTGTGAGCATCCACTCGTGTATTTGCCAGGCACTGGCATAACCTCACAAGAGACAGCTATATCAGGGTCCTTTCAGCAAAATCTTGCTGGTGTATACAATAGTGTCTGCGTTTGGTGGCTGATTATGGGATGGACCTCTGGGTGGGGCAGTTTTTTGGATGGTCCATCCTAAGAAAGATACTTTGAAATCAAAGATAGACGTTGCCTCAGGTGAAGGGTTAGAAAAAGTTATGCCAAACAGATGGACCTAAGAAGCAAACCAGTGTAGCCATTTTAATAGCTAAAAAAAATAAACTTCAAGTTAAATCTTTTCAAAAGAGATAGGGAAGGACACTACATACTCATGGAAGGAAAAAAAAAATCTACCAAGACAAGATAACATTTTAATTCTTAACATCAATGCCTCAAACATAAGTGCAAACAAGCCTTTAAAAGAATCACTACTACAGTTTAAATCACATATAGACCCTGACACACTGATAATGGGGACATTTCAGTATCTCACTTTCACCAATAGATAGGTCTTCCAGACAAAAACCACTGCGGGTATCTCTAACCCTGATTTCATGTTGTACCCAGAAACATAGTAATAAAAATTGCATGGTATTGGCATAAAAACAGACCCAACCTATTGATTAACGAAATCAATTTGAAGACCCAGGACATAAGTCTACATACCTATGGACACCTAATCTCTGATAAAGAAGCCAGAAAAACACATTGAAAAAAAGACAGCATCTTTAACAGTGGTTCTGATCAAACTGGATGCCTGCATGCAGAAGAATGCAAACAGAACCATATTTCTCACCCTGCACAAAACTCAAGTTCACATGGATCAAAGATCTAAATATAAATCCAGATACACTGAACCTGATAGGATAGAAATGGGGGGATAGCCTTTAACCCACTGTCACATGAGGTGACTTTTGAAGAGGACATGGATAGTATAGGCCTAAAATCAACAATTAATAAATGAGGTATTACAAAATGAAGAAGCCTCTGTAAGGTAAAGGACACTATCAATTGGACAAAGGAGCTGAATGGGAAAATATTTTTACCAACTTCACATCTGATAGATGTCTGATATACAAAATATATAAAGAACTCAAGTACTAGACATAAAAAAAACTAAATAACTTAATTTAAAAAATGGGGTACAGATATAAACTCCATAGAGGAATCACAAATGGCTTAGAAACACTTATAGGCGTGTTCAGCATTAGCCACCAGGGAAGTGCAATGAAAACTACTTTGAGATTCCATTTACTTCTGTCAGAATTGCAAGGATCAATAACACAAGTAACACATCATGCTGGCAAGGATGTGGAGCAAGAACACCCCTCCATTACTGGTGGGAGTGCAATCTTGTATGGCCACTATGGAAATCAATATCACATTCCTCTGAAAATTGCGAACCAATTTACCTCAAAACCCAGGCATACCACTCTTGGGCATATAGCCAAAGGATGCTCCATTCTATCCTTAGGACACTTCCTCAACCATGTCCATTGCAGTTTAATTCATGATAGCTAGAAACAAAATAACTTAGACGTCCCTTAACAGAAAAAAATGGATAAACAAACTGTGGTGCGGTTACACATTTACACACTGAAGTACCTCTTTGCTGTTTTAAAAATAATTTCATGAAATGTGTAACAAATGGTTGGAACTAGAAAACATCATCCTGAGTGAGATAAGCCAGACCCAGAAAGACACACGTGGTACGTTCTCACTTATAAGTGGATATTAGCCATTGAGTAAATGATAGCCAAGCTATAATATATAGATGTAAAGAGGTTAGGTCAAAAGGAGGGGTCTAGGGAGGACACATGGATCTCAGGTCCAGAATTGAAGTGTTCTACTTAGGGGACCACTAGTGGAGTCTTTGCTTGGGATCAAGTATATCAGCTCTAATTAGCCTTCATCTCTGTAGCAGGTGTTAACTGCATAAATACTGTGGGAGGGAGAGAGATCTCATAGCTGCTCGGTGGCTGAAACTGCTGTATACTCCATCCCACAGGCACATTCCTCTTTGATATCTCCATTCCCAAATCCACTCTAGAAGCAATTGTTGATCAGATTTCTGTCTTGTTAGATGGCCTATTACTCAATCCTGGTTCTCACAGTTAGTTGAAAAAAAAATATTCAAAATCAGTGTCACTCTTAAAACTTATTATTCATGACATGATATGTTAGACTTCATGTAGTTTAGAAGTCTATTAGATAAAAATCTAGAGAAGTCTCATCTATTACTGTGATTTACCGAGTTTGAAGTCAGCAAAGATCCTAGGCCTAAAAAGAATTCTTAAAGGGCTAGCAGTCTTTTAAACATTGACATATTTTACTTTCCTACTTTGTTGCTGTTAATTTGGCTTTATTCACTGTCTAAAAATGTTTAATTCAAACATTTGTAGGTTACAATCAGCATAATTAAGATTATATTTTCTGTTTTATTTCATCTGGCAACACAAATATTATTCATTTCATACTTTTATCAAAATCCTGGTAGAAATCTAGATCAGAATATAATCAAGAGTTCTTGGATATTGACTTGCTTCTAGTAGCATAAAGAGTCAGCCAGTGGTTGGTCCCAGGATTTGGAGGAACTTTGCCTAACCGTCCATGACACAGCTTCTGTTTTGTCATCTACAGTTTAGTGGTGGTAATTATGTATTTCAAGTCATGTGCTTCTTGAAAGATTGCTTTTTCATTTTGGTCTTTGCAGGAATTCAGTGTTCATATGGATGCCATGGCTTAAAATACATCACTATATGGAGAGTTCTAAATTATTGTTCTAACATGAACCTCTCCCAGGGGCAGAAGATTTGGAAATCAAATTGTTTCCATGAAGTAGTTTTATCACTCCAAACTAACACATCTTAGTCTGTTTGTGCATTCATTCTCAGGAGATATGTAGCTGTGTCCTCTGAATTCTGTCAGTCTCTTCTTGAGGGAGGAGGGTGCTCATAGGAAGGTAATGAAACTTGTGAGCCTCACAGAACTTTTAGGATCCAGAAGGCTCAGAAAGTTGCCAGCTTCAGAAGGCCTGTCTGTAAGGCGACATAAGTAGTAAGTAGCTGCTGGGGAAGGGGAGCTGTTTCAAAGTTCAGCAGGGAACTTCAGAGGTGCAGCTTTTTGAGTCATTACTGATGGTGGGGTGGGCTTTCCTGCCATGCCTTTGAGTTACCCATGCTTCTGTAGGTAGCAACTTGCCTACCCCTTTACAGGTAATTCCTGCACACTCACTGCTTTACTGGAGCAGGATTATTTTGTCACCATTGTTCTGTCTGGAGTGAATAAACATCTATGCCTCTCTAGAAAAAGATGTACAGCAAGAAAATACAGTTTTTTTTAATTTTAATTTTAATTTTATTTGTGTATTTATGTATGTATGTATGTATGTATGTATGTATTTATTTATTATTTTTTCTTTTTGTTTGTTTGTTTGTTTGTTTGTTTTTTGAGGCAGGGTTTCTCTGGGTAGCCCTGGTTGTCCTGGAACTCACTTTGTGGACCAGGCTGGCCTCGAACTCAGAAATTTGCCTGCCTCTGCCTCGCAAGTGGTGGGATTAAAAGCATGCGCCACCACTGTCCCACAAAAATAGTTTTTATAACTCACGCAGTAGCTCCAAGTTTCTTAATACAGGAATGGAATTTCAGCATAAATTTTGGTGATAATGCCATCATCCGGACCACCAAACTTGGTTTATTTTTATTATTGTAGATTCTAGGTAGACCAATGAATGCTCTATTGAAGAACTTTTCCTTAAAGAAAGCTACATCTAAAGCATTGCCACTGATAATACTAGTTACATGAGTAGGTCAATGCAGAGCTGATCTGGGAACTTGATTCATCATAAGTTGCCAAGGCACGTTCATAATGGAAGGTGATGCTCTTGTTAGCAAAAACAGAACAGTGGAGTTTAATTAAATTTAAATGTATGCAAGAAGAGTCTGAAGAACTTGTCTGAATAACTTCTCTTCCTTGACACTAATTAGAAAAGAGAGGCTTCTAAAGAGCAAATTGTCTGTTGAGCAGGGACCCATAATCTTTTGGATTCTTGTAAATGGTCCAGGTTATTTTGACTTTGTTAAAACATAAGGCAGGGCCAATGAGATGACTCAGCAGGCACCAGCTGCCAAGTCTGTTGACCTCAGCTCTACCCACTGACCCACTGACCCACTGACCCACTGATAACCACATGTATACCTTAGCACATGTGTATTCTTCTAATTCTTCCACACTGCACACACATAACAAATAAATTAATAAAATAAGTTAAAATGGAAAGATAGAAAAAAATTCACTAATTCCAAATAAAGCAATAACCTAGATTTTTTTTTTTGTAGAAATTGATATTGTATCTTTCTATTAATTATAAAAGTACTTGCCTTGAATAACTCTACCTTGTCGATGATACTGAGGTTTATGTCGAGGGCAATAGACAACTGCATTGCTGTCGGGAGGTTCTCAAGCAAGTTGGACTCATCTTTGTAAAAATAAATATATCAATCTTCAAAGTAGAATAGTTAGTAAAACAACTCATCAAAGAGCAAGTAGTAAAACAATTGAAAACGAACAACATTGCAAACGTTTTACAAACAAATATATCTTAAAAATCAGTGTCTTTATTATAGATATTAGATCTATGTACCTACCATCCAGGCTGTGTGTGTGTATGCATATGTGTGTGTATGTGTTTACGCACATGTGTGTGTTTAATTCATGTGTGTACATATGCCATGTGTGCTTGTGTAGAGGCTAGAGGAAGACACCTGGGTCCTTCCCTGATCACTCTCCACTCTGATTATTGAGATAGAGGTTCTCACTGATCTAGGAACTCTCTGACTAGGGTGGTTTGCCAACGGGTTGTAGGGATCCCCCTTCACCTTCACTGCACTGGAGTTTCAGATGTGTTCTCTCCTGTTTTGAGAGACAAGATCTTGCAGTGTAGCCCAGGTTGGCCTTACCACTATTTTTTTTTTTTTTCCTGGGGCCTTCCAAGTGCTAGAATATGAGACAATGACATACCCGGCCCTTCTTCACACATCACAATGTGCCCTTTTGCTCATGAGAGCAAAGAAATATTTTAACTATAAACGGCAAACTGAATATTCCAGAGCACCGTTTTTTAGAAATTTTAAGAGATTAAATTTAATGCCAGTGAGACAAAGGTTAGTGAACAGGCTAAGACAGAAAAATGATCTAGGTCTTGTTTCTGCCAGCCCTGTCAGTTTAAGGATGGCAAATGATGAGTGGTGGGGTGTTTGAAGGCATATGGAGGTCTGTCATGCCCATTTTTTTGCTTGACCTTTATAATAATCCTCGGACCAGGAATTTGCTTCTACTTTGCAGATAGGAGAAAAGTAACAGAATTTAAACTCAGAGAGGCTGTAAGTGACTTGCTGGGTTAAGCATAATTAGTAGGCATCTCAGCTGGGAACATACTCTAATGAAGAAATGTGCTAAGTTAGTACATTTAAATTATTGTTATTTGGTTGTTTATTAACTCAGTAATGAACTTGAATACATTATGGATTTGTTTTTTTACACGTGAATTAAATGATGGACCAACGGACTGACAAAATATTTCACAGACAAAATTGCCCATTCTTAATATCAAGTATGCTCGTGGTTCATGAAATTGCATTATCTAGACTGTCGGCCCCCCCCCCCATTCTATCTGGTTTAGAACCCACAATGTGGATCATCTAGCCCTCAACTCACAGTCTCACTTGCCTCTGTCTTGGAAGTGCTGGGATTTCATACACATACCATATTCAGTTTTATTTTGGATATCTTCTTACATTTACTTAAGTAAATAAGAAAAATTATTGTGCTATATTGTTAACTCGATTCCAAGATAGATCATAAATATAGCCATCTTTCATATAAAACATAATTTGGGGGCTAGAGTGGAGATTCAGCAGTAAGGAACACTTTCTGCTCTTTCAGTTCCCAGTATACATATGTTGGCCCACAACCATCTGTAACTCCAGTTGAAGGGGGCTTGAAGCCATTTATTTATTTATTTATTTATTTATTTATTTATTTATTTATTTATTTATTTATTTATTTGCCAATGCAGGCACCAGACATACTTACACTGTACAGAAATACATGCAGGTCCTCCCACATAAAATAAAGCAAAATAAAATAAAATCGTTTTTTATTTCTGAGGACTATTTGTCCCAGTAAGCCAGAGTTGAATCTGTGTCTGTAGTTGTTACTAGGAGCCACTCCTTGTAGTTTCTTTGCCCCTAGAATTTCTCTCATGAGTAGCTATAGATATAAAAAGGAGGTCATTATGAGCATTCTGAGGGTTGCAGTTCCTTACCAGTGGCAGACTGGTGAAGGAAAAGGCCTATAACCAGAACCAGTAAGATACTTTTTTATCTTTGAAAAATTTGTGACTTGAAAAATCTTGTTTTTTCACTAAAGGAAGTAACTTTGTGTTGACTTCTTAGTAATACTAATTTTTATTTTTTTTTTACAGAAAAAAACTAAAAAATTGCATTTATTGTCAACTAGGTCATAACAGTTTATATGCCTTAGTAAAAATTATTTTTTGAGGCCAAGTACTGGTGTTGCAGAGTAGACAATATTGATAAAATAATGGTCTCTTAGAACTAACTGCAAACTATGCTGTGTAATGAAAATGGCCTGAAACCTTGAGCTTTCTTTGCACATTGTGATCCAGAGGAGAGGAGCTCTCACAGACAGAACAAAAGTTTAGACAACAAATTCAGAGCTCAGTTGCAGTTATGAGTCCTGGGCCAAATTTTGCAGTAGTATTCTCATTTGATTCTTTGCTTCTGAAAAGTGGCCAATGACATCTAATTTCTCCAATTTTTTTTTTTGCGTGTGGTGTGTGTGTGTGTGTGTGTGTGTGTGTGTGGCACGCATGTGTCCAGGTGTGTGTATGTGTGTAGAATGTGTGTGCTTGTATGTGTGTAAGTACGGATGTGCGTTGCCTGTGTGTACTCATGCATGCATGTGTATGTGTGTGTGCATGTATGTGCGTGTGCGTGTGTGTGTATGTGTGTGTGTGTGTGTGTGTGTGTGTGTGTGAGGCAAACTGTGTAATTTCTTGCATATGGTTGGCACTAAGTAGACTTTCATCTTTTTCTTCCAAGACTTGCCTTGGACTATGGCTCTACATTTGAGAAAAATTTATTTATGTTAAATTAATGCTGGAGAGATCTTTGTTTTTCAACCTGTTAGGCAATTCCAAAGAACTCCTCTTTCTATCTTTCATAATTTTTATTATGGGATAAAGTTTACAGGAATGTAAGCAGTCATCGGTCATGCTTACCTAGGATTCTTTGCGAGTTCCATGTGTAGTCCAGCCAAGTCCGAACTCGAGACTGCACACTCTGAGGAATAGAGTATTTGTTCATGTAGGCAATGATATGGTCCATGCAGGCTTGGAAGTTGTTCCGATTGGCTGTTGCTGCCCCAATTACATCACGCATCTAAAACCATAAATATGGTCATTTACACCCAGGAGAGAAATTCCATCTGAATTGCTTGTTCTTACACAATATCGGTGTCTATTGCCCTGATTGCTTGATTTTAACACACCGACATCAGGTCCTAATAAAAGGTAGGAAATGAGATTATCTCGCTGACAATAATAAAGCTCATTAGACCAATAATGTGAAATTTTTGTGAGGCTTTGGTCTCATAATGCAAGTGACTGCACACAATCTTCATATATTTATAAATTACTGTGAAAATGATAGTCGACATTTTAAAGCAACTATAATCCACACACAGATGCAAGGGAAGTGCAACGAGAGATGAGCAATTATCCTACAGAATGGGTAGTCACTTTTGAGAGTCTCTCTGCTAAAGTACCTTTTACAGATCAGCCAGGGTGGTTGCTTCTATAGGCTCAACTCGTCATGCATTTCCAGCCTCTGTTCTTCCCTTTGTGTTGTTTAGACAGATAAAATCAAATCGTACCATGCTCAAGGCACGGTATTCAGCAGAAGTTGAAATGTGCTGAAATTACTGAAGCGTTGACTGCCGCTGTGACAGTCCTTAAGGAACTGTCAAGTTCAGTTCTCGGATGTTTATAACTCAGCCATAAAAACCCACTCTAGGTTAAAAGCTGATCTTTAAGGTCTCAGCACAAAAAAGATATATTGCTTGGCTCTTCCTCTCACATAGAACGAAGCAAGTGGTTATAAATTTGCTTTGACTGTGAGTTTATTATAGGAGGGAAGCCAGGTCTCACTAATACTTTGCTCATTCTTTCTAGTAGCTATGAAGTCTTTTCTGCTTATGGAAAAAAAAAAACCCTCTTGATTTTAAAAAATATAGCTCAAATACCTTACATTGTGATGGCTTCCTCAATTTAGTTTTAGACATAATAGAATCTACTACTTTTTCAAAGTATTTGTCAAAGAGCTATACAAACAGTCTGTAATGTCCATCTTTCAGAGGCTCTTATTCTTCAACAGTTCTGCAAATATTTTCCTATGGTCTCGATACCTAGGTCTTCTCTTTCCATGTCCACGTGCCACAGACAGCATTATTCAGTTTTTGAAGGCTGTCAGATATGAATTATCAGGGGTTAGGTTGAGAGATTTAACAAAGGTGTTAGTCAGGATTCAAGGACAAAGTTAAGCCTTACTGAATGGTTTTGAGGGTCAAAGGATTGGTAGTGTATCCATCTGAACATCTTATGTACTATCCTCCACCAGTGTTGGGTTTCACTGATGTAGGAAGTGAGGGTAATACGTATTCTGCCATGAGTTCCAGTGTAGAGAAGCATAAGAAGGTTAGAGAGTTAGAAAATATCAGGGTGTGTGGATTACTTCAGAAAGTAGAATTCAGGAGTAAACAATGATGGTTAATTTGAGGCATAGTCACCGGTGTGGCCACATGTATAGATTCTGAACACATGGCAACGTTGCTTGAGGCTCTCTTACTTTTGTTTCTGTCTGTTTTCCTTCCTAGCATCTTTTAATCACTCTGCATCTTTAATTTTTCTCTTGTATATCAGTATCACAGTTTCAGGTGTTGCTTGCCCAGGTTAGATCTTCAAATGCAACTTGAAAGGCAAGTACACTATACTTATCAGATTTTCACATACATAAGAATGAATCACCAGAAGGAGGACTGCTGATTTTCTTTGAGTTAATTTTGCTGAAGTTGTTTGTCAACCATAGGTGTTCTCTGGGAGAATTATGAAGGTCACGTATGTATTCTCTCATATCATCATATCATCTCATATGAGAGAATACATACGTGAACTTCATAATTCTCCCAGAGAACACCTAGCAGCAGCAGCAGCAAATAATGATACCTTGACTTCTTCCTTTCCAATTTGCAGCCTCTTAATCTTTTGTTGTCTTATTACTCTAGCTAGAACTTCAAGTACTATATTGAATAGATAGGGAGAGAGTGGGTAGCCTTGTCTTGCCTCTGATTTTAGTGGTATTGCTTCAAGTTTCTCTCCATTAAATTTTCTACTGGCTATTTGCTTCCTGCATGTTGCTTTTGTTATGTTTATGTATGTCGCTTGAATCCCTAATCTCAATAAGACATTTAACATGAAGAGGACTCTTAACAACTGCTAAACAGCTCCAGCAAAGTGACTAAATATAAACTTGAGGTTCTAGCTAGAGTAATAAGACAACTAAAGGAGATCAAGGCGATACACATTAGGAAGGAGTAAGACAAAATATAGCTATTTGCAGATGTTGCAATAGTATACATGAGTGACCCCAAAATCCTAACAGTGAACGCCTTGCAGCTGATAAACACCTTCAGCATTGTGGTTGAATACAAACTTAATTAAAAAAAAAATCATTAGCCCTCCTTTATACAAATGATAAACAGGCTGAGAAAGAAATTAGGGTAACGATGCCTTTCACAATAGCCACGAAGAATATAAAATGTCTTGGTGTAATTTTAACCAAGCAAGTGAAAGACCTATATGACAAAACTTCAAGTCCCTGAAGAAAGAAATTGAAGGAGACCCTAAAAGATGGAAAGATCTCCCATGGTCATGGGTCAGGAGGATTTACATAGTCCACATGACCACCTTACTGAAAGCAATCTACAGATACAATGTAATTCCCATCAAAATTCCAGCACAACTTTTTACAGATCTTAAAAGAATATTTTTCTTTTTTTCTTTCTTTTTTTTAATTATTATTTTCTTTATTTACATTTCAAATGCTATCCTGAAAGTTCCCTATACCTCACCCCCCGCCCCTGCTCCCCTACCCACACACTCCCACTACTTGGCCCTGGCCTTCCCCTGTGCTGGGTCATATAAAGTTTACAAGACCAAGGGGCCTCTCTTCCCA
>NC_034611.1:27419835-27439891 GCF_900095145.1 Mus pahari | reverse complement strand
AAGGTCAGGCATGGTGATTCCACCAGAGGAAAAGTACATTTTTCAACTTCATATACAATAACATAAAACCCAGGATAGCCAAAAGAATCCTGATAATAACAGAACTTCTGGAAGACTCACCATCCCTGACTTCAGGCTGTATTATAGAGCAATAGTAATAAAAACTACAGAGTATTGATGCAGAAACAGACAGTTGATTAATGGAATAGATTCAAAAACTCAGAAATAAACCCACACCCCTATGGACACTTGATTTTTGACAAAGAAGTCAAAAATAAACCATAAAAAAAAGAAAGCATCTTCAACAAATGATGCTGGTCTAACTGATGGTTTGCATGTAGAAGAATACAAATAGTAATCCACATATATTACTCTGCACAAAACTCAAGTCCAAGTGGATCAAGGACCCCAACATAAAACTGAATACGCTGAATCTAATAGAAGAGAAAACGAGAAACAGTCTTTAATATATTAGCACAGGAGAAAGTTTCCTGAACAGAACACTAATGACTCAGATTCTGACATTAACAATTGATAAACGGTACCTCAAGAAACTGTAAACCTTCTGTAAGTCAAAGGACACTGTCAGTAGGACAAAATGTGAGCCTAAAGATTTGGAAGATATCTTAACTAATTCTACATCTGAAAGAGGTCTAATATCTAAAATATATAAAGAACTTGGGAAATTAAACATCAACAAACCAAATAACCCATTTAAAAATAGGATATAGATCTAAATAGAGAATTTTCTAACAGAAGAATCTCTAAGGGCTGATAAGCACCTAAAGAAATATTCAACACCCTTAGTCATCATGGAAGTGCAAATCAAAAGCACCCTGGATTCCACCTTACCCAATCAGAATGTCTTAGATCAAAAACTAAATTGATAGCACATATTGGAAAAGGTATGGAGCAAGGGGAACAATCCTCCATTGTTGGTGGGATTTCAAACTTGGACAACCACTCTGGAAATCAATGTAGTAGTTTATGAAGAAACTGGAAATAGTTTTACCTAAAGACCCAGCTATACTACTTCTGGGCACATACCCAAAATAGACTCTACCATACCACAAGGACATGTGCTCCACTATGTTCATGACAGCTTTATTTGTAATAGCCAGAAGTGGAAGCAACCCAGATGTTCCTCAACTGAAGAATGTAGACAGAAAATATGCTTCATTTACAAAATTGAATACTGTTCAGCTATTAAAAAGGAGGACTTCATCAATGTTGCAGGCAAATGGATGGAACTAGAAAATATCATCCTGAGTGAGGTAATCCAGACCCAAAAGGACATGCCTGGTATGTACTTAATGATAAATGGATATTAGCCAAAAAGTACAGAATACCCAAGATACAAAATACAGAACCAAAACAGTTAAAAATGAAAGAAGGCCCAAGTGAGGATGGTTGAATCCCCCTTAGAAGGGGAAACAAAATAGTCATAGGAAGCAGAGGGAGGGAGGGACCTGGGTGGGAGAGGGGAGTGCAAGGAGAATAGGTGAGCAGAATCAGGTATGGGGAGAAACAGGGGAGAGGACTAGAGGCCCAGGGGAATGAATGGAAATATGCAGCTCTTGGGGTTGAGATGCGGGCTCAGGGGACTATCTAGGAAGTCCCAGAGACCTCGGATGGGGGAGATTCCCAGGAGTCAATGTGGGTGACCTTAGCCAAAATGCCCAACAGTATATGGAACCTTAAGAAACCATCTCCAGTAGCCAGACAGGACTCCCAGTGGAGGGATGGGCACACCAACCCACCAACAAAACTTTTGACTTAAAATTGGTCCTGTATAAAAGAAAAGAAAGAAAAAGTTGGAGCAGAATCTGAAGGAATGGCCAACTAGTGACTAGCCCAACTTGAGTCCTATCCCATGCTCAGGCACCAATTCCTGACACTATTAGTGTTGCTATATTGTACATGTAGTGTGATGCCTACTACTATAGCTGTCCCCTGAGAGGCTCTACCCAGCCGCTGACTGAGACAGATGCAGATTGCCAGAGAAAAACACTGGGTGGAGGTCGGGAACCCCTATGGAAGAGTTAGGGGGAAGGATTGAAGACTGTGAAAGGGATGGCAACCCCACAGGAAGAACATCAGGGTCAACTAACTTGGACTCCTGGGAGATCCCAGAGACTGAGCCACACACAAACCAAAGAGAATACACGGGCTTGTCCAAGGCCCCCAGCTTATTTATAACAGAGGATTGCCTTGTCTAGCTTTAATAGGAGAGGGCGAACCTAATCCTGCTGAGACTTGATGCACCAGGGTTGGGGGAAGGCCACCCTATCAGATGAGAAGGGAAGGGAGAAATGGAGAAGCGCAGTATTTGGGATATTAATTAATTAATTAATAATGAAAAAATCAGTCACCAAAAGATTTTTTAAGTTGTGTGCTGTGGTTTTAGTCGGTCTAAAGTAGAGTCCAAGTTTAGACTTTTTCAGGTGATATAGCTGTGGCTGTCCAAGGAAAGCATTCCAATGAGGCTGGACAGACATCATTTTCATTTTTCTCTCTTTTTTGATTTTGAGACAATGCAGTCCAGGCTGAGTTTGAATTTGCTATGTAGAGTAGACTGCCTTTGATTTTTCCCTTTCCGCTTGCTTCTGCTTCTCAAATGCTCAGATCATAGGACAGAGTCATCATTTTCCAGTCTTTTGAAAATTGCTTTGCACACACCAAGTGCTCAATATGTATTGGATTTTTACTGTAACTGTCCACTTAGTCACATATTTTAAGACAGTGTGTGAACTTAAAGTATGACTTGCAATGGCTCTTCATCTCTTCTCCTTTTGAGACTGAGTGTCACTATGTTGCTCTGACTGTCCTGGAACTCACTATGTAGACCAGGGTGACCTCAAACTCATAAAGATCTTCTTGCCTGTGCCTTCCATATTCTGGGATTAAAGATGTGTGGCACCACATCCAGCTCAACCTCCTAATCTTGTAGAACTTGAATCTTTTCATTTGCAAAAATGTGGAAAACAATGAATGCACCCCACGTGGATTTATGCCATAATGAATAGTTTTTTGCTGTTTCAGTGCATTTAAATTTAAATTTAAAAATTTCCAACTAGTTTTATATTTTAACCATTGGTAAATTTCCCTATCCATTGATGATAGTTTACACTTACAGTGTTTAACTTGTTGAAACTCATTGTCCAATAACTAAAATTTTTTTCAATGGAGTTGTCTTTCCAACTTCCCTTTCTAGTCTATCAACACATCTAAGCTGAAGCTGACCTGCCCATGTGCATTGACAATAGCTTCCCATAGACTGTCTGTATTTTTCTGTGTTTGTATTTGACACTTGCTTCTCTTCCTAGCTGCAGCCAGTTTCTGATAGTCATGCCGTCTCTGAGACTCTCTTCTGAGAGTGTTTTTTGTAATTCAAGTTAACTAATCCATACTTCCTACTCTTTATATAACCATCATATCGTCTCCCTATCTACCTCTTCTATAGTATAGTACTAGGCAATGGAACAATAGACCTGCATCTCAGAGCTTGATGAAATTACCTGAATTAGCTAACTTTGACGCTTACCCAGCTGTAGTGCCTCATTTTTTTTTGTTCAATATCCTCATCTTCATTTTCTGGAATGCTCCCTTCTTTTAAGACCTTTGATGACTTTTCTTCTATTTTTCAATTTTTTTATTAGATATTTTCTTTATTACATTTCAAATGTTATCCCCTTTCCTGATTTCCTCTCCAAAAATCCCCCTCCTCTCCCCACTTCCTTTGTTCCCCAACCCACCCACTTGTGCTTCCTGGCCCAGGTATTCCCCTATACTGGGGCATAGAACCTTCACAGGACCAAAGGCCTCTCCTGCCCCTAATGACCAACTAGGCCATCCTTTGCTACATATGCAGCTGGAGCCATGAGTCCCACAATGTGTTTTCTTTGGTTGATGGTTTAGTTCCAGGGAACTCTGGGGGGTACTGGTTAGTTCCTATTATTGTTCCTCCCATGGGGCTTCAAACCCCTTCAGCTCCTAATCCAATCACAAAATAACATACATGATATGCACTCACTGATAAGTGGATATTAGCCCAGAAGCTTGAATACAATTTACAAAACACATGAAACTCAAGAAGAAGGAAGACCAAAGTGTGGGTACTTCGATCCTTGATCACTTTTCAATAGCAATTGTCCTTAATCTGCTAGTTACTATACCTGGGCGACAATAAAACATGTATTTAAGGCTAGTGGGATGGCTCAATGGTTAAAAGCACTGGTTGATCTTCCTGAGGTCCTGAGTTCAATTCCCAGCAACAATATGGTAGCTTACAACTATCTGTGATGGGATCTGATGCCATCTTCTGGTTTGTCTGAAGACAGCTAGAGTGTACTCATATACACAAAATAACTAAATCTTTAGAAACATATTTAAAAATGCTGGTCCTATTTAGTTTATATTGTAATTAACATTGAATCTCCTTCCTTGTTCAATGCTTTTCATTGGCTGACTTCCCATTGCTTTCAAGGCAAAAACTCAGATTTAATATTCAGAATTCTTAAAATACTTTATTCTTGAATTTGTTTCTTATTTCCAAAAGCCCTTCATCTCATCAGTGCTGTTTGGATGTCAAACACATTTCATGCTTTACCACTGACATATTTCCATAACTAATTATGATCAACAAAACTGCCTGTTGGTGATAACTGGATACTACCTGATACTTGAAAACCCCTCAATATGCATCTGTCCCATATAACCTGAGAGGCTTCCCTTCACTGAACAGCAGACGGCTTCTGAACTCTGCCATATGCCATGTTTAGCAGACACTTAACATTAATTGATGCACTAGTTGAGATCTGACAATTTTTGAGTAGTATCAAATATCACGGTAAGTACTTCTTATTGTTTCAGAATGAATTTTATCCATATTGCAGTGAATGTGTTAGGAATCAATAGCTTTTCTAGTGTGATTATTGATTTTGTGATACAGTTTGAGCTCTTAAATCATGTATTATAGCCTTATATGGACTTGGATAACTGAGTGGGGGGCTGCAAAATCAAGACAATAAATATTTACTGAATTAATAATGGCCAAAAATTAATTATATAAAATATCTAATGAGTATGAAGTGTCTCTGGTAGAGTGCTGTTTTGCATAACTTCACTGTAGCCTTGGCTCTGATACATCACAGGCCTACTTTGCATTGTGTACTTTGCAACACATTATGCAAAAATACATGGTCTTTGAAACACCTGGCTCAAATTCTAGACTCCATTATGTATTGTGAATTATAATGTTTTTACCGTAAATTCAAAGGACTTATTTATATCCTAACAAAATTGACTGTCAGGTCTTACGGAAGATTTAATGTCTAAAAAGGAAAACCACCTGGGTAAGGCAGCACTTATATGTAACTCTAGCACTAAGAAGTTGGATCCATTTTTTAATGATAGGAAAGTGGACCATAAGTTTGAGGCTAGCCTAGACTAAGTAGCGAGTCTGTTACCTCACCAAAAGTCAATGCTGTAGTGTTGATCCAAGTACATTCTTTTCCACACCATTAAATAGGTGAAAGGCAGTAAAACAAGAAAAGAAAGAAGCAACAGGACCACAGATTTCAACATTTCCTCCATAAAATTTATAAATATTTGTTAATCTTTTAAAAATGAATACACTTTGTACACAGGGATACACTGACAGCTTACCTGACCAATTAAGCTGGAAAACACAAAAACCCCAGAGAAAAAATTCAAGAATTGGAAAACAATTTCAAATGAAGTCTGTGGCTCTGGAAGGCCCCCGATAGTAATTAAAGTTCGAACTGCCCAATAAAAGCATCGCAGATACCTGCAAAAGAGATGCATAGATTCTCTTATACATACCATTGTAACACCATTTGCTCTCACACACAGTTCATGGATGCAGGAACTGGCAAACAATACGTGTGCTACTGTAAACTTCTTAATAAACATTAGGAAATGACTAAACACTTAAACATATGGAGGTTATTTACTAGCCATTTCCAAAAATTGTTGGACTGCTTTATCAGGCTTCTATTTCTTGGGTGAGAGACTTGTACAAAACTTAGCACATATGTACTCTATGTTCCACAATGAATGAGCAACTAGGAGCAACTTGGATGTTTGGAGACATTTGGGAAGATGTGTTTGAAGCCATCTGCTTTGTCCTTTGAGTCCTACTCTTGGCTTGGTATGCATGTTTTTCTCCATATAATCTCTTCCATATAATGCTCAAGGTAAGTTCTTTCCTTACACACCGAAGCCTAGTCAGGTTGGTAGTAGATACCTGTAGAAAGATACTTTTCTACTTATCTTCCTAATGAGACTAGGACTGTGTTTCCTCATACTCTGCCTGTCTTAATGTACATGGACTTATTTTTTCAGTTGCAAAATTCCCCTATAAACTTTCCTTTTGTTTCTTCAGAGATCTTCCCCATATCCTTACCCACCCATCTCCGTACCTTTTCTATCTTTTTTAGACACTAACAGACAAACCAACCAACAAAACAGAAGAAAACAAAGGAAGGAGACAGAGGGAATAAAACACAACATAAAACAAAACAAGAACAAAGAAAAAGATCCAGAAATACAAACACATGAAGAGCCCCCCCCCAATAAAAACATAAACATCAAACCATAATATTTAGGTTCATGGACTTCTCAATAGCAACTGCTTCCTTTAGATTGATCATAGCCTAATATGTTGCTTAAGAGGATCTTATAATCCTGAAAACCTTTAATATAATAGCCTTTTGCCTTGTTCTATTTGTCAAGCAAATCCCTAGGACTAACTTGAATTAATTAGAAGATATATTAGGCTCCATCTCTCAATGAGAAGGATAGCAAAGAATTTGAGTCTATCTTTAAATTGTCAAACCAGGGCTGATGAGATGGCTTAGCAGGTAAAGATACTTGCCAACAAAGCCTGATAACTTTAGTTCAATAACTGGCAATCCACACTGGAAAAGGACAACCCCACATGCACACTGTGCTGTTCCCAACCCCTCTAAAACAAATAAATGTAACAAAAATTATAGTTGCCAAACTATCAATATACTGAGAATGTTGATCATTTTTTATAATTTAGATTCACTTCCACAAGTGAAAAATATGTTCACTATCTTTTCTAAATATTTTATTTATTTATTTTTATTTATTTATTTATTCACTTTATATTCCAATATCAGCCCCCCATCCTCCCAGTCCCCCCTCACACACTCCTACCCCACTATCCTCTCCACTTTTCCTATGAGAAGGGGTGCCCCCACCCCTGGGTATCACCCCTATACCACTCAGCTATTAAAAACAAGAATAATATATGATGAATTTTTCAGGCAAATGGATGGAACTAGAAAATATCAACCTAAATGAGGTAAGAAGACCTGAAAGGACATGCATGTACATACTCACTTATAAATGAATCTTAGCTATAAAGTACAGGTTAACCATGTTACAATACACAGACCCAAGGAAGCCAAATAACAAGAAGGTTCCAAGGGAGGATACTTGAATCTTTCTCAGAAGGGAAAATGAAATAGATACTGGAGGTAGATGAAGGGAAGGAACTGAATGGAAAAGGGGATGGGGATTGGAACAGGACATGGGGCTCAGATCAGCGGGGAGCAGGGGAGAGAGAACAGAAATTGTTAGGAACCCCCACCTTTCTATATTTTATCATATTATTGAGTATGCAGATGTGAAAAAAAATAAGGGCACTTTTCTAAGTAGGGAAATCATTTTTGTATGGAATAGATAATTTATCTAGAATTTCAGAACACCAAATAGAACTACTTGGCTCTGTGTCAGGCATTCCTACTGTAGCCTTACAAAACTTCTTGCATATGGAAGGGGGAAGGAAGGATTGTAAGACTCAGATTGGGGACCAGAGCAAAACAGTGACTTTTGGGACATGACAGGGTGGCTGAGCTCTTTTGCTCTCAGCAGCTATGGATGCCCTCACAACACCTGCACAGGATCAAGGCAGTTAATACTTTAGCAGAGAGTGAGAAGGCATTGGAGAGTCCCACTCCTGACTCAAGAGCTGTGGACAGTGGATGGCTTCTGGGGGAAAGACAGCCACTTTTGCTGAAGTGATGCATCTTGTTAGACAGACCAGTTCAATGATGGTCTCACACCCAGGAATATACAGGTAACACATATCGGAATCTCAGTTTCTTTTTAAGACGTTAAGTTTGGGGTGGTCGGGAGGTCAGGCAGATATGTGAGGAGTTAGAGAGGAGTGTCAGAGGAGTAATGACAACAGTACATTGTACAAAATTCTCAAGGAATTAAAGTAAAATTTAAAATTCCTAATATTTTATAGATAGGCAATGGACTCAGTGAGTCTCAGTTAGTTGTTTTTTTCTTTCCCTTTCTGGTGTTCATGTTAGATTAGAACTTTTTATAGAATTCTGCCTTAGTTATCTATTTATTTATAAAATAGAAGTACTAAAGGACTCAGATGTACTACTCCTGGGTATATTTCTTAAGGATTTTGTTTCCTACTACAAAGACTGTCATACACATCTGTGCTCACTGCTGCACTATCTGCAACAGACAAAAAAAAAAAAATTAAATCAGCTTGGATTTGTTCTAGTAGGTGGATGGATAAGGAAAATATGTAACATATAGTTAAATTTTATTTAGTCATAAAGAAAAATTAGTTATGAAAATTTTAAAAATGAGTTAAATTGGAAAACATCAAATTAAGTAAAGAGGCAACTCAAGGTCAGAAAGACAAATACTCTATGTTCTCCCTCATATGCAGGTCAAGGTGGTGTAAATGATGGTAAATACTGGGATACTAGGAAGGCATCAATTAAACGGAAAGGAGTCTTTAAGGAGAGCATTGAGAAAGACAATAGAACACGTGATATATAATAAAGTGGAAACATTGGGGACATAAAGGTTCAGTGAGAAGGAGAGACAGAAAGATGAGAAAGAGGACGGTGGATGTAAAACCAACCAAAATGAAATATGTTCAAAAATCCTGCAAGGAAAACTGCTCCTTTATAGGCCAATTAAAAATTTAAATTAAAGCATTTTGGGAGATGGGGCTCAACAGATTGATCAGTGGGAAAGGCCTTGTTTCACAAGTCTGACAAGCTGAGTTCAAGCCTTAGATTTCATGGAAACCTAGAGAGAAGTAACTCCACAAAATTGTGCTCTGACCTCCATGTGTATGCAAGCGCGTCTCCTAATAACAAGTAATAATACATTAAAAACAGGTTTTATTTCTTGTTCTACTGCAAAACATAGAGCAGGAACAATTTAGAACTTTATGACTATATTAGTCTTTGGACAAGGGTAATCATTTTCTTTATTATTATTATTTTATTGTTTTCTTTATTTACATTTCAAATGCTATCCCGAAAGTTCCCTATACCCCACCCCCGCCCCTGCTCCCCTACCCACCCACTCCCACTACTTGGCCCTGGCCTTCCCCTGTGCTGGGTCATATAAAGTTTACAAGACCAAGGGGCCTCTCTTCCCAATGATGGCCGATTAAGCCATCTTCTGCTACATATGCAGCTAGAGACTCGATCATTTTCAAATAGCAAGAAATGGAGTTTTAGAAAGAATGAAGCATGCTGGTATCAAATTTATTACTCAATAAAATAAAATCTATAAGTAAATAATTTTCAAATTCAATATGTTTTAAAGAATATGGGATTTTAAAAATTATTCTCTCTTATATTATAGTCCAACAGCAGTTTCCCTTCCCTCTACTTTTCCCAGCCCCTTCCCCAACCCCCAGATTTCCTCTTCTTCCATTTCTCTTCAAAAAGAACAGGGATATCAATGGAATGTTGCAGGTCAAGTTACAATCAGACCAAGGATATAACCTCATATCAAGACTAGATGAGGTAACCCAGTAAGAAGAAAGAGGTCTCAAAGTAGGCACAAGAGTCAGAGACAATCCCTCCTCTGTTAGGAGTTCCACAGGAACACCAACCTACCCAACTGTAATATACCTGTAGATGACCTAGCTCAGATCCATACAGGCTCACTGATTATCGCTCCAGTCTCTGTGAGTCCACAGAATCAACTAACTAAGCAGGGTTCATAGAATATGGGATATTTTTAACCTGGTGGATATAGGACTAACCACCAAAACAAAACTAGTAACAAAGAAACAAAGATCCTGCAATCTTTTTCTTTTTTCTTTTTTTCTTTTTTTTGAGAGTTTAAAATCACGCGCCAAGACAGTAAAGCTATCACCGAGTAAATGTTCAGAAGGCTTTGGCAGACATGATTTCAAAGAAACAAACACAGAGTAAATTTATGGGTGCATTTCAACTTTTCAAGTCCCAATTTTATGCGTCCCATCACTTAATTTATTTTGGTTGCTGGTTCTCAACCTGTGGGTTTCTTTAAAATAAGGAAGCTTATACAATTTAATACCTGCGAAGAGTAGGAAGAGGCTAAATTTTTTTTCCTATGTGGTCAGCTCTATTATACATCACTTTTGAACAAACACAGTCTTATCTACTCTCACCTCCTTATTTTTAAATGTTAAAAATGACAGCTAAATTTGAAATGTTGGCTTTGATTTCCCAAATCTCAAGGGTTAGCCTTGAACTTTTAAAATATTAAATAATATGCTACTTTAATTGGAAAAATTTCTGCCTTGATGCTACGTGGTTTATTTTTGGATTCTTTTCTCAGACATGTCTTACACACTAAGACATGCCCAACTAAAGGTAAGATTTGTAATTTAATTAGATGACATCATATTGATTTTCTAGGATTAGCTTAATTAGTCAAGGGTGTCTATTGCTAATATCTACACTCCAGGCAGATAAATCGTTTCAAGGAGATTTCATCTGGCTGATTTCATACATAGACTCTCTATAAAATTTTAATGCATGACAACACACAGCTCCCAGTTAAAACAATAAAATAAAATTTAATATAAAACATGAAGGAAATGTGAAACTGGAAATTCTGCTTCTGTAAACATACAAGAAACTCAAGAAACAACATAAGTAAAAATCTAATAAATAATCTAAACAAAAAGTATAAAAACCCTCAATATCATTGATCATCAGGAAAGTGCAAATCAAACCTATATTGAGGTTACCATCTTGCACATAGAAAGTCCATAGTTAAAAAACATTTAAAATATGTGGGATGCCTACATTCTGTTTTCTATACTGATTTCCAAGTCACTGGCCATATAGAGACACTCATTTCACTCCAACCTTTCCTGTGTTTGCCAAACACCTGTTTTCCTTTCTTTGATTATTAAAATTCTACCTGTGGCAATAGGATACCATGTTGTAATTTTGATATGTCTTTCCTGATGATTAATAATGTTGAGCAGCCTTTATGTTCTTATCAGCCATTTCTCTTTATTTAAGAAGTGTCATTTAAACCCTTGTTCATTAAAAGCTTTTGATATTAAATTGCAGGAGTTTCTCATATTTGGGACATTAACCCATTCTCATGTATACGGTTTGTAAATATTCTCTCCAGTTTTGATTTGTTGACTATTTTGTTTCTAGTATAAGAGGTTTTTTGTAGTGTGGGTAGAAACTGATGCTTGTTTGTGGTGTAGAATGTTTTTAGTGTGTTGGAAACCCATGCATTTGCCTTTGCTTTTGCGTTTGAGGGGCCATTTTAAATATATTATTGTCCAAGAAAGATTACAGAGCAATCTTCTTCTACTTATGCATTCTTTAGCTATATAAATTTTCTGATTATTGTGAGCCTCGATTTTCTAAAAATTCTTATGTACTTCCACCACTTGGATATATTTTAATTTCTCAATAAAAGTGTGCAAAGTTCAATAAAAGTGTTCCAATGCAAATGCATGATTAATGGATAAAAACAATAAACCTTTCTGATCTTTTCTTAAAATTGTTATATTCTTTGGGTGTGGTGACACATCCGTTTAATCCCAGAACTGGGGAGACAGGGACAGGCAAATCTCTAAGAATTCAAAGACAGCTTGGTCTGCATAAAATGTTCCAGGTCAGACAGAACTACATAGAGAGAGCCTGTCTCAAAAAATCATTATATCATTTTACTTCTATGCCAATAATATATAAAAAATTAGTAGTTCCAATTTGTTCTAACACTTGACTGTAACTTATTATGGAGAATTGCAATTGTCTACATTACAGGACTGTGAAGTATCTATAAGAGTTATCAAAGAACACCCCTTGGAGTGGCATTTCCAGACAGAATTAAAGGATCTGGGGATCTTTCCTGAATGTTCATGGCACCATCTCATAAACTGGAACCTGGGCAGAATAGAGGAATAGAGGGAGATAAAGGAGAAAGTCCTTCATCTCATTGGATGCTGAAAAGGCCTTCGACAAAACAACAACACCTCTTCATGTTAAAAGTAATGGAGACATCAGGAATTCAAGGTGCATACCTAAATATAATAAAAGCAATATAAATCAAACCAATATCTAACATCAAACTAAATGTAGAGAAACTCAAAGCAATCCCATTAAATTCAGGACAAGACTAGGCTGCAAACTCTATGCTTACCTATTCAATATAGTACTCAAAGTTCTAGCCAGAGCAATTAGACCATAAAAGGAGATCAAAGGCATACAAATTGGGAGGGAAGAAGTCAAGATATCACTATTTGAAGATGATATGATAATATACATAAGCAACTCCAAAAATTCTACCATAGAGCTCCTGCAGCTGATAAACATCTTCAGTAAAAGTGGCTGGATCTAAAATTAATTCTAACAAATCAGTGGCCTTCCTGTACTCAAAGGATAAACAGGCTGGGAAAGAAATTATGGAAACAACACCCTTCCCAATAGTCACAAATAGTATAAAATACCTTGTTGTGATTCTAACCAAGCAAGTGAAAGATCTGTATAACAATAACTTCAAGTCTTTGAAGAAAGAATTCGAAGAAGACTTCAGAAGATGGAAAGGTCTCCCATGTTCATGGATTGGCAGAATTAATATAGTAAAAATGGCCACCTTACCAAAAGTAACCTACAGATTCAATGTAAGGCCCAACAAAATTCCAACTCAATTCTTCATAGAGTTAGAAAGAGCAATCCTCAAATTCATTTGGAATAACAAAAAAAAACTAAGATAGCCAAAACTAATCTCAACAATAAAAGAACTTCTGAGAGAATCACCATCCCTGAACCCAAGCTGTGTAACAGGACAATAGTGATTAAAAACTGCACCGCACTGGTCAATCAGTGGAATAGAACTGAACAATCAGAAATGAACCCACACACCTCTGGTCACTTGATCTTTGACAGAAGAGCTAAAACCTTTCAGTGGAAAAAAGACAGCATTTTCAACAAATGGTGCTGGTTCAAATCAAGGTCAGCATGTAGAAGAATGCAAATTGATCCATTCTTACTTCCTTGTACAAAGTTCAAGTCCAAGTGGATCAAGGTCCTCCACAAACAAACAAACAAGCAAACCAGATACACTGAGTCTAATAGAAGAGAAAGTGGGGAGAAGCCTTGAATACTTGGGCACAGGGGAAGACCTCCTGAACAGAACACCAAATGGCTTATGCTTTAAGATCAAGAATTGACAAATGGGACCTCATAAAATTGAAATGCTTCTGTAAAGCGAAGGACACTGTCAATAAGACAAAATGTCAACCCACAGATTGGGAAAAGATATTTATCAACCTTACATCTGATAGAGGACCAATATCCAAAATACACAAAGAACTCAAGAAGGCACACTCCAGAGAAACAAATAACCCTATTAAAATTTGGAGTATAGAGCTAAATAGAGAATTCTCAACCAAGAAATCTCAAATGGTTGAGAAGCACTTAATGAAACGTTCATGATTTTAAGTCAACAGGGAAATGCAAATCAAAATAACCTTGACATTCTATCTCACACCAGACAGAATGGCTAAGGTAAAAAAATGCAGGTGACAGCAGATGTTGGTGAGGATGTGGAGAAAGAGGAGCACTCCTCCATTGCTGGTGGGATTGCAAGTTGGTAAAACCACTTTGGAAATCAGTCTGGCAGAGCCTGAGAAAATTGGAAATAGTTCTTCCTGAAGACCCATCTATATTACTATTGGGCATATACCAAAAAAAAAAAAAATGCTCCATCATATAATAAAGACACATGCTCCAATATGTTTATAGCAGCCTCATTTATAGTAGCCAGAAGCTGGAAACAACCCAGATGTCCCTCAACAGAAAAGTAGATGCAGAAAATTTGGTACATATACACAATGAAGTACTATGCAGCAATTAAAAACAATGGCTTCATGAAATTCTCAGGCCAATAGATGGAACTAGAAAATATCATCCTGAGTGAGATAACCCAGACACAAAAGAACACACATGGTGTGTACTCACTAATAAGAGGCTATTAGCCCCAAAAGCTCACAATGCCCCATCCCAATGGGGATGACTTTAGCCAAAATGCACAGAGAACTGGGAGATAGAACCAGTTGAGACAACCTCCAATATATAGGCATGGCCTCTGGTTGAGGGATGGGGCCACCCATCCATCTCAAAGTTTTAAACTCAGAAATGTTCCTGTCCAAAGGAAGAACAGGACAAAAAAAATGGAACAAAGACTGAAGGAAGGGCCAACCAGGCACTGCCCTACCTGGAGAATCCATCATGTCTGCAGACACCAAGCCTTTCACTGTTGCCATCGTCAAGAGGCACTTGCAGACAGGAACCTAGCTAGTGTGGCTGTTCTTTGGGAGGTCTGGCCAGCAACTAAGCAATGCAGATGTGGATGCTTAGAGCCAACCATCAGACTGAGCTCAGGGAACCTGGTAAGGAAGCTGGCAGAAGGACTGGAGGGGTATTGCAACCTCATTGGAAGAACAACACAGGCTGGCTTGACTAGCCAGTTCCCCCAGAGTCTAGACCACCAACCAAGAGTGTACCTGGAGGAATCCATGGCTCCAGATACTTATGTAGCAGAGGATGGCCCTGCCTGACAGCAATGGGAGGGGAGGCCCTTGGTCCCTGGGAGGTTTGATGTTCCAGTGTAGAGGAGATGCTGGAACAATGGGGCAGGAGTAGATGGGTGGATGAAGGAGAATCCTCATACAGGTAAAGGGGAGGGCAGATGTAGGATGAGGGTTCGTGAAGGGGTAGCTGAGAAGTGGGATATCATTTGAGATGTAAATGAATGGAATGATTAATAGTAAATAAATAAATAAAAGTAAGATGGAAAGCATTTGAGGAAGACACTGGCATGAACCTCTCTGCTTTGCATGCACATAGAAATGCACTCACACCTATGCACAAGCATACACACATGTCTATGTGTACACACACACACACACACACATATACACATACACACACACATGCACACAAGTTGCTGGTATTTTGCTCTGTGTTAATTGTGTTTTTGTATGAATGCTTGAGCACAGTAAATATTTAAATTATTTGTGTGTCCTTTAGTTTCTGTTTCTCTAGGTAAATGATTTATAATAAATATCTTCTGGTGGGCAAAAAAACCCAAATATCTTCTGGTGGTCCACTAGCTTAGAGGCTTGTTCTCTTTCTGCTTCCTGGGTACCAACCATGATGTGATATCTACTGCCCTAACACTTCCTGTTGTTCTTGTTGTTGCTGTTTCTGATGTTCTGACTCATCTCAGGTCCACTGTAATTGAGCCTGCTTACATTTGAGTGAAAGCTTTGAAACTATGAGCCAAATAGGCTCTTTCTCCAGTAAAGTTTCTCATTCAGATATTCCAGATAGATGAAGTCTGAATAACATATACTGCTCAACTTAATACACACACACACACACACACACACACACACACACACACACACACACACACACAATCTTTCAACATTAGCTACTGTGGTGTTAATGTACTTAACATAGTTGGTGTCTTAATTTTTCATAAAATTATTCATATTAAAGTAAATACATAAATAAACTCATATTCTAAGGAAGGGGCAATGATGTAGGTATATTGAACTACCAAAAGTATTTAGAAAATCAGAGCTGGTTACAAATAAGAGCATTGCAGTATATAATGTTTGAGATTATTTTTACTCTTTTTGCTCTCCACCCCAAGGTGGCTATGTATTGTCCTTATTGTTTTCTAGAGAATACATTGTCTTCTAATGTGTCTCATGTCATTTCACTGGAACAGAAGGTAAGTTTGTCTATGATATAGAAGGCTGTTGTATCTACTGTAAGGAAATTTTGCTATTAAGCAACTCAGTTGTTATGATTAAACCCTGATTTTTTGCATTAAAATTTTCAAGTGATCTCTTTTATTAATGAGACTCTTGTTGCTTAATTGTTAAATTTTATTTATGAATCTTGTTATTCTCTACTTAGTCCAGTTGGTGGTTATAGCTGACTTATAAATCCATAAAACCCTTCAGTTATCAACTAATTAGCTACTGCAACTGCCCCTAAATAATTAACATTAATCATTACTTACAATTATCATTGTAGTTATTAAGTTACTCCCAAACTTTTTGAGTAAAATTCAAAGAATCACAGAGTAAGAATTTGCAGATCAGCCTAGGATATATAAATAGACACAAACACACATGCACACATACTTACATACTCATACACACAAATACACACCTCAACACAGACACACTCACACAGACCCACAAATATACAAACATGCACACACACATATACCACCACACACAGTCACACATACACACACTCACATACACTGATACCCCCACATATACCTCCAACACACAGTCATACATGTACACATACATACACATTCAGATACACATGCACACACTCGCACATACATCCACATACCACACATATAGATATTTGCACACACACACAAATACATTAATACATACACACATACACACCCACACCTTTCACACCCACACCTTTACCAACATACATACACACACACAGATAGAAACAAGCAGACATACAGACACCCCACACATATACATTCACACACCCAGACACACACATTCGCACACACATACATGAACACATTCAAACACATACCTATTCACACACATGCACACAGACAGAAACAGACACATACAAATACATGAATATATACAATGCATACATGCACACACACATGCAGACACACATGCAGACACACATGCACACACACATGCAGACACACATGCACACACATCTACACATATATGCACACCACACATACCACTCATACACACACTTTCACACGCATATAGACACATACATACACACATGCATATGCATAGACATACTCCCCCACATGCACACAGACAGATAGACATAGACACACGCCACACATGCACACACTGATACACATGTGCATACATTTACACACATGCACACATGCACATATAGATACACATATGCATGCACATACATATACACCCATACACATACAAACATGCACAAACACACACAGACATACACACAAACACACACGTGCACACACACACACACACACACACACTCACACCTGCTCTGTATCAGATATTCTCTGATAGTTTCTATTTTATCTTACACTTAAGAGCATACTTACACACAAGAGAGGTTTTATTGCTTATGGTTGAACAGTGACTAACAGTCCTCTTTAATGATGTAGGTACTGGTAGGCTCATTGTTTGTCCATAACATCCTATTCATGCTCCTGTAAATAATCCAAATTAATACACACACATGCACACACTCTCTCACACACACATACACACACTTACACAGACAAATGTTTACACACACACACATACACACACACTGAAAGTAGAAAAGGAACTAGATGGAAATAGGAAGGAGATCAATGGGAGTGGGAAGAGGATAAGAAAGGGTATTGAGAGGTGCCAATATGGCTAAAATACATTATATACCCTCTTGAACAGATATCATAGTAAAATTATGTACAACTAACGTATGCTTATAAAAACTTGGAAAAATGGCGGCGTGTGAAAATTTTTATACCAAAACTGAAAATTTAGAAGAACAAATAAAGGTTTCTTTCAAGATTAGAACTCACTTGTTGCCTTCACCATTATAGACCCATTTAGTTGAGCCAATCCCTTCATAGTCTGAAGCCCAGTAATAAACGCAGGCATTAATGTGCAGGAGGAACAGCAAATAGCCCGTTGTTCGGATGACTCTGTCAGAGAGAAGAAATGGGAAGTGAAGCTTGGTGTGGCTTCTGGAATGCGACTGATTTCAACATTTTCTTTTTCTCTATGCTTCCAATGAGCCCTCTTGCTTCAGATTTGCTAAGTGTCAATTCTCATTTGTGCAATAGAAAGCAGAGGTGACACCACATGTTGTCTGCCTGCAGAGTCTTGAATGGGCTTGACGGAGTGTAAAGAAAGTCTTCATTTCTTTGCCCAGATGGTGTGAGTCAACTCTGTGAAAGACATGCCTCAGGGGTCACTTCTTCATTTTGGGTTCCATAAAATATGCCACAGTGATTTACCTGGATGTGGGAAAGGCTCACAGGACTTCATGCTGTGATGAACTGTGATTGAAGATCTCTACTCAGGAAGTTCAGAATGGCAAATGAGTGAAATTTAGGTGAGGTATAAATTGTCATGAGAGATGGAGAGCTGACTCGCACAAGTGTACTGGTCTATTATTGGTTAAACTGAAACGGGTTCTCTTCCTTACTTTAATCTAAATGTACTTGAAACAGCCCAATCATTGTCTCCTAAATGCCTTTTAAAATGTACTGCCACCACTTTCTCTGCTTCCTCCAAATTTGCCAATGGAACTCACCTGTAGACATATGCTTTGTCCATTCTAGACTCAAGGCGATGGTTAAACTCAAAGAATGAAGTGTACTGTATAAGAAATAAGCAAAATAAATAAAAATAAGTTAACTGTATGCTTATTTAGATAAAACTATATAACAGATCTTATTTTATTGGAAATAAATTGGTTCACATCTTTAAGAAACTCCCATGTCCTCTTTGATATCTTTTTTTTTTTTTTTTTTTTTTTAGTTTTTCGAGACAGGGTTTCTCTGTGTAGCCCTGGCTGTCCTGGAACTCACTCTGTAGATCAGGCTGGCCTTGAACTCAGAAATTTGCCTGCCTCTGCCTCTCAAGTGCTAGGATTAAAGGCATGAGCCACAATGCCTGGCAATAATATCTTCTTTAAATAGTATTTTAACATGGTGTCAAGGCTATGGAGATAATTGTTTTATATTATTTCTATACTTTCATTACAGTCTTATTTGTGATACATGTTAACAATCAAAAATGGGTTTCTTTCTTTTTTTAATTTTTTATTAGATATTTTCTCCATTTACATTTCAAATACTATTCCCTTTCCTAGTTTCCTCTCTGAAGGTCCCCTATACCCTTCCCCCACCCTGCTCCCCAACCCACCCACTCCTGCTTCCTGGCCCTGGCATTCCCCTGTACTGGAACATATAACCTTTGCAAGACCAAGGGCCTCTCTTCCCATTGATGGCCACTAGGCCATCCTCTGCTACATATGCAACTAGAGACACAAGCTCTGGGGGTACTGATTAGTTTATATTGTTGTTCCTCTTGTAGGGTCTCCTTGGGTACTGTCTCTAGCTCCTTCATTGGGGGCCCTGGGTTGCATCTAATAGATGACTGTGAGCATCCACTTCTGTATTTGCCAGGCACTGGCACAGCCTCACAAGAGAGTGCTAAATCAGGGTCCTGTCAGCAAACTCTTGTTGGTGAACCCAATAGGGTCTGGGTTTGGTGGTTGTTTAGGGGATGGATCCCCAGGTAGGGCAGTCTCTGGATAGTCCTTCCTTCCATTTCAGCTCCAAACTTTGTCTCTGTAACTCCTTCCATGGAAATTTTGTTCCCCATTCTAAGAAGGAAAGAAGTATCCACACTTTGGTCGTCCTTGAGTTTCATGAGTTTTGCAAATTGTATCTTGGGTATTCTAAGTATCTTGGGTATTCTAATATTGATTTATCAGTGAGTACATATCATGTGTGTACTTTTGGGTTACCTCACTCAGGATGATATCCTCCAGATCCGTCCATTTACCTAAGAATTTCATAAATTCATTGTTTTTAATTGCTGAGTAGTTCTCCATTGTGTAAATGTACCACATTTTTTATATCCATTCCTCTATTGAGGGACATCTGGGTTCTTTCCAGCTTCTGGCTATTATAAATAAGGCTG
>NC_034611.1:27405580-27418791 GCF_900095145.1 Mus pahari | reverse complement strand
TATACTATCATATCATCTGCAAATAGTGATATTTTGACTTCTTCCTTTCAAATTTGTATCCCCTTGATCTCCTTTTGTTGTCTAATTGCTCTGGCTAGGACTTCAAGTAACATAATGAATATGTAGGGAGAAAGTGGGCAGCCTTTTTATCTTTGCTTCTTTTTGTTCTAGAGCTTTTAAGTGTGCTCTCTCTCTAGTTTCTTTTTGGCAGCACTCAGAGCTATGAGTTTTCCTCTTAGGACTGCTTTCATTCTGTCCCATAAGTTTGGGTATGTTGTGGCATCATTTTCATTTAACTCTAAAATAACTTTAATTTCTTTCTTTATTTCTTTCTTGACCAAGGCATCATTGAGTAGAGTGTTGTTAAGCTTCCACGTGAATGTTGGATTTCTATTATTTATGTTGTTATTGAAGATCAGCCTTAATCTGTGGTAATCTGAGAGGATGCATGGGATAATTTCAGTCTTCTTGTATCTGTTGAGGNCTGTTTTGTAACCAATTATATGGTCAATTTTGGAGAAGGTATCATGTGGTGCTGAGAAGAAGGTATATCCTTTTAGAATAAATGCTCTGTAGATATCTGTTAAATCCATTTTTTTACATAACTTCTGTTAGTTTAAATGTGTCTCTGTTTAGTTTGTGTTTTCAGGATCTGTTCATTGGTGAGAATAGGGTGTTGAAATCTCTCACTATTATTGTGTGAGGTGCAATATGTGCTTTNAGCTTTATTAAAGTTTCTTTAATGAATGTGACTGCCCTTGCATTTGGAGCATAGATATTCAGAATTGAGAGTTCATCTTGGAAGATTTTACCTTTGATGAGTTTGAATTGCCCCTCCTTGTCTTTTTTTGTTAACTTTGGGTTAGAAGTTGATTTTCTTCAATATTAGAATGGCTACTCCAGCTTGTTTCTTCGGACCATTTGCCTGGAAAATTGTTTTCCAGTCTTTCACTCTGAGGTAGTGTCTGTTTTTTTCCCTGAGGTTGGTTTCCTGTAAGCAGCAAAATGTTGGGTCCTGTTTGTGTAGCCAGTTTGTTAGTCTATGCCATTTTATTGGGGAATTGAGTCCATTAATATTAAGAGATATTAAGGAAAAGTAAGTATTGCTTCCAGTTGTTAGAGTTGGGATTCTGTTCTTTTGGTTGTCTTCTTTTAGGTTTGTTGAAGAATTATTTTCTTCTGTTTTCTTTCTTTCTTTCTTTCTTTCTTTCTTTCTTTCTTTCTTTCTTTCTTTCTTTCTTTCTTTCTTTCTTTCTTTCTTTCTTTCTGCAGGTAAGTACACAGAGTTCTGGAGCTCAGTTCTGCCTCCTGACTGAAGATGAAGGCCCAAAAGGGACCCTGTCTCACAAACTATGTTGCTTCTTCTGGCCATGTGCTCTCTTGTGCAGACTGGTCTCTTTGGGACCTGGGATACAGGATGGAGTTCTCACCTGGTCCAGTGCACAGAGCCCTCCCTGGCGGCTGCCTCTCCTTTGGAGGGGAAAGTGCCTAGGGGTCTGGGTCTCAACTCTGCTTCCTGGCTGAAGATCACATGTGTCCTTATTACAAGTTGGAACATCTTCTAGGTATATGCCCAGGAGAGGTATTGCTGGATCCTCTGGTAGTACTATGTCCAATTTTCTGAGGAATGGCCAGACTGATTTCCAGGGTGTTTGTACCAGCTTGCAATCCCACCAACAATGGAGGAGTGTTCCTTTTTTTCCACATCCTCGCCAGCATCTGCTGTCATGTGAGTTTTTGATCTTAGCCATTCTGACTGGTGTGAGGTGGAATCTCAGGATTGTTTTGATTTGCAGCTCCTAGATGATTAAGGATGTTCAACATTTTTTCAAGTGCTTGTCAGCCACTCAGTATTCCTCAGTTGAGAGGTCTTTGTTTATCTCTGTACCCCATTTTTTAATAGGGTTATTTGGTTTTCTGGAATCCACCTTCTCGAGTTCTTTATACATATTGGATATTAGTCCCCTATTGGATTTATGCTTGGTAAAGATGTTTTCCCAATCTGTTGGTGTCCTTTTTGTCTTATTGACAGTGTCCTTTGCCTTACAGAAGCTTTCCACCTCACACCTCACACCAGTCAGAATGGCTAAGATTAAAAACTCAGATGACAGCCAATGCTGAGGAGGATGTGGAGAAAGAGGAACACTCCTCCATTGTTGGTGGGATTGCAAGCTGATCTCTGAGACACCCGGGATACAAGATGGTGATCTGGCCTGAGCCTCAGAGTCAGATCCCTCCCGGGAGGTCCACTCTCCTCTGGTGGGAAGGTGCATGAGGTCTAGGGCTCAGCTCTGCCTCCTGGCTGTGGATGAAGGCCCAAAGGGACCCTGTCTAAGAAGCTCTGTTGTTTCTGTGGCCTGCTTGCTCTCCTGTGAAGACTGGTCTCTGAGAGACCTGGGTTATAAGATCAATGGGTTTCTTTCTAATGCATATAGTAAAAGACTACTCTACAATGGTTAAAATCATACTTCTAAAACATAAATAAAAGAATAAAAATATATCGTTGTTAACAGTAACTTTGTTTTTAAGGAAAAGGCCGTAAATCTCTATATATTTTTAAAATGTAGAGTCCACTAAACATTAGAAGAGGATGTGTTCTGTGCTATCCATAGGTTCAACGGCTTCATGTGATCTAATTGAAACAGAGTTGCTGTTTCCCTCAAGCTTGTTAAATGTGCTGATGCATACATAGGATATTTACTCAGCTGTAAGGAAAAATGAAATCGTGACATTTTCAGGTAACGGAATGGAACTAGAGAAAAATACTGAGCGAGGTAACAAATGCCCAGAGTGACAAATGTTGTATATTTTCTTTTATTCCTAGTTTCGTCTTAGCTCTCATTTCCTTGAGGTACTCCTATTGCATCCTCTCCTTATTCCTTCATTTCTATAGGAGATAGGGCACAGAATATGACCATGGAATCACCACGAATCCCAGAGCAAAATGCTAACACCAGTGTTGATGTGGTTCTGGAAATGTCTTTTACTTGCCTGGCTCCTTACCTAAAAATGATATCATGAAAAAAGTGTGTGTAGGTGTGCATTAATGTGCTGAATGTGTTTAGAAAGGGAAGATCTTATAGATGGGAGTCCTTGGCCACTACTTACTCCAAATTATCACCCAATTTATATGTGACTGCTGAGCCTTTAGATTAAATAAATTACACATAATAGGTTATTATTATGTATAACACATTCATATTATATATGAAACAATAATATTTCCTCTTAAGGTAGAAATATACAGAAGTATTTGTTACCCCAGTATTCCTGAAAATATCCTTCAAAAGCTCAGGTTGTGTTAAGCACAATTTTTGATAACTTGTTTATTTGGCTCTTACTACAAGTTTCCTGAAAGGACAATGTTTTAAAACTAATATTTTCATAGAGAAATTTTGTGTTCATAACACGTATTTTTCCCATTTATAAGTTGGAGACAGGTATATAATATTACCTTAGAGAATCATCTATACAAATAACACCTTTATAAATAACTGAAAGATAGGACTATTCAGCTAGAGAAAAATCAGTGTTGACTTCTATAATATTCTATATTAAAATGCTGGCTCTAGAGAGCTCTCTAACATGGATTCAGGGATGGGGTCTAAAAGGGAATATTTTATAAGCTTTCACTAAAAAGCCATTTGAACTCCAAATTCCACAAGAATCTGAGTCTTTTTGGAAATCAGTTCTGAACACATGCCTCCTGCAACTTTCCTATGTGAGTCTAAGTTTGACGAGTTGGTAGTCTGATGCTAGACTGTTCTGCCTCAATTTACACTCATTTTCCAAAATCATACCAGGACCCCCTAGAGTTTTCTTGGGTATATGGGAATACAGGATCACTATTCTTTAAACTTAGAATAATCATAAGCAGAGGAAAAATGATTTATGTGCCTGATCTATATCTGGCAATATTATAGCAAATAATCTGCAGTAAAATAAATAATGGCAACATCATCAGTGTGGGTGGACAGGCTTCCCCACTATGCTGATTCTCATCTTCTTCAGTGATAACATGAAATTGTTGGGAGGAATAAGATAGATAAAGGAAGGAAAGTTTAATAACAGTGTGTAGCAAGGTTAGCCATGGCAACCATTGTAGGATCCATCATGGCTGCTAGATTATGCTGGAAATATAATCAACATGTTTTCCCAAGATGCAAAACATGCACAATTAAAATGTATAATGTATATCGAGTTACTTTTAAGAGGGTTGTTTTTTGAAGTTCAAGTTATCATTAGCATTCTTTCAAAAATTTGAGATTTATTCATTTTTCTCAATTTTTAAAGATATGTGTGTATAGATGTTTTACCTGCATGTATGTTTGCTCCACATATGATGCTCATAGCTGACAGGAGAGGGTGCCAGATCCCCAAGAAATAGAGATGCAGACCATGGTTGGCTGGCATGTGGATGCTGGGAACTGAAACTGGATCCTGCAAGAGCAGTCAGTACTCTTAACTACTGCTATTCTTAAAGATGTATGTCAACACTCGCTCAGATTTGCACTAGTTTGTATGTTACCCAGCAAATCTGAGTTTATTAAATATGTATGTCTTAGGATATTTTGAATTGGCACTAAATATTTCAAAATCAATATTAAATACATCACTTCAAAATTTTGTCTTTCTTCCCACCTCTATTCATCCTGGTTTTCCTTTTCATCCTAGGCAACTGCTTTAATTAGTTTTTGAAAAGCATTTGCAGTATTTAGTAATTTATTTCAATTTAGAAAATTGGATAGTTTTTCTTTCTGGTTTATATAATTTAATGTTGTTCTGTAAAGTATTTTTTATCTAGCTTTCCCCCATATTCCTTAGCAATTTATCTTGAGCTTCTTTGCATATTATTACACAGAAAATATTCTTTGTTTTCCAGGTAAATTGTTATGTAGATTGCCACCAGGGCCTCAGGAAATTTAACTGCTTTTTGTTTGTTTGTTGCTTCTTTTGATCGCCTGATATTTTAGACATTCAGAAAATCTCTGATAAAACAGGTTGCAGAGAAAAAATAAAAAATATAAATTATTTATTTGTAATTCTAGTCATCTTTAGACCTACCAAAGTGTTCCATTTTGGATTATAAAAATACTTGTTTGTAAGATCTGCCTGCTGTAAGTAGTCATTTCCAGCTGTAGAATCAATGGCATTATTCACCAAAATATAGTACTGATGAAGACAGAGAAATGGAGAGCTGTTTAGAATGCGTTGAGCACTGTTAATTATAGGATATCTACATTTGCTTCAAGATTTTCATTAGCAGAAGGAGAAACCAGCTGAATATAGTTTCTTTACCTTTAATATCCGATTTGCTCTGAATATTGGATTAACTCCAAAGAAGATGTAGAGAACTTCGAATGGCAGTAGAGATGCCACATCCGTCTGTTGAAAGAACATATTCACATTTCTGTGGAGTTTGCCTGCCTCTCTATGCTTGGATTTGTACCCATATATATGTGCAAGCTACTTTTCTGTTGCTGTGATAAAATCTCCTGCAAGGTAACCTAAGGATGAATGAATTTTAGCTTATGGATCTAGGGGGATATAGTTTATCACAGTGGAGAGGACATGGTCTAGGCAGGGAAGGCATGGGGACAGAAACATAAAGATGGTTGTCACACTCCATTTGGACTCAGGATGTCTAGAGTGAATAGGAAGGAAATAGTGGCCTAGGGGTTATAAAGTCTCAAATTGGCCCCTAGTGAGAAAATTTCTCCAGCAAGGTTTCACGTTTTAAAGGCTCTACAACCTTCAAATACTATCTATCTAGGGACCAAGTGTGAGTCTACAGGAGATATTTCACATTCAACTACAACAGTATGTGAAAGTTGTCGAGCTATAATTAATTATTTACTACTTAAGCCAAGATTGCTTTCACTTATATGATGCCATGTAAAGACATTAATATCATAAAAACAGGGGTACCAGTTTACAAACTAGTATCAAACTAATATACTGGTCTATGGCCATACATTTCTCTTTCACTTTCATATGTCTGAGCTCTCCTTACTCATCAACTTTGTTCAGATTTTTCATGTCCCATATAGTTCAGTGATGATGCAAATGCTAATGTTAAAACAGATTTCGACAGCCTGGAAACATGAGGTCCTGGAATACAAATCAAATCTAGCTTTGATTTTGTTTGACATTCTTGTAAATTCATCGCAATGACATTGCTTTACAGTCCAGCTATTCCTTCAGTGCTCAGTATGGATTATATAGTTCTGGTTCATCTAGGTTTCTTGGTGATTTCTACCACTGTCTTCTTTGGGTTGTTTTGCTACCAACTACCTGCTATGAAAGTTTCTATTAGAGACTCTTAATTAAGTCTATTAATGTCTTCACAGGCTAAAACAGAGAAAGAAATAAACTCTGTTTTAAAATGGATCAGCATCTCAGATTGAAAAAAAAAAGTACTGGAAAGCACCATGATATGGCTAAAATATTCATTTTAAAACTTTTCATACATTTACATTATTCTTATACCTTTGTAATTAAATGGCACTCCTTAGGAATCAACATAATTTTGTCTACTTTTGTATATTTTGCATATATATACTTCTCTTTCTCTCTCTCTCTCTCATGTGTGTGTGTGTGTGTGTGTGTGTGTGTAGAAGAGGGCATTGCATACCCTGAAGCTACAGTTATAGGAGGTTGTGATCTGCTTGACACGGGTCCTAGAAACTGAATTTGGGTCCTCTGCAAGAGAAGCAAGTGTTCCTAGCCTCTGATCTGTCTCTCTAATCCCTTATAGACTTCCTTGACTGCAATAAGAAGTGACGTTTTAAAAATAAAATAATTGTTTTCATTAAATTTACACAGCCTATTAAGCACTACATTAAAAAATCTAAACTATCGTGAGATAATAAAGAGCAGTTAAGAACATGTAGGGAGTTGGTTCTGATGCTTTGATTAGGAAACTGTTTAGAATTGCCTGGCTGTTGAACTAAAAAGCATATTAAAAATAAGCTAATGTGTGTATTTCATCTGTGGATCTGAGAGAGCTCCTGGGCAGGTGCGTGCTTGTGTGTGTGCACCCGGCCAGGAACACAAAGTGGAGTAGACAAAACTACATGTTACAGGAACATGCTGTAAGACCACATATATGATGTAGAAAGTTTTGAGAAGTGAGTGACAATTTCAAAGCCAACAACTATTGACTAGAACTATCATTTACTTATTTAACCAGATTAGTTGTCATAAGCCAATGACCCTCAATATGTGTTGGCTTAGAAATTACACATATCATCAGCCCTTTACCCTGCACATATTGATCCTCATTATAAGTTGAGACATGAATAGGACATTAATTAAAATAATGTCTGAAACAAGGAGGTAGGGACACCTTCTTTTGACTTTTCTAGTGCTACTCTAGAACCAATGGTTTTCACCTCAAATGCCAATGACATTTTTATTTGCATCCTCTCTGATTGCTCAACTCACCACTTGATTTTTCTATGTAATCCTCAGTCATTTCTAATTTTAACTTCCCTCTGTGTGGATTTGTGTAGCCACAGATAATTCCCTGCTGAATTGTAGGAAATTGCATTAAGTATGGATTAACTTTAAATTCTGTAACTAGGACTTTGTAAAACATTTTAGTATGGAAACAGTAAGATTATTTCTACTTATAAGGATTAATCTAATGATATAATAATCAAGGGCAAAAATAACTATCCTGTCAGGCTTGTGAGATGGCTCAGTAGGTGAAGGCGCTTGTCACAAAGTCTGAGGATCAGGTTTTGATGCCTGGACCCATAGGGTGGAGGGAGAGTTCTGAGTCCTCTAGGCTGTCCTCTGACCTCCACACATGTGTCTTGGTGTGTGTGTTTGTGCATGCATACACTAAACAAATGGAAATAACTGTAATAAAAAATTAACTATACTGCAATGTTCTAAGACAGGTGGGCTGTGCTAAGGGAATTCAAAAGGAGTGACCAAAAATAAATGAATAAATAAATAAATAAATGAATAAATAAATAAATAAATGTACAGTTTCATGTTTATAAGCACAAATGGATTTTACATATCTCCAAATTCCATAAAAGTATTCAGAGTTCTGTGGATTTTACAAAGAATACTCTTTATGTCTGTACAATTTATTCAAACATTATAGATCTGTTATCAATGTCAAAGTGGAAAAAAGTTCATTGGAAATAAAAGAATTGAATGGGATTTGGGCCCTATAGTTTGATGTGTATGTGTGGGGGGGTGGGGGAGTGAGAGAGGGGGGCAGCTAACAATATTTGAGTGTACTACTTTGAGGAACTAAGTTAGTGTTCATGGCAGGGGAGGCTGGAGTCATGAAATGGTAACCTTAAGTGATCTTATATCTGCCTATTTTTTCAATTTGAAGACAGATTAAGAGAAAAGTATATGAGATAAGAGCATGTTTTATCTTAGAAAAGAAAGATGCTCTATTGTCTAAATAACTGCTTCTTCCAGTTCGTTTACTTTTCTTATATGAAGTACAGGAAGGAATAGAAATAATTTTGCAAACTTTACACCACCACAGCACAAGAATTGGAAACTAGAGTTCTGTTGACAATAAAAGGTATATCCCACTTTCCCTAATTGCAATGTATCTTAGAATTCCCTGGCTTTGGCTTGTACACATTTAACACCAAATTTGCAGATCTAAGGGAATGGATGTAATATGAAGTATGGAGAATAGACTATCAGGAGTACTTGCTGCTGCCTAATAAAACACCATCAGGTCTGTATGATGCTTGTTACAGGAAGACAACATACCTGTAGCAATGAGACTTAATGTGAAAATGGTTCTGCTTAAACCCTTCTGGACCTATTTGTGAGTCACCTACCTGAAACTTTGTAGAACTCCTGTAGTTCCTCTTCAGTTCGTTTGAATCTACCTAGAATACATTTGGATTTTCATTAGGTTCAGAAATTTTATTTATTACTTTTTACTTTTTTAATAGTTATTTCTCTCTACTAGTTTTCTTCAACCTCAGCCTATAATGCAGCTCTAGCATTTTGCATTTTAAAACCACACAGATGCCCATGTTGCTTTTCTCCTTTTCATTAATTTCACTTATTTATTTACTTCTAGCTAAAAAGTTTTATGTGGTATATTTTGACCATTTCCTTTTCCCCAGTAACTTCTAGATCCCCCTGTCTCCACATACACCTAATTTTATGTTCTTCTCACCCCTAAAACCAAGAAACAAAAAACAAAACATGAAAAGACAAATAGACATACAAAATAGATATACAAATAAACAAATAAAAATAAAATCAGACCAAAAAACAAACCAAATCATGAGTGAACACACACACACACACACACACACACACACACACACACACACACACAGGCAAACACGGAAGCTGTTTTGCTTTCCTTTTGTTGTCGTCCTCTTAATTAACATAGGAGTTGCAGGAGAGTCAGCCATATTCCTTTAACCTACTTCCTCTCCTCATAGTTGTCCCTAACCTATAAGAGTTGGTGGTAAACTCCATATGACCTAGCACAAGGCAAGGCCTGGGCCAAGTAGTGGGAGTGGGTGGGTAGGGGNACAGAGGTGGGGGGAGGGGTATGGGAAACTTTCGGGATAGCATTTGAAATGTAAATAAATAAAATAAAAAAAAAAATTCTAATGTCATATCAGTTCTCTTACAATACTGAAAACTTTTCTGCCCTTTCTCTAAAGTTAGACTATCTTAGCATTGATATTAAAAGATTAATTTGACTTTTTTTAAAAAAAAAAAAAAAAAAAAAAAAGAGTTGGTGGTAATTTATCTTCCTACTTCTTTCATACTGACAAAGTTAACAGTGCAAAGTCCACACAGGAACCCTTCCACACTTAACATTTGTGTTATAGAACTCCAGGTATTTTGATATGATACTTATATTTCTCGGGCCTTTTTAAAAATTTCTATTTAACATTGTGTATATAGTTATGTGATGTGTTTGTGTGTGTGTGTGTATCTGTGTGCATCTGTGTGTATGTGTGTAGATCATAAGACAAGCTTGTGAGGTTAGTTCTCCTTTACCATCTTACCTGGGTTCGAGGGTCAAATGCCATCTTGCCATTCCATTGGGTATTTTCTTTAAAGCCAGTCTACCTGGCTGAACTGTAATCTTGAGGACAGGACTGATTTTGACAATTGAGTAAACCAGTGTCTGAAACAGTCTAAGAACTTAGTAAACATTGAATAGATGGAGAGACAGAGACACGAAGAGAAGGGTAAGGGTTTTCGAACGTTCGGCGTTTTCTGGTCTCCTTGGTTTTCATGACTTTCTCTTCCAAGGGAGCAGAAATGCCACTTTTGGTCTACCTGCTTGAGTTGCTTGAGGTCCTGCATTTGGGTGTCTCTTTTGAACCTATCACCTGGTCATTAAAAATGCAGCATACCTCAAAATGTTGTCATGTTCTCTTATTATATTTACATCTTGAAAAAAAATCTCATTCATGTTTGTAGTTTCAAAGACCACCACACCAAATCTCTACCTCCTCCCCTAACATCGCATATAGGAATTGTACTCAGTAAAGCCAAACTTTGGATCATTCTCCAATCTCCCCAAGACAGTTCAGTCTCTCTTTTGGCAGTGGTTTCCCTGACTTAAGTGCTGTTTCTCCTTAGAGATTACACAATGCCAGACAATAGTCTCCCCAAATTGGAGCGCTTAATTTGTATTTATGTCAAATTGTATGACACTGCATGATTTTCAGAAAAAAAAAAACCCTCAAATTCCTTTTTATTGTTCACCAGGCTCTGCTTTTTCTGTCTTCCTGTCTTATCCTTCTCTATCTCACAGTTCTTCAAATGAGTCAGGTTCCCTCTTGAACATCTGTCCTGAATTTGTTCTTGGAGCCCAGATCATGTTTTCTGTATTGCAAAGGTGGAAGGGTATAGTTATTACCAACTATCCATCAGGATGGCCTGTGTTAATACAATATAGAAGTTCACTGTATTTCTTTTGTTTGTTTCTTCTTCATGCTTGAGCTTTGTAAACCATTAGGCACATATCTTTGACCTTTGATTTCTCAGTTCCTGACAGGGTCTAACCCCAGTAGGTGCTCGGTAGGTACATCTATGTGTAGTATGCACTACGGAGGTAGAAAGACTCTTTAACAGTGAGACCTAAAATGATTTATTCTAGTATTTTAGCAATTTTAGTGTGTGCGCACGTACACACACACATGCACGTGTGCACACATATATTTCAGTAACAGATAGGAAGTAGTTTCTTATAAACTGTTAATTGATTTAAATATTAGAACTTGGGCATTCAGAAGCAGTGTCATTGTCTACCAATATTTATCCTCTAACCATTCATGCATTTTAGTACGGAAGTTTTTAATTGTTCCCAAGTAATGTTAAAGATCAATTAGTTGGGGCTTTTTAGATGGCCCATCTGGTAAAATGCCTGTCACACAAGTGTGAAAACCTGAGTTGGTGGTCACAGTAGCTTGTGACTAAGTGCTGTGTGTATGTGGGTAGTGATGGGCAAATCTCTAACACTCAGTGGCTAGCCAGTGTGGCCAAATCTATGGTCTTCCTGTTTAGTGAGAGACTCTGTCTTATAAAATAAAGGTGGAAAGCAACTGAGGAAAGACACCTGACATTAACCTTTGGCCTCAATATACATATACAGATATACACACAGAGACATAAACAAAGACTCACAAACAGACACACACACACACACACACATAGAAATACACAAAGGTACCCACTATAGACAAACACATGCACACACATACAGACACACACACAGATATACACATGTAGATGCACACATGGTTGCATATAAACATGAACACACATATACATCACACATGTACTACATCATTTCCCCCAATTTTCCAGTCAACTCAGTTCCTAGTCCCTCTCCCCCAACTTTGGTTATACCTTTACCCACATACACACAGTAATTTTCATAGAAATATATTGAGATATGTGCAACATATGATTTGTACCACGAAGAAGAACGGATTATTGATCCATAGGTAGACACAGACAGGTTTCATTGGTGGTCTTATAAATTTTGTGCCAAGAAAGTGAGTAAAATCAGTCACTTCCGTCAAAGCCCTGATACAGACGCATGGGTACAACTCACATGCCAAGCTGCTAAATTAAAATACTGCATTCTTCCACAAACCAGGAGGGTTTGTTTTTTTTTTTTTTCACATTTATACCTTTCCTTTCAGAGTCTATAATTCCATGATTGAATAAATGTAAACACAGCTAAAAATGCTTGATTAAAGGGAAGTGGCATTTAGCCATTTTAAAATCCCTGTTCTTTTGAGTGCTAAGTAAATTTGGCACCATCAGCCTTATGAGGCTCAGTCTGTTTACTAGTGACAATTAGGCACTTACTTTTTAAAATGTCATCCTATTTAATTCCTTCTCTCTTTCAAGCCTGCTTACTATGCAGAAGGCATTTCTTCAGGGGAAGCTTACCTTAGGAACGGTATGCTAATTACATCTAAATCCTGTCCTAAATGATAGTCTTAGAGGAGGCTTTACTCAGATGCTAGTATTCTTTGTCATAATTTACCTCGTCTGATCAACAATTCTGCAATTTTATGTAGAACCAAGAAGAGCACTGAAAAAAGAATATTACATGTAGTGCAAGAATTACTCAAAGAAAGATAATCCTGAGCCAGCTATTCTCTCCTACAAACATTTCTTGAATATCCTTGAATTCCAAGGATAGATAGGAAAATGAGATAGAACACCATTCCCACATTTTAGGAACTTACTGTCAGGTGAGAAAGACAGCTAAAGACACAGAAAAGAAATAATGGTAAATGTGTGGATACTTATTTATTGAATTAAAGGCAGCTAAGGAGACAGGAAGGGAATAGCAAATATGTGCATGTTTATTCACTGAATTTACCTGGTAGTTAATTTCTACCAGTCATACCTTGGGGTATGTGTACATATCATCTTATTCAATCTTTATTATAGACTTATAAATTAGGAACTAATTTTAATTGAGTAGAAGGGAGAACTAATTTAGTTTAGTAAATTTTAGTAGTAAAGTTTGATCCCTGGTCTGTTTGTTTGTTTGCTTGTTTTTCTTTCTTTCTTTCTTTCTTTCTTTCTTTCTTTCTTTCTTTCTTTCTTTCTTTCTTTCTTTCATTCATTTATTATTTATTTATTTATTTATTTATTTATTTATTTATTTATTTATTTATTTATTTTGAGACAGGGTTTCTCTGTGTAGCCCTGGCTGT
>NC_034611.1:27398411-27405450 GCF_900095145.1 Mus pahari | reverse complement strand
CCAAGGGCTGGGATTAAATGTGTGCGCCACCACCGCCTGGTCTATTTGTTTCTAGGTATTATAGTTAGCTTATGTTTTATTTATTAAAGTTAAATAAATTAGATTTAATCAAAATACCTTGAATATAGAGAAATTTCAGGTCACTTTTATAAACAGTAATGGTGAAGTTTGAGTGTGCCAAGCAGTTTCCTAACCAAGGTGGCTTTTAGTTGGCACTAAGCATTTCCACAGATCCTTTGTGTGAATTTTATTAATCAAAAGTTGTAATTTTGTCTCATATTCAGCATCTTGGTTGATGTTTTGTTCTCTATACAACATCATTTTCAAAGATGCTGTTAATAAATATAGAACACATGTAAACTTCCTGGTTTCTTTCATTGTGGTTGTTTGCATTTCACCATTCTTCCTAAAAGACTTACAGAATTAATATTGCCATGTTCCAGCTCTGGTGTCACATGTATTAACTAAATACAATATGTTTTTAGGTTAGAAGGCAGGGAGGCATATCTGCCTAGTATATGTAGACACTTAAATATTTGTTCAATAGATGAATGAACACTTCTGCGGTATAACATGATGAGAGTGTGAAGTTGAGTGTATTGAGACCGTCAGGTTGGGAACTCAGTGTACGTAGACTTTGTACCAAATGTAATCAACTTTCAAAGGCTAAAACTACCCACTCTAAATTAAAGGAACCATTAAACTTCTTTTGAACAAACAAAGCAATTAGTCCCTGCTCTGAGTTTGTAGCTCATGGTAATGCATTTTAAATAGAGCCCATTGAGTGTGTTTTTATTGATTACTTTTCATGGTTTTAACACTCTATTGTGTGCAAACATCTCTTAGGAAATTGAAAATAAAAGTCTCCTTTTAGTGATTTTGTCATTTTCCATTTGTCAAACATTGATTTTGTGCATCTTATAGAGGCTGAAATTAGTGGGTTTTTAATATATATATATATATATATATATATATATATATATATATATATATATAATTTTTTTGGTGCTGTTATTTCTCTCATTGGTACACCACCACCACCACCATCCATCAAGCTGCCGTGAGCTCTGGGCTTGGGGAATGAGTGAGCTCATGTTCTGAAATCTTTACTGGGAATATTATAAATAGATATTTGCTGCAGATTTGGCTATTATTGCCTTTAGAATTTTTTTCAATGAAAAAATTAAATATAGGGTACATGTCCCAGAAAACAAAAATTTAAAAATAAGAATTAATAAAATCATAGTTTTGAAAGCTTAAAAGTTTCTGAAGACTCAGGAGAAAATATTCAGGATTAAAGAAGCCTGGTCTCTTAGTCAATAATACATATGATTCTGAGTTTCTTGGCATTATGGCAGTTGATCCTTCTCCGATCTTATGAAATCCTCATAGGATTTTGTGACTAGGGAGCACAGGAGTCATCTGGGGGAACCCTTCTTTCTGGGTAATACAGAAGGCTCTGAAAAGCAGATGGACTATGAAATTCCAACGTGGGAAATAAATCTAGAAGAACATACTTTCTCAAAGATAAGAAGTTTGGCTTTTGAAGTAGACTGCTGCATTTGATCCTGAGAAATGGGAAGTGATGGATTTGGAAAGTCAAAAGAAAAAGAAGTAGATTAGAAGATATTCGTTACAAAATAAGACAATTGTGGGCTTTCCATTTGCTCATGGCGAGGCTTGCGTTTCCTTCCCTGTGGCTGGACCCCTGAAGGAGATCCCAAAGCCTCCTAGTGTTTTCCATGATTTTCTACTAGCGAAGCTTAGAACAGTTCTTCAAAGCAGTGCAATACAGCATAGCAGTGGCATGACGCTGAACAGTAGAAATATGGATAATATGCAAAAATATGGGAATTTTGCATTTTCACATTATTTAATTATAAAATTTGAATATACATATGCTCAGCAGCCACCAGTATGGGTAGTACAGTGAAATTACCATTATTAAAAGGGTGATAACAGACTGCATACTGTCTACTAGCCATCCTATAAACATCATGAATGTTTTACTTGTCATCCTTACCTCATTTCTTCTTCTTCTGTTCTCATCCCCTCCTCGTCTTACTTATTAACCTTAGTCTTCTGCAGCGTTAATAACCTTTAAACTCTGTGCATTCCAGTACTACCTCAGCTCCCCATTGTAACTACTTTTCTCCCCCCCCCACAATGTAGCACTAATATTTATCTTTCCCACATTTACCTCCCCTCTCTAGTCTGATCTTAGTATATTCTACACTACACTTTCCCCATTATCTCCTAATAGTTATGGAAGATAAGAGATGATGTTTTAAGCCACAATGGGGCTATCTAGCATGTGCGGTTTCTGCATTAAATATTCTGCAGTAAACACTCTGTTATATGGCATTCTACCAGGTTCCCTGAGTAAATGGATCAAATTTAGCTGCTGGACGACATTCCTAGTCCAGTGGCGATGAACAGTGAACATTGAAACCCTTTAACTGAAAGAAAAGAGATAATAGCAACTCAACCATCAAAATAACCCCAGATTCACATATTCTAATCTAGTAGTGTATTATGAACAAGGCAATATAAGCTCTATAAAAATAAGTCCTTAGAAGAGGATTCCAAAGAAAAAGGAGTTAGGCAAAATTTCATACAAGATTAAAAAGGATAATCATAAGACTGTTTAAATTAAATCAAAGATAAAATAAACTCACAAATTAATTAAAAGAGAATACAAAGAACCAGCTGAACAAAGGACATCAATAGAGGATATGAAAGAAGAATCCAATAAAGAGAAATTCTGAAAAAGTGTTTTAGAAAGCTCATGTAGTCATACAGAAGCCCAGTAGAATGATTTACCAATAGAATGGATCAAATGGAAGACAGAGTATCAGAGAGATGACAAGATAGATGAATTAGAATAGCCAGACACTGACAAAGTTCTATCCACATAAAGACAAGCATTAAATGAAACATTCTTGCAAACTTAGATTTTTTTCATAGTCCAATTAGACATTGTTCATTTATCAATTTCTTTTCCCAAATCCTACTTACAATAATTTCTCCTCCTCTTACAAATTGGAGTCTTGGCTGGATCAATAGAATATCACCAAGGTAGATGATATCACATATGATGTCAGTAATAATCCAGTAGTTCCTGTTGTCTGGTGTTTGGCATGGAAAGACAAGGCGCACTGGTAGCAGCCAACAGTTCCAGTTATATGCAATGGTGACAAGCAGGAGCCAGAGGAGATAGACCCGATCTAGCAGAACAGAATTGATGTCATGCCATCGGCATTATACAAGCATTCTAACAAGTTTCTTAGGTTGATCAAATGGAGGTATCATCTTTGTCTGTATGTGTGGTGTGTTCATGTGTGCACTGGTGTGGAGAGAATAGAGGCTGACATGTGTGTCTAACTGCCAGTTCCCACCATATTTTTTGAGACATGGTTTCTTAGTTCATCCACTTGCTAGAATGACTAGCTATCAAGCTTTGGGGATCTAGCTATCTTCTTCTATTCAGTTGCTAGAATTAAATATGCACTATCAAGACCAGCTTTTACATGGGTTCTGGGAATCCAGACTCAGGTTCTCATGCTTAAATGGTAGGTCGGCCCTTTATAGACTGAAGCATCTCCCTGACCCTGATACTTTGGAGATGAGCACTTTAGTAAGAACTTCTATTAAATAGTTAACACAGTTCTGTCTTGAGTAGAAGCCTCAAAAAGAAGCAGAATGCCAACATCATTTTTTCCAAATGTGAACACTGCCCCTTTTGTCTTTTGACTAGATTGAGTCTATTCCAGGGTGTCCCTCCACAGTTTGGATTCATTATAATGGAATACTGGGAAATTTAGATGTGCCATTGGCAAGGTCTTCCTGAAATAAAGGATGTTTGGTCTTAGTAATTAAGGTCTGCCCATAGTAAATGGGAAAAAGGCCTCATCCTGCTAGAAGAAAATTGACTCTGAAAGAAGAGAGAACTAGTTTTTTTTTGAGGCAACCAGAGTCCCTTCACATGTTGCTTTTATGAGAGAATTTGTTAGAGTAATTAGTAAAGCCATGGAAGAAATTATATATATACACAATATATATGGTATATGTACATTCTCATATGGATATGTGCATGTGTCTATGTGTGTATGTTCATATCGCCAAATTCCTTGAGACTTTATTTTCACAGATTATTTAGGCCAGAAAAAGTCCTAGCCTGGGTTTGAAAACAGTCAGGAGTATTTTTATCTGTCTTCAACAGAGAAAGGAAAACAATCCTTTTCAGATCACACATTTTAAATTATGCTTCGAAGATAGAACACACTGTGGGAAAACTGAAGCTGCCTCCATCTGTCTGGGTCAAAGGGCTTCTGGTGACTGCTGGCCATCCCTGTCAGATCCCCTTCGATGGTACCTGTGTAGGAATCTATGCTTCTGGGAAGTCTCATTCTTCTGAGGTACTCTTTTACTGGTACTCTCTGGAGTTTGAAAGACAACGTGTCTTGGTGTTCTTTTAGCTTAGAATTGTTCTCTTGTTTTGGTGATGTATCTGTAGATATTGCTTTATGGGGAAAAAAGAAGAAATTTGTTTATTTGGTTAAAATAAGTTAGCTCGATAAGGAAAACATTTGGCTTTGATGAAATTAGGGTATTTGAAAATACCTCTTCTTTCCATGTAGACAAGCAAAGCAAAACCCTCATGTTTAAACTAATGGCCTTTATTTTTCTATGTGTATTATAAAACATCATGTTGTACTTCCTAAATATGCAAATATGATGTAGAACAGTGGTATATAAAAAAACACTGAATAAAATTATTTTACACATATCTTTTGAGTTATGGGTAAACAAAGTTCAAAATCTTTTTTTCCATATGTATTTATCAAACTATGATTTATTTCAACATTATCTTTTCAAACATTAACTACTGTACAATGTCTGTATAATGTGCAGTATCCTTTGAAAACACAGCTTCCCTCCAGTCTACCCCATTTCATAATAACTAGACTTGAAGATGTTTACCTGTTTCTTATACAGTCATTTTTCTCCTTTCTTTATGATTCATACTAAGCAAGTATAAGCCATAATATATTATTTTTTTATCTTTTGTTCTTATTATTTTATCATACCTATATTTCTGTTATTATTAAGAATGTCAGTTATTGTCCCTCCTTTATGTGACTGTTTTTAAATCCCTTTCTCTCCATTAATTATTCTTGCACGTTCATGCTATGCATTTTATATGAGTTTTATTAGTATTAATAGAACGCATAGCAGGAATTGATGATGGGCTCAATATGTTTTTCTTCATCTCAAATTTTTCTTGAGCATGCTCGACACAATGCTGACTGAACTCAGATCCTTATTCTTGCAAAGCATGAACTTTAACCACTGAGACAACCCCCTAGCTTCTTCCTCTTCTTGGGGTAACTCTTATTTTTTCTCCTAGATCCAGCCCTGCAGGGTCACATGAAGGTACCCTCACCTTAATTTCCTTGTTTGTCTTTTGCTATTCTCAGGTGTCTGAATCTCTCCCAAAAGAAACTAATATGATGTATCTAAAATTATTGTCTCAGATCTGCTTTTCTGGGTTCTAAGCTGAATAACTGGCCAAACACATGTTCCTCTATAACTTCCTTCTCACTAGTACTTTGAAGGAATGATGTCTTACCAGTCTGAGAGCTGGCTTCTGCTTCAGGGGAGTTCTCTTCCTCCATCAGTGTTTTCTTGTAGAGAGCAGTCCTCTCACGCATTCTTTCCACTAGGTTGTGTAGGTGGGCATCAGTATATTCATTTATAATTGAGGTTTCAAGCACTTTGGTCTTAAAGCTAAACAAAGAAAAAATGGTGACAGGCCTCTGAGGAGACACGTAAAGTTTTTATGTATTCAATCCTTTATGTATTCAAGATTATTAGTATCTCCTTTTTGCAACTGAATAAAACAACAAAACCACTAAGCTAAAATGGAAATAGTTCTGGTGTAAGATAGATTGCCACTGAAAAATTAGATAGTAGATACTTGCTTCAGTGATGCATATGCTACTGGAAAAATTACAGTTGTATAAACAGCAAATGGTCATTCTTGACAAAATGGGACCTTAGGACACCGTTCTATGATTAATAATCCCTGTCACTACAAGCAATGTTGGTATGACAGGCAGGATCTAAGATGACACTATGACTTCATAACCCCAGGGATGATGAATATGTGTGTTTTGCTGCTAGAGTTAGCAAATGGTATATGGCATGATTTACATCAAGATGAGATGGTACATCAGGCTGATATAATCATGTTAAATCCCTGAAAACACAGTTTCTCTGGCTGACAACAGAACACAGCAGAACAGAAAGTGAGAGAACTGAAGTATAGGGAGGAGGTTACTGGCTAGAAATTCCCCACCCTATGGCGGTCTTCAAAGAAAAAGGTGGTCACTGATAATAAATTCAGGAGGTTGCCACCAGGCTGACTGTGACTTCTGAACTACTGATAATAAGAAAACAGGCTTTAGTCCTATAACTACAAGGATCTGAGGTTTGACAATATGAAAGTATATTCTTCCCAAAGCCTCCTTATGGAGCCCTTGCCTAGACAGGCTGACACCTTGATTTTAGCCATGAAACAGTTTCTGCAGAATGTCTAGCCAACCCTACCAGGCTTCTGATCCAGGAACCTGGACAGGTGATGGTGTAAGCCTCTGGGTGTGTGGTGGTTTGTTCTACAACAAGAGATAAACAATTCAACTGACATCTCTTAAGTAACTTCCATTCTGGAAAAGCGCAAGCGTCGGACGTACGGAGTCAAAGCTGTCAAGTAAGTTAGTCCATTTTGTACCTATCTGCTTACGTGCCATCATCCTCTGCTATGTGGGAATGGACTTCACATCGCTACTGGGAAACTTGTAGAGGCGACTTAGGAAAATCCTCTAGTAGGTCCACACTTGTGAGCTTTCACCTCCTACCTGCTTCATGAATGTACATATCTGTAAGAGCTCTAGATCCCTTCTCTCTTCCCTCCTTCCTTCCTTCCTTCCTTCCTTCCTTCCTTCCTTCCTTCCTTCCTTCCTTCCTTCCTTCCTTC
>NC_034611.1:27375946-27398339 GCF_900095145.1 Mus pahari | reverse complement strand
CCTCCCTCCTCCCTCCCTCCCTTCCTCCCTCCCTACCTTACCCATCTCCCTCTTCCTCTTCCTCCTCCTCCTCCTCCTCTTCTTCTTCTTCCTCTTCTTCCTCTTCCTCTTCCTCTTCTTCTTCTTCTTCTTCTTCTTCTTCTTCTTCTTCTTCTTCTTCTTCTTCTTCTTCTTCTTCTTCTTCTTCTTCTGTCTATCTATCTATCATCTATCTATCTATCTATCATCTATCTATTTATTCATTCATTCATTTAACTTTTTATTGATTCTTTGTGAGTTTCCCATCATGCACCCCAACCCCACTCATCCCCCTGCCCCTCTGCCTTTTTGTAACCTTCCCCACAAAAGAAAAAAAGATTCATTGTGGAAGTTGTAGTGTGCCAGGGTGTGTCACACAGTAGTGCACAGTTTGTCCATACATTTTTACTGGCACATGTTCACTGTGATCAGTCTTTGGTCTGGTTCCAGACCTCTGGCTTCTGCTACACTCTCCATACTGGATCCTCACTGGGACACCTCTCAGATTGTTGCCCTGTGCCATTGGAGTTCCTGGGGCTTTCAATCTGCAAAGTTCAGGGCCAGCTCTGCCACTGTCATGCCCTTTGAGGCAGCTTACCTCCACCTTTGCTACCAGGACCAGTTCTGTTGTACTGCCCAGGCAAGGTGCTGCAGCCTGTGAGGGGCAGGAATAGCTCTCCAGCTCTCATGATCCCAGGGATAGTTTTTCGCAGTGTTTCAGGTGGAGAGGGAGAGAAGGCATCTCCCAGTGCCCTTGCCACTTCAGAGCAGGCAAGTGGCAGGGCCAGCACTCATGCTCCCACTACTTCAGGACCAGCTGTCCCAGGATGCTCAGGCAAGGGGCGGCACTAGTTCTGCATAGCCCTCAGACATTAACATGACACCAGGCAGTCTGGTCTTTGGTGGTAACAGACCCCCACTGCTGCAAGGCCATGGACCCAGACATGACCCTCAGTAGCTGCAAAAGCCAGAATCTCACCAAGGTCTTAGGTGGTGTAGTCACCTCTTTTCATTATTCACACATTCTTCTGCTTCTCTTTCCCTCCCATCTCTCTGCCCCATACTTGCTCATTTTAGTGGTATCCTGTCCTCTGGGTGTTTAGGGTTGTTTTCGGAGTGCTATGCCCCTCACTGTGCCATGTGGCCCTGGGCTCGCAGTGTTATCTCTAACAAAGGGTCTCTTTCTGTAGGCCTGGATGTCTTGGAATTCACTATGTACTCCAAGCTAGCTTCAACTCAGAGATCTGCTAGCCTCTGCCTCCCGAGTCTCGGGATTAAAGGCATGTGCCACTATGCCCAGTTTATTTTCCTTCCTTCCTTATGATTACAGTTCATGATCCGCCCTCCAGAGGTCAAAGTTTGTGAGTACCTTCTCAAGTGGCTTGAACCAAGAGAAAAAGAGTTCCCACTAGAACTAAAGGTGAGTATGACCTTCAAGGCTTACTGATAGTGACCTAATTCTTCCAGCTATGTTCCATATCCCAAATATTCTACAATTTCCCAAAACAGTGCCACCGGTTGGAGACCAGGTTCTCCACATAAGAACCTATGGAGAAGGGGGCTGTCTTAATTAGGGTTTCTATTGCTGTGAAGAGACACCACGAAAATATTTTATTGAGACTGGCTAACGGGTTCAGAGGTTTAGTCCATTATTATCCTGGTGGGAAACATGGAGGTGTTCAGGCAGATATGGTGCTGGTGAAAGAACCAGGATGTCTATATCTGGATTAGCAGAGAGCAGGAAGAAAGAGAGAGAGAGAGAGAGAGAGAGAGAGAGAGAGAGAGAGAGAGACTGAATCTGGTTTGAGCAGTTGAAACCTCAAAGCTCAAACCCAGTAACACACATCCTTCAATAAGGCCATACGTCCTCTTAAGTCCGTATTTCTTAATAGTGCCACTCTCTGTGAGCCTATGAGGGTCATTTTCATTCAAACCACCACAGGCACATTAAGTCTTAAACTATAATATAGCTGTTTGTCTGTAGTAGGTGCATGGGGAAAAAAAAGAAGTTTTATTCTGGAATGTGTATTTAGTTCAAAGTGCTGGGGTGGGTAATAGGGTCATGTTTATGTTGCCCCGGAGGCATCGAAGAGACAGTTCTGAAGGCGAGAACTTGCTGGTCATCAGTTAAAGCGGTATTAGAGAACTTATGTGGAGAGCATCATCTATGCAACCTCAAGGTCTTTCCCTTATACCCCAGAAGACTGAGGGCAAGTCAAGACTTTGAATGATTGCTTATTCAATAAAACTGCTACTTCATACCTTTTGCTTGACCTTATTTGATTTACTTCAATGCTTTAAAGATCTATAAAAAAGCAAAGTTGACTGCTATTGGGTCATTAATTATAAAGTCGGGTACTTACATTGTCAAAATGTCTGTTTCAAACACTGACGTCTGAGGAGAGCGTCTCTCATTTCCTGAATATCTATGAGCTCCAGCTGACTGTGGAGTTGCCACCGGATTATAATTTTACCCCCTTTCATCAACGTCTTAGTAATAATTCCTCGTTACTTTAATTTAACCAGAGGTGTACTCATAGCTTAAAATTGAACAAATGACACTTGTCTCAGGGTTTGCAGAGGTCCTTGCCTCCTGGGTAGTGACTGTAGGCTTTCAATATTGAGATGTGGGAAGTAGCTAACTGTGGAAAATGAGATAGGAAATAAGCACTTAACATTTACATGTGGGTACTGAAGTATCACATTTAAGACAGGTCTGGGAGGTAGCTCAGCTTGCTGATCTTCCAGAGAACCAGATTTGGGTGGTTCACAAACATCTGTCAGTACAACTTGAGGGAATTTGACGCTGCCGTCTAGCCTCTGAGTGCCTGATTGCACGTGTGCATACTCACGCTCAGACACATGCACACATCTACACATAAATAAAATCTTTAAAAAGTTCTCCAGTTTAAGGTCACCATTGTAGCTTATCACAAAAGAATGATTAAAGGTATATTTTCAGATTTATTTTGTTTCATTTACTTAATTTGATTTTACCAGGTAAAATTGTACAGATTATGGAGTACAGTGATGACTCAGCATGTGTATATAATTTGTAATGATTAAAATGAGGGGGTTTTCACTGTAACTTCCTTAAACACTTCTAATGTCTTCTGTTCAGAATTTTTCAACACCTAATTATTCATAACAATGTTAATCTACTATGCATAGATCATTAGGATTAGATTCTCTGATATAACTGACATAACAATGTCTGGGGTTCTCTCATTCAGTTTCTCTCTATCTGTATGTCCCTTAATGATGACTCTTTTATCTTCTGTAACAGTAATTTCTTGAATCTCCACATGAGTGAGAACACGTGGAATTCATCCATATGTACTTCACTAATTTTATTTAACATTGTGTTTTGCTGTTCACCTATGTTGTCACAAATGACAGTATTTTATTTTAAATGGCAGAATAATATTGCATGTTATATACACATACATATGTGCATATATATTATATACATACATTTTATTAAGATGACCAGTCCTATGGTGAGATGAAATGGGTTGATAGTGTCTTCATATAAGTTCTCTCTCTCTCTCTCTCTCTCTCTCTCTCTCTCTCTCTCTCTCTCTCAATTTAATAATTTACTATGTATACAGTGTTCTGTGTGTATGTATGCCTGCATGCCACAAGATGGCATCAGAACTCATTATAGATGGTTGTGAGCCATAGTGTGGTCAGAGTTGAACTCTGGGTCTATGGAAGAGCAGCCAGTGCTCTTAACCATCTCTCCAACCCCTCCAATAAGTTCTCAAAGGAGATATTTAAATTGAACTTTAGATGATGAATACCACTTCGTTATATAAACGGTAGAACACATCAAATAGCATGAGCAAAGATTGTTGTGATCTTGTAAAGTGAAATAAAAATTTAAACCTAGGCTTTCAAATTATAGATAACTGAAAGATTCATAGACATTGGTGGGAAATCATTTCAGAAGTCTAAGGAGAGAGAGAGGGCGTCATCAGCTGTTTTAGAAACGATGCTTGAGAAAAAGAGTGTAGCTGGAAAAGAGTCCACTTGTGCATGTGATTACAGGAGCAGGAGTTGGAGAGAAGCGAGAACGACCATGTATTGCCAGCTGACATCACAGGCAGAGAGAGCAGCTTACATATGCACACATGTATGCACACACATACAGACCAGCTTACAACCTGTTCATCCTCAGTGCCCCCCCAAGACAGACCTTTCTACTATCTGTGGTTTGCAATTTCTACATCCTGAGCTATCAAGCACTGTTATCTTAAGCATCTCGTTCCGTGCTCATGTGTTATGGGTGCTCTAGGAAACTGAGTTGGCTGCAGGGATACTTGTGACTCCACAGAGGCATCTAGGATGGAGCTGTAAGAGAAACACTCTGTACATTACACGGGAAGCCTGAACATAGAATGAAGATCTCTTTAAGTGCATTCAGTATACAGGTACTTGAGAATTTGAGTCTGAATATCGGAAGGGAGAACTGAGATGGAGATGTTGATGTGGAAGCCACTGGTCTAGAAGAGATGATGGAAGTTATTCCGTGGCTAAGGCTACCGGTGAAAGCATACAAGGAACAAGAAAAGATTGGAATCCATCACCTTGGAATTTGTTGACATTTAAAGAATTGTATGGAAAAATGGTAAAGAAAACTCATAAGGCCATTGAATTAGACATTTTCTCCCCATTCTTAAGCATTAGGTTAAAAAACATGCAAAACATGCCTTTGCTCTTTCAATAATATTTTGGACTTTGATTTATTATATCTGAGGCTTGTTTAACAGTAGTATTTATTTTCTTCAGTGAAATCTTGACTAAACTTTGACTTTTGCTAAATTCTGTTCAAGACTAATTCACTTATCAAAAATTGAAAAAAAAATTACTCAGGTGGTTAAACTCCCTTTAAACCTGCTATTTCTGTCTTGGAGGTTTGTATATAGGAATTAGGCAAACAGAATTATCTTCTAACTTGCAAGAGTTTTGGAAAGAGAGGATCAGATATTTTTTCATTTGCCCTATTTTAGTAATAAAGGTAAATTCAGATATATATCTTCAAAAGCTATATTTGGATTAAAAACATCTGATTTGAGAAGATTATGCTTGTGAATGAAAGTAGTTAGAAATGACACAAGATTCTGATTTTTTTTACTGGAACATCTGGGTATCTACCATAAAACCTTAAATTTTTAGCAATTTCTGTGACCATAAATGTGACATCCTTTTTCACATTCACCCCTAAGTGCTATGAAGATTCTGGGTTCTTGATCACATTTTATATATCCATATGACATTGCTTGTACACATTAGTTTTCACATATGATCAGGTACATATGCATATGATGACATATCATTTCCTACCTTAAGTGATTCTTGATCTATCTGTAACATACCACAGTACTTTTATGTCTTCAAGTCTTGTCTCCTGTCTCCTTATTAATTATCTACTTTTTAAAGTATTCCTTCTATTACACTGTAGTTGTTGGGCTTTGTGACCACGATGGGATTTTTGTTCGTGAGTCCCTTAGTAATGGCCCATGAATGTGATTAACCATATTGAAAGTTAGGTAATTCTTTCTAAGTAACAAATACCCTCTCCCATTACCTCCCCTCCAACTTTCCTCTAGCCACCTACCAATTTTCCCTTTGTGTTCTTTTCCTTTTGAAACCCACTGAGGGGTCTGGAGAGGTGGCTCAGCAGTTTAGAACACTCGTTGCTCTAGCGCAGCATTCCCTGCACCCACATGGTGGTTCACAATGGTCCCTAACTCGAGTTCCAGGGTTCCAAAGTCCTTTTACTGTCTTTTATAGACACCAGGCACACACTTGATGCACATAGATAGGCACACACAGGCAAAACACACATACACATATAAATGGAATAGAATAGAATAGAACAGAATAGAATAATGAAAGAATAAAAAACCACTGAGTCTACTTAGTACTGCCTTGTGTATATGGATGTAAATACCTATTGGAACATGGGTAGCCTTTTAGGAGGCACATAGGGTGACTAAAAATTATTTTCCCGGCCTTAAAGAGTCAAAGAATGCATTCAAAACATTTCTGAATGCATTCAGAAGTGTTGTCTTGGAGATGTTCTGAAGTGCCTTCTTGCATACTTATTAAAAAGATTAACTATATACTTTCCTTGGTTCAAGTGGATGGAGTGGGGGGAGTGGAAGGGGGATAGGGGAACCTGATCTGGTATTGGGTGAGAAAAAAGGACTGAAGCCCTGAGGGCTGGCAGAAAGATTGGAAACTGGCAACTTCAGGAAATAGGAGGTTGGAGGGACCCTTTAGAATGCACCAGAGACCTGGGAGGTGAGAGACTCTCAGGATTCAAAGGGAGGGACCTTAGACAAAATGCCCGACAGTAAGGAGAGGGAACTTATAGAGCCCACATCCAGCAGGAAGCCAATACATCAAGTAAGGGATGGGGTTGCCATCCCACAGTCATACCTCTGACCCACAATTATTTCTGTCTGAAAGAATTACAGGGATGGAAATGGAGAGGAGTCCGAGGAAAAGAAGGTCCAGTGACAGGCTCAAAGTGGGATCCAGCTCAAGGGGAGGTCCCAAGGCCCAACACTATTACTGAGGCTATGGAGCGCTCACAAAAAGGGACCTAGCATGACCGCACTCCAGAAGACCCAACAATTAGCTGAAAGAGTCAGATGCAGATATTTGTACTTAACCAACTGACAGAAGCAGCTGACCCCTGTTGTTAAATTAGGGAAGGCTGAAAGAAGCTGAGGAGAAGGGTAAATCTGTAGGAGTACAAGCAGTCTTAATTAATCTGGACCCCCCAAGATCTCTTAAACACTGGACCACCAAACAGGCAGCATATACCAGCTGATATGAGGTCCCCAACACACATACAGTAGAGGACTACTGGGTCTGTGTTCATACAGAGATGATACACCTAACCCTCAAGAGACTGTAGGCCCCAGAGAGTTTAGAGGTCTGGTGGGGTGGGGGGTGTGGACATCCACATGGAGACAGGGTGGTGGGTAGGAGGTATGGGATATGGAATAGTTGGAGGGTAGACAAGGGAGGGGAAATAAAATCTGGAGTGTAAAACAAAAATTAATTAATTAAAAAAGAAATATAGTATTCTGTATTTCCTTTATTTCTTCAGTTAATATTATTCTCCTCCATTTTTATACATTCTGAAAACTTGATTTACTTATATACTTGTTAAAACTATGGTTTTTTTTTATTTTAAAGAAGTTTTAATGACATTTGACTAAAGATCTTATGATTAAACCCTATGTTTTGCATGCTAACCTAAAAGTGAATTTTAAACCTTGTTTTACTAGAATACATTATGGCCTGAAATTTGTGCCGACTTAATTGATGCATTGAAGACCCTACCTGTAAAGTGACTGTATGCAGAAGTGAGGCATTTAGCAAACTAAAGGAAAGTCATAAATGGGACATCCCAAGTGTGTCAGGATTGACGATCTTATAAGAAGAGTGAATGTCCAACAAAGCCATCCTCTGCTACATATACAGCTGGAGCCATGGGTCTCTCCATGTGTACTCTTTGGTTGGTAGTTTAGTCCCAGAGAGATCGGAGGGTACTGGTTAGTTCATTTTGTTGTTCCTCCTATGGGGCTACAAGCTCCTTCAGCTCCTTCAGTCCTTTCTCTAGTTCCTCCATTGTGGGTTGGGTTGGTGAGCAGGGAGAGATGGGATGAGATAGGGGGCTTTCCGGAGGGGAAACCAGGGGGTAACATTTGAAATGCAAATAAAGAAAATATCCAATAAAAAATAAAGTGTAATTAGTTAAGAAAAAAAGAAGAAGAAGAAGAGTGGAGACAGCAGAGTGGTGCATGTTCTCTCTGCACACACGGAGAAGGAAGGACCTTTTGAGCCACAGAAGGAAGGTAATATCTCCAAGCCAGAGAACAGTCCTCACCCAAAACCAACCTGATACCTTGCTCTCAGCTCTTTTGCTATCCACACTACAATAGGTTTTTTTTGTCGTTTAAGCAATTTCATCTGTGCTGTAAATCTCAGAAGGCTACAAATGAAAGAGAAAACCCCCTAAAACCTCCAGGAGGCAACTTCTTTTATTGACCCCTGGGTATTATGGTTTGGATCTCAAATGTCCTTTAAAAGCTTATTGGTCTCCAGCCTATGGCACTACTGGGAAGTGGGGAAGGAAGTTAGATCATCGGAAGTATACACTAGAAGAGACTTTTGTGACCTTAGCCCTTTCCCGCTCTCTTTGCTTTCACACTGCCAGAGACTGAGCAGCTTCTCTACATGCTGCCCAAAGACCCTAAAGAGAACCTCTGAAAACCATCAGCAGAATAAATCTCTCCCCTTTCTTTGATTTTTTTCAGGTGTTTCTGTGGCCACAGAAAACTATTATACTATACACAGAAAATGATTTACAAACAGGAGGGGAGGCTGATGGAAGGCATTGGGTGTTTTGCTAGTACTGAAGAGCATGAGTAGAAGCTGAGCTTCGTGAAATCATCTCAGCCTGTGGGTCTACTCATTCCCCTATTACACAAGCTAAAACCTCCTTGAGAGCTAATCCCTGTCCAGAAGCCCTTACTACACAGAAGAAGAAACACACAGAGGGAAGGTGAGGTTCTTTTTCCTGCTGTTAAGGCACAGCAATCCCCAAAACTACTAAAACATAATGGAAGATGCCTTGGATTCTGACCCAAGTCCCCCCCCCCCCATTAAGAATAAATTGGAACGAGGCAGAGAACATCAAGAAATAGGTCTCATGAGGATTTTAAAATAACTTCAACTCCTGAACCAAATGTGAATTGTCTTGAAGCCATGTTTGTCATTGCCTTGGCAGCAGTATGTGGGACTGAGGTCTGGGGAATGGGAGCAGAGCTAGTCGTGCTGAGTCTGGCTTCATTCATAGGGTTTCCAGTGGAGATGTATGAAGAGCTTCTGGCAGGGAGGGGACCCATTCAGAGCAATTGAATAATCTAAATGCAAATGAAGGCAATTTGCAGCGAGAAGGAAATCAAGGACTGTGTGAGTCAATGAAGTAAAATCGCATGTAAGCCTCAGAGTAACCAGAAATAGCACAGAAGGAAATCAGACCAGTGGGGGAAAAAAGAGAATCGAGGTTACTGATAATCAACCACGCAGATAAGGCCACGAGTGTGCACACTGGGGCACTGGACTGCAGGAGAGAATTTGACACTGGTGGTTGTGGTAACCTTTTGGGGGTCCTGGAGAATCAGGCTGTCAGCTTCTGATCACTGGGAGTTTGAGGGTTTTGTCTTTATGGCAGTGATAGACTTCATTGGCTGGAGAATTCCTACGTGCACTTTCTTTTCTCTGAGAGGATGCGTAAGAGACATAACATTCCAGACAGAGTTAATGACACTTAATCAAGAATGTCGAATGAATATCCCATTTTATACTGAATAAAGGAGAGAGTGGTAGATGTATTTAAAGAAGAGAGTCATCCATAGTTGCACCTTCCCTTGTTTTAAATTGAGCAGAGAGGAGGAAATGAGCCAATCTGAAGAGAAAGGACCAAAGTGCAAATATTGGTGAAGGTGGCTGGGCGTGATGGTGGAACTTAAGTAACTCTTCATTTTCAACTGGTAAAAGGATGAAGCATCTACCTTTTATTGAAAGTTTACCAATCGGCAAGATAGAATTATGGGAGTTGCTGCTAAGTGCTGAAGCTCAATGACAGAACTGTACTGGAAGTCTGTCTCTTTGTATTGAAACTTAGCTAAAGATGCAAGCAGCTGGTAATAACTTTCTTTTTTTAGCAGTCATGTTTCCATGAAGACATCTGTGCTGACTAGGTCACTGCCATACTCCTGATTGCTGTCACTTATCTGACTCAGCATACTCATGGCACCATTAAAAAGCCACCAGCATGGCACTGATGTATTCTCTGGATATTCAGAGGCAAAAGAATGAATGTCAACCTCAACCTTACATTTTATATAAAAATTAACTCAAAACAAATCATGGAAGTCAGAGTGGAAAGCATGTAACCATAAAAGCTTTAGAAAAACTTGGGCTCAGGGCTACCAAACAGTTCTTAAATTTGAACCAACACCCCAATCCATGAAAGGAAAAGCTGTTACATTGTAACCTGTTGAAAATCAAAATCCGTAGCTTTCTAAAAGACTGTGTTAAGAGAATGAAAAGGCAAGCCACTCAGCAGAATACTGACAGGGTTAGGGTCTCGCCTGCCACCCTCTAAGCATTGTATTGCGCCCCTTACAGACACGCTAAGAGTTGCTCCCTGNAATTCCGGATCTGGACAGCGTCCTCGGACTGCCCACTGTCAACGCCCACTCNTCGCCCGGACCAACCACCAATGTCGTCACGCCTACTCGATTGGACCTGCCTTCTAGACACAGCTCTGCTGAGGACCGGACCGCACGCCATTGTGCCATTGGGACTGAGAGACACACTCAGCAGAAACAATGGGACATGNGGGAGAGGGTTGGGTTCTCCCACGTGTAATTAATAAATGATATGCTTTCTTGCAGCTCATCTCTATTTTCAGGAAGTTTAGCTCTTCAGTGCGAACCCACCCCAAGGTGTTTTCTGCCCACGCAGACACGGCGGGCGCCGGTGTGCATGACGCAGAAACATACAACAGACTATATATCTCACAGTATGTGAAGAACTCTCAAGCTCAATGGTAAGAAAGTAAAGCAATCCCATCATCAGATGGGCAAACGGTGTTTTGCATTTCACTGAAGAGGACACACATATAAAGCAGAAAGAAGGAAAGGGTAACCGATATCCTAATGGATAAAGATCCATTAGGAAATGCACATTTAAAACACACTGAAATATCACTATAAATTAGATATTCATACATGAAAGGCACTTCTCAGGTTGGCTAGAATCAAAATAGTGACCAACCAAATGCCAGCCTGTCTGTGACTTCATGGTGCTATCTGCAGTTAAGGAGAGATAATCAGGAGACTCATGTCACCATTAAAAGTCACCAACTGAATTCTTAAGAAAACAGCTTAAGTAGAAGATAATGGTCTTTCCAGTTCATACACTGAAGGTCAAAGGATATCATGGTGCAGTCAATCTATAAAGCAGCTCAGCATTTTCATACAGTAGTAGACACACAATTGTCATGTAACCATGTATTCCAATTTTGGGGAATATTTTAGAGAAAGAAAACTCATATTCCCGTAATATTTGTAATAACTCTAAACAGAGAGTAATGCAGATGCTCTTCACTTGGTGAGTGCTTGAGTAAATTTGTACACTCATGCCAGAGAATACATTTTTAGCCAAAACAAACAAACAAAAACAAACAAACAAACAAACAAACAAAAAGCAACAACAACAAAAAAACCTAACCCCAAATCAGCAAAGAGAAATAATGTTATAACAAGAAGAAATGAAAAAATCTAGGGCCAGCAAGATGGCTCAAGGGATAAAGGTGTTTGGTGCCAAGAATAACCTGAGTTCCATCCTTGGATCTACACTGTGGAAGGAGGAAACTATCACTCTCAAGTCATTCTCTGACATTCACAAGTAAATAAAATACATGTAACAACAATATAAATGTATATATATATATATATATATATATATGCATATATATATAGGTCTAGTTATTTAGGATTATTGATGTGCTCTTGCCTTTAGAAACCTCTGTGGAATTATGTAGTCATTAAATAGGGCGGTTTCAGGTTGGGTCCAGGTCTGCCCCTCTGGCTCCTTTGTGTAGTACATGGTGCCCTCAGTAATAGAGACTCCCCTTCCACCTCTATAACCAACAGCAACAGCAATAATCTCTAATGTTTGGGCGGCTCTTGGATAGCCTCAACCAGCAACACAAAAGAGGGACTCTCATACATGGTGTTGAAGTTTTGTTAGACAGTGTATGGTTCTTGGAGGGGAGCATTGTCAGCTCAAATGAGAAATTTTTATTTCAATTATATACTTATATGTCTACACATATAAACTTACATATATTAAAGGTACTTTTGATGGTCAAATTATAATTCCTTATGACCGTTTCAGACATTTTTACTGTTACTTTACTGCCTGTCTCCTTTCTTCTGTATTTATTTCCTTAACCCCTTTATGTGTACCTGATTTTCTTTGCTCTATTGTCCATACCCAACCCATTACAATAGCCTCTTCTTTAGTTTTCTGGTTTCTGTGCTCACTCAAGGTTATATATTCACATCTGAAGATTTGTACTAGGAACCTTAGATGAGAAATAACATTCGACACTTGTCTTTCTATGTTTGGTAACTTGGATCAATATAATATTCTCTAGTTCCATCCATTGATCTGCAGATTTCAAGATTTCATTTTTTTCTTTACAGCTGAATAGCATTCCACATTATACAATCTAAAACATTAAAACTGTAATTAATAACACAAATCTAAGTTATACAGACAAATTCTTCTATTTATAAACTATTTTTAAGTGACAGAATTACTCTTGTGGATAACAGATTTATTATTGTTGGTCAGACTTGGGTGGGTTGTAACCATACCCCCAGAGCTCATGTCTCTAGCTGCATATGTAGCAGAAGATGGTCTAGTCGGCCATCATTGGGAAAAATGGCCCCTTGATCTTGCAAACTTTATATGCCCCAGTACAGGGGAACACCTGGGCCAAGAAGTGGGAGTGGGTGGGTAGGGGAGCAGAGGCGGGGGGGGGTATAGGGAACTTTCGGGATAGCATTTGAAATGTAAATAAAGAAAATATCTAAGATAAATAAATAAATAAATAAATAAATAAATAAAGGAAGAAAGAAAGAAAGAAAGAAAGACAAGAAAAGAAAAAAAAAAAAGAAGAAAAGGGCACACTGAAGAGACTGTCTGTTCATTGCAGTGGCTACATACACCTGCATGTGTGTGGTAACATTGTATAAAGTAGTGCTAAGAATGTAACTTAGTGGTAGAGTGCTTGCATAGCATGTCCAAGGCTTGATCTTCAGCACTTTGAAAACACACATTAAATACACACACTTATAAATTAGTACAAATAAGATCAAGGAAATTGGAATTAGGGTATTAAGTTATTAGCGTCAATATTTAGGCGGAGATGTCTGGGACTACAGTTTTGCAAGATGTTCTCATTGGGGAAAACTGAGCAAAGGCTACATAAGCTTTCCTGGATTACTTCACTCCCCTCGACTAAATGCGACTAAATGCACAGTTAAAAGATATCAGTATTAACCCAATGTCATTTCTACTATACTTAGGTGGAAACATGGAATTCTGTAACGTTATAACTTAGAGATCTCTCTTTCTTTCAGCACCAGCACCTCTGCTTCTCCTATGCCCATTGAATCAGAATCTGGAAGGAGAGTCTCTATTGCTGAGTGGTGGGTTAGAGTTGTTCAAAAGACCCCCAATAATTACAGGCTATGGCTATTGCCATTGGTTACAGAAATGGAAGGAGAATCTCTATTGCTGAAGCTCCTCAAAATGGTTTTTTATGTATGTGAAAGACTGAAAGACAATGTTTTACAGTTTAGGAAAAATGGAGTTAATAAATTTGTAGAAAAACGAATGAACTTAGAAAGAACACTATTAAGGTTCATCATACAATCTCAGAAAGTAATAAACCACATCTTCTTTCTCAAAAGAGGAATAAAGCCAATAATACATGTATATATGTAAGCAAATGTGCCTATGTACACAGCATAATGTGCCTATGTACACACTCCATACTATGGAGACAAAAGAACAAGCAAGAGTAAATATTAGGGAATGAGGGAGGAATGAATCCAGGCAATGGGCACAAGTTATGAAGGAGGACATGAAACTAATTGTTTTTCTAATTGTATCACAGATTTTGTTTTCATCTTTGGATAGGCCATAAAATATATTCAACACTAAAAGTGTAAAATTTATTGTGACGCTCCATAGCTTTCTTTTCAAATGCTGAGTCTAACTCTGTGCAAGCTCACTATGTAGTATGTAGATCTTAGGCCTGGTTAATTTTGATGTGTGATGTCTTTATTTATTTGCAAGTTTTTTGACAATAACATTTATACAAGATAAATAATAAACAGTAGAAAAATAACTTTAGATCTTAGTCAGGAGCCTCATCTTTTTCTGTAAGTTGAAGCACTTAATCTTTTTTTGAAGTCAGAAGTCCTGACTTTTCTCTTATACTAGCTTTGTCAGTGTGATACATGAGTCTTACAAAACTCAATGATCTGGGCTTTATTATGTCCTTTTCAAATGGACTGACTTCCCAGTGACTCTATCTGATTAAAAAGCCATACATGCAAATAGGTGTTAAAAGGTTATAAGCAAATATTAATAGAAAGGAAGAAATATTTCGGACTCAGTGTTTGTTTATCTTTAAAGAACATTTTTGGGCTCAAGAGGTAAAAATAGTCTTTGAACATCTTCTCATGGAAACCAGAACACTCAGAGTGTATGAGAAATGGTATGGTTATTCAGGTTCTAAATAAACAATACATGTTGGAGTGTGAGTATGTTAATATTTAAACAAGTTGCTACTACCTTTTTGCCAGTATTTTTCCAGTATGTAAGATACAACTAATATTTTACTAGTATTTACTAAATATTAATATAGTAAGCTGTAGGGAGATACTTTTGAATCTTGAAGTAGAAAATGAAACCAAGGACATCATATGGTGCTGCACACAAATTTTCAAAGCGTTTTCAGAGCTGCGGATTGCTTTCCTGATCAATGCTGTCATCAAATTTTACAGTCAAAATTACTTACAAAGACTTGTGCAAATAATTTTTATAGTCTGTCACATACTGTAGTACACTGAATAGTCAATTCTAATAGCCTAATTTCTGAGGAGCAGAACAGTCATAGCTGTAGAATTGGCTTATAAATCATGTGGGCATGGCTGAGGGAACTCACTATTTGGTCTACTTTCATCAGTGCAGATTAAGGACGTGCATCATAGATTTTTATGCAAACCAGGGACATCTATAGTCACATAAATATTGATGCATTTTGATTCATCTTAGTTAAAATGACAGGCTCTTCCTATTGGCCTCAAGCAACCTATAGATATCAGGTGTGGGGCATATCTTTAAACTATTAGAGATACTATATAGATTTGTTCTTTTAAACTTGATACTTGAAAAGAGGAGTTAATTATCTACAGAAATAAACTTATATTTGGAGTTGACCGTGGTGGCACCATACCTGCAAATCTCAGTATCTGGAATGTGGAGGCAAGAGGCCCCAAAACTTGAAGTCAGTTACATAGAGATTTTGAGGCTAGCTTGGGCTACACAATACCCTGTCTCGAAAGGGAAAAACAAAAATCAGAAAAGAAGGAATTCATATTAGAACTTTCTGCAGAAACATGAACTCAGGGGATTGGGCAACTGATAAGCTAGAGTGCTTGTGATTCCTACCATACTACCTTCCGTTACCCGTTATGTAGACTCCTTCTGGTTAGACATTGGTGGTTATAGTGTGACTGTGGTGATGTTGGAAATGGACAATCCCAGCACTGCAGATGGAAGCAGGTGCAGTGTTCTCTTACATTCACGAACAGGAGGCATTTTTCTTTGCTAGTGGGCAGGGGAAGATTAAAGGTTTGCATTATGCTGAAACATAGTTTTGAAGGAAAAGGTTAAAAGACTTTGAGTTCTGATTTCAACCAAGGTCTTCAGTGTAGGGCTCTGAAGCATAGATGCACAGAGCTTGTATGTAAAGGTTTTGCAGTTTTTAAAGCAGTCCCTAAATGGCTTAAGGTTTTGGAGTTCACCATCCAGCAGGGATTTTACAGATCAACTGGGATGGCAAAATTAAAAGGAATGTGAACTTAGTGTTGGTAACGAAAAAGGAGAAATTGGAGCCCCAGTGCCTTCTCATTCACTACTGGGATAGAAAATGATTTAGCACCGTGAAAAACCCTTTGAAGTTCATTGAAAAGGTAACAGTAGAGTTGCTACTCTCGGGTGTATAGCTCAGAGAATGGGCAACAGCTACTCAGTATTCATATCAGTATATATGTACATGTGTTTATAGCAGCGATAGTTGTGATATCTAAAAGTTGAAAAACTGGCTGTGTGTCCATCAATAAAAACTGGATAAACAAATTGTAGTATAAAGACACAGCGGAGTTTTATCCACCCATAGAGGAATGAAGAACTGATCAGGCTACTCCATGGATGCACCTTTTTGAATGGAATAATTGTGTTAAGTTAAACGAGTATACAAATATCTCACGTAGTGTGCGACATTGGTATGTGATCACTCTTGTGTGAACTACAAATCATTGAGGGCCAGACAGTACACACTGATGAACATCAAGACCCGGAAGAAGCAAAGAATGGTAGAAATTGTTCATTAGGAAAAATGAAATCACTTGAATGATGGAAATGTTTTAGGAGTAGTAGGGGAGATGGATGCACAAAGCGAATGCACTAAATGCTTCATTTGAACCATTCACCTTAAATGATTAGTGTAATGTTACATTATTTTTCCCTTCCACTAAAATTCCTTACCCGATAAACATTTATTGATAATTAAGTATTGGACTAGATCTAGAGATTCAAAGCCAGACTGTCTCCATGATGCTTATTAAAATGTATAGCACTACACTGAAGTATGTTAATGCTAAGAGAATCAAGTGTTTGCTTTTACTATGAAGCAGCCACCTGCACCAATTAAGAAGGTAAGTTTCACTGTGTGTTCTTAAATAATTTGCTGTATAAATGATAAAACACTGATGAGGTTAACTCAGTTGTGAAATGGATCGACATTTGTGAGAGTGGTGAAGAAATTTTTCTGGGAACATTCAGAAAGCACACTGGTTTTCAGACTAGTGTCAAAAAAGTTGATGTTGTAAGTAATGAAGGAACTGTGGGGTCAATGGAGGGAACAGAAACTCAGATATATTCACGTATTTCTATGTTATGCAAGCTAAATATATGACCAGTAGTTGAATATTTTGGGTATTTCTTTGCCTTTCATTCTCTTAAATGGAAACATTCTTACCTTGAAACAAAAGATGCTCTATAAGCCTTACACATTGATCTTCATTTTGTTCTCTGAAATTACACAGAGCAGATCTAATCTCTCCAGCAAACAATACACAGCAATTATCCCATCGCGAGCCTTACATTTACAGGAAACTATATTATTGACGATTTTTTTTATATGGCCCAATGTTGAGATCTTTTCATCAACATCAAGGGTGTTTTTGCCTTGAAGCACTTCATTCTGTCAGAGGACCTTTTAGGAAACAAGTAGCAAATATACTATATATTCTAATACCATCATCGTCATCATCATCATCATCATCATCATCATCATCATCATCATCATCATGTTTTAGATCAGTTAATTTCTAATGTTGGTTAATGTTTAGCCACGTAGATGAGTCTTCTATCTTTTTATAATGTGTCTCACTCTCAGTTTATAGTCAAGTGATTAAATATTTTAGATTTTAATTTAGGCTTTTATTCATGGTAAATTTTAAACACTATTAGAATCATTATGACTATTGAAGAGATATATTTATTCATTGGAATTTTTATTTCTTTTGAATCTCACATGAACCCATGAATTGGATACTCATGCAAGATTATTTCCACTCCAGATGAGGAAACTGACCTTTTAGTAGAATAACAGATTTATCTAAGCTTGAAAAGCCAACAATCAAAGGAGGAAGAGATAGGGTCAAGTTCTATAGCCAGTTTGTGTCAATGTACTAATTCAGTCTATGTTCTTGACCTTTCAAGTATATATGTGTTGTCTTATCTAAGTTTTCTTTTTTGTTTGTTTGTTTGTTTTTTTTTATTTACAATCTAGCCATTGCTCCTTTCCCTGTCCCCACTTCCACAGTTCCTCTTCCTATTCCCCCTTCCCCTTGCCTTGAAGAGGATGTTCCTCACCCTTCCTGGGGTCTCAAATCTCTCGAGGGTTAGGGGCATCTTCTCCCACTGAGGCCAGACCAGGCAGTCCTCTGTTGTATATGTGTCAGGGGCCTTGGACCAGCTAGTGTATATTGCCTGGTTGATGGCTCAGTTGAGCTCCCTGGGGTCTGGATTATTTGAGACTGCTGGTCCCTCCCTATGAGGTTGCCCTTCTCAGCTTCTTCCATTCTTCCCCTAATTAAACCACACGGGTCCCTGACTTCAGTCCAATGATTGGGTGTATGTATCTGCATCTCTCTCAGTCAGCTGCTGGTAAAGCCTCTCCGAGGGCAGCCATGCTAGGCTCCTGTCTGTAAGCACACCATAGCATCAGTAATAGTATGAGGCCTTTGGAGCATCCCCTTGAGATGGATCCCAAGTTGTGCTGGTCACTGGACAGCCTTTCTCTCAGTCTCTTCTTCCTCTTTATCCCTGCAGTTCGTTTAGACAGGAACACTTTTAGGTCAGAAAGTTTGACAGTGGGATGCCAACCGGAAACCTCCATCTTTCTCCTTGAGGTAGATTCTTCAGTTCCCTCTCCCCACTGTTGGGCATTTAAATTGTGTGTGTGTGTGTGTGTGTGTGTTTTTTTTTTTTTTTAGGACTTTATCCTGGTCACAAAGAAGAAATTGATACTTACATTATGAAGTATGGAGTCTGTAATTAGATTTTCTGGTCCGGTTAATGCTCATCCATTTATTGAACCTACTTTTTCATCTTGTTTGAAAAGTATCATAAGACATTTGAAAAATCTTTTAAAATGAAGCTAATCGGAATTGCCTATCAGTAAAACCCATTTGCCATGTAGAGATACTGTTTTACTGTTTACATTTTCAAAAACTATGCTTGATAATCCAGACTCGTGTTATTCCAGGTTTCAACATCAACCACATCATGTAGAATTTTAAGGCTTCTTATCACCTACATTTTGAAAATGTATTTGTTCATTTTGTGCATGAGGTTCAAATTTATTTGCAAACAATGTTATTCGCTGTTTAAATCTTCTTTGGAAATCAAAGATAAATATTATTTTTCAGGAGGGTAAAAAAAAAAAAATACTTGGCTGTACCGACATGTGAGCACTGTTGTGGCTTTTATAGTCTAAGGTAATTATCTTTCAGGAATGAAATAGAAACTACATTTCAAGCTTGTTCTCATTGGAGGCTTTGACTAGGAAAATAAATCGTTTTTACAAATAGAAGGAAACAATTGTCTGTGGAGTTTGATTCCATTCTAGCCCTTCCAGCATTTTCTCAGGTGTGTGGTGACATTTAAAACTTCCTTAGAGAGGAAAAGCCTTTTATTTTATAAATAGAATTAGGCGTGCCTTGGTTTTAGAGAAGCAGTAGGTAATTGGTGTTGAGATATATATTGACAAGCTTTTATTTCCTGCTGCAGACTTAGATACTGTAGTTAAGGAGTGGTGTTTGGTAGGTAAGGGGTGAGATGATCAAGGGCATGACAAGAAGGTGGGATTTCACTGAAAGGCAGAAAGAGAGCCTGACAACAAGTAAGAAAAATATTAGCAGGGAGAAATGGAGGATTCACGTGATAAGGTGATGAACTGTGACTATTCATGATTCATTAGTAGGTCAGGGATAGACCACAGAGGGGTTACAATTAAGGATATGAAGACAGACAGTGGGGAATCTCTCTCTCCTCTCTGTTCATCTTCTGAACGCTCCTGCTCTGCACTCTTCTGATAAGCTTTCTCCTCTTTCTCATTGTCAGTGTCTACCTTTTAAAACTCCCCAAAGCAGAGAGCAAGTGTAAGGCCCCTCATCTATTTGGCTATATAACTTGCTATTTTAGGTTCTACTTTAATTTTTGTTTCATAGTAATGAGTTTCCTATTGTGATTAGTTACTGGCAACAGGCTGGGTGACTATTTAAATTAATGTTTATATTCAGAAGGTGAGTGAAGTGGAACAACCCCACAATTCAATTTTTATTCTAAAAGCATAGTACTTACTTTTCACCAAACTTGAATCTTTAAGAAATATCTTGTCTATTGTGAAAGCATTACATATTGGAAATGATGATAGAATTTAAAAATTATTTTATTATATTCTTATGTTGCTGTAATGAATAGTACTTTAAATATGAATAAATTGACCTAATTTTATAGATTAAAAAATAGAATCAGGATTGCAGGATGTTACCACACTGTAGATACTATTTCCAGTGAATTACTCATTAGTATTTATGGCTTAGAGTTGAATATTATGTGTGATCCACATCCAAGGCAAAAATGCAGACATTTCTACCAATCAATAAATGGAAAAAAAAACTGCTGAGAGTGACTAAGCTTTTTATTGTTGGATTACTGTAATTAGTTTGTGTGAAAATTCAATTTCCTATACTTTCAATGTATTAGCTTCTTTTGGTTAAATTTATAGGATTGTCAAATATTTTACCTAAACAGTGTTCATAGTCTTTTGATAGCAGCAGGTGGCTAATCCTTAATTTTTCTTTTCAGACTCCGTAAGACGGGGAGTTAATTAGAACCCAAAATTCCATTTATCTTCTTGCGTGCTTTAATTCTTCCTTTCCTCTCAACTGGGTTCTCTATTGTACCTCACATTTTGCATTATCTATTTTCTCCTTGATGTGATAAAATGCCTCACTGAACCAATGGGAAGGAGGGAGAATTTATTTTAGCTCCTGATTTCGGGGACTACAGTGTACCCTGTGTGTTAGGCATGGCATTGTGGAGCTCTTCAAGGCGCCAGTGATTTATTAGAGTTTCTTCACATCATGGTAGACCAGGAAATAGAGCTAGACTGGAGTTAAGAGCAGGAAATAGCCTTCAAGGCCTGCCTTAGTGTCTTCTATCTGCAAGCTATGTATTGATAACTTCCCAAATAGTGCCACGAGCTGGGGATGGAGTGGCTAAACAGAGAAGTTCAACTCAAATCTTAACACTTCCCCCTTCCCTCCTCTCTCTTTCAAGCCAAGTAAAACAGGAAAATCTCCACAATACTTGCTTGAGTGTTGCAAAGCCACTACATTGCGGTGTTTTACGTTACCCTATGAGAAGAAACTAATTTTACTGGTTTCATCACTTAAATGAGATGTAAACCTGATGCTCTGCTCTGCATTGCTGTTTGTCAGGAATTCACTCTAAGGCATTGATGCTGGAAGAACACAGCAGGCCTAGGAGGTAGCTGGGTTCTCTCCCTATGCACTCTGGTCCCTGATGCCTGCCCTTCTCAGGTTTGTTCCTAAACAAACTTGTTCCCTCTGCTACGGAGCCACTCCCTCATCTTTCTTTTCTTCTTATAGGTACAGCATTTTAGAGACCATTACAGAATATTGTCTCCCCTTTATTTGCTTAAATATATGTAAATTTACTGGAAAGAAATCAGTATATTTCTATGATGAACATTTTATGCAGTTGCATTAAATGGGTAGTTATGTTTAAAAAACCAAGCGAACAGAACAAAATAAAAACCAAAAAACAAAAATATTCATTACATTTTTTTTCTTACAGTAAAATTTCTTTCTGTCAGATATTTTCTATCTTTCAGGGGCAATAAAAAGTAAGCTTTTCCCTTTCCCCCTCTTATCTCTAGTACTCCCAATTTATGATTTGAATCAAAAGCAGTGGTCCACAACTGAATGAATTGGTAGGATGGCAAAAAGGAAAAAATTCGAATCATCTCCAATCTTGATCAGTAGTTTCTGGATTTAACATTATCATGTTGAATGTCATTTAAATATATAATGTCACAAATAGCATCTGGAGGCCCCATTAAAATCTCTTGCTTCCTTAGCCCAGAATAAGGACTTTATTAAAACAAAAATACTTCTGCTATGTGTGAAAATATGCATTGCTTTTTTCTGCTCCAGTTTCTGTGAGCTCATAACTGTCCACTGCTCTCATGCTACCCAGTCCCCATCTTTTAGATTCAGCTGCTCTGTGACCCTGGAGGCACATCTTTTGCAAACTAAAGAGAGAACATGAATTGGGACCCCAGAAATTTAAGTGCAAACCTGTGAAATGTACAACATTGATAGTGTTAGTAAATTCATGAGATTTAATTTCTTTCAGTGTTGAAGTATTTCCTGAAATAGGCAAGACTCTAACATACACAATAATGCACATTTTTTTTTGTTAATCTCCTAAACTTCTTTTTTTTCCTTTTTTTTTTTTATTATTTTCTTTATGTACATTACAAATGCTATCCCGAAAGTTCCCTATACCCCACCCTCCGCCCCTGCTCCCCTACCCACCCACTCCCACTACATGGCCCAGGCCTTCCCTTGTGCTGGGTCATATAAAGTTTGCAAGACCAAGGGACCTCTCTTCCCAGTGATAGCCAATTAGGACATCTTCTGCTACATATGCAGCTAGAGACACAAGCTCGGGGGGTACTGGTTAGTTCATATTGTTGTTCCACCTACAGGGTTGCAGCCCGCTTCAGCTCCTTGGGTACTTTCTCTAGCTCCTCCATTGGGGACCCTGTGTTCCATCCAATAGCTGGCTGTGAGCATCCACTTCTGTGTTTGCCAGG
>NC_034611.1:27371614-27374761 GCF_900095145.1 Mus pahari | reverse complement strand
CTTTACTTTATGTAAAGTGTTTAAGAGTTAGAATCAGGTGGGCAGTCTTCACTTTCTTTCCTGTCCTCCAATTCCAATTCCTCAGTTTTATCCCCCCCCCCCCCGAGGCTAACATGACTCCCTCCTGTGGAGTAGAGAATCAGGAAAACTCCTAAAAGACCAAGTCTGTGAATAATAGGAACAGAGGAGGGAGAAGAAATCTGTGTCAAAAGCGCAAATACATTTCAAAAATCTAGAAGAAAATTTCCTTAATCTAAAGAAGGAAGTGCCTATCAAGATACAGGAAGCATACAGACATTAAACAGACTGGAGCAGAAAGTAAGTCCCCTTGATGCATAACGATCAAAACACTAAATATACAGAACAAAGATGATATTAAAAGCTGCAAGGGGAAAGAACAAGTAACATATAAAGGCAGACCTGTTAGAATAGCACATGATTTTTCATTGGAGACTCTAAGAGCCACAAGACTTTGGATGGTCGGTTTAGAGATTCTGAAAGGTCACAGATGCCTGCCCTGGACACCATTTCTAGCAAAAATCATAATAGAGAGCGACATCTTGAAAAAAAAATTTAAGCAGCATCTATTTACAAATGCAAATCTACATAATAGGATAGGATAACTTTAACCAGAGAGGTTAACCACACTCAAGAAACACAAAGAAAACAAAACCAAAACCCCAAATCCCTATGATCAACAAATCAAAACAAACAAACAAACAAACAAACAAAAAACATACCTTCACAATAAAATAAGGGGTATCAAAATAATATTTATTGATAACACTACTAATAAGTCATCTTAATCTTGCCAAAAGGACTCAGACAAAGAAATTGCATATGAAAAAAAAAAATCCATTTTTCTGCTGCATCCTAGAAACACACCTTAATATCAAGAACAGACCTCACCTCACAATAAAAGCCTAGAAAAAGATATTCCAAGTAAATGGACCCAAGAAGCAAGCTGGTGTAGCCATTTTAATAGCTAACAAAATAGATTCCAAACTAAAACTACTCAGAGGAGACAGATAAGGAAACTGTATACTCATCAAAAGAGAAAAAAATCTACCAAGAGAATATGGCAAATCTAAATATCTATGCATCAAGCAAAAGGACATAAGTGTTCATAAAAGAAACATTACTACAGTTAAAGTTATACACTGACCCTCACACAATAATAATGGCTGACTTCAATACCCTACTCTTGCCAAAAGATAGAACATCCAGACAAAAATTAAACTTAGAAATTCTAGCACTAAATGGCACCATAAACCAAATGGAACTAATAGATATTTAGAGAATTAGAGAACATTTCGCCCAGACACAAAAGAATATACTTTCTTCTCAGAGCACATAGAATGTTCTGCAAAATTGACTATATACCTGGACGTTAAACAAGTCTCAATAAGTACAAGAAAATTTAAATAACACCCAGCTTCCTTTTTGACCACAGTGGGTTAAGGCTGGATGTCAATAACAACAGAAACAAAAGAAAGTTTACAAACTTGGAGAAGTTGAACAACACAAAACTGAATGAAAAAATGGGTCAAGATGGAAATGAAGAAAGAAATTGAAAACGTTGAATTGAATGAAATGCAGCAGACCTAAACTTACGGAATACAATGTAGGGGCTTCTGAGAGGCAAGTTCACAGCCTTGAGTGTCCACATAACAATATCGGTGAAATCTCATATTAGTAACTTAATGGCACACCTGAAACCTCTAGAACAAAAGAAAAAGTAACCCCCAAAAAGAGTAGATGAAAAGAAATAATTAAACTCAGGGATGAAATAGAAAAACACACACACACACACACACACACACACACACACACACACACACAAAGAATCAATGAAACAAAGAGTTTGGTACTTTGACAACACTTATCCAATTTAACTAAAAGATAGAGAGAGAAAATCCAAATCAACAAAATTAGAGATGAAAATGGGGGCCATAAAAACAGATGCCAAGGAAATTTAGAGAATCACAAAAGCATACTTTAAAAACTTCTACTCCACCAAATTGGAAAAATCTAAAAATGTGGATTGTTAGGAGACAGTTTCCTGAGCACAGCCACCTCATTAGCTCTTGTGCCAGGAAGTTTTCATTAACCCCAAAGGACCACCCAGGAGCTGACTCTGATGTAGATGTAATAGCACTATGGTCTTTTATTTTCAAGGTAGAGCTTAAGTCACACCACATCAGTGATGCAGCAGGACAGGAGGGTGGAGCTCTCAACCGGGCAAGGCTTTATAGGAAATGGTGATTATCATCCTGTCAAGCATCTAATTGTGTGACTACTGGAAGCTAGCCGACAGGTGAGGGCTCTGAAGCAAAACCATGAACCATCATCGATGGTCTGAAAGTACATCTGAGACGATCAGACTAATCTTTGATTGGCTGTTGCTAATAAGTAGCTAGGGAGTAACTCTGGGGTATGGCCAAGGACAAACCATGATGTCCTTCCTGGTACTTGGGTGCAGCTTGGGTTCAGCTGTAGGTCAAGTTCCCAGTGTAGGGAATGCCAGGGCTAGAAAGCTGGAGTGGGGTGGTTTGGTGAGCAGGGGGCTGGGGGTGGGAATAGGGGACAGGGATTTTTGGAGGAGAAACCAGGAAAGGGGCTAACATTTGAAATGTAAATAAAACAAAACAAAAGAAACAAACAAAAAAAGAGATAATTTTTCTGGATATATACCATCTACCTAAATTAAGTTAAAATCATATAAGCAACTTAAACCAAAACCCCTAATGAAATAGAAGCAGTAATTAAAATTCTTCATCAATCCCTCAAACAACAACAACAACAACAACAACAACAACAAACCAAAAAACAAACCAGCAAGAAATAACTGTAAAAGCAAGCAAGCAAGCAAACAACAACAAATTGGGAGATGGCTTTAACTCAGAAATGTATCAGACCTTCCAAGAAGAGTTATTGTCAATATTCCTTAAATTAGTCCACAAAATAAAAACAGGAGAAGCATTGCCCAATTCTATTTATGAGGATGCAAGTCCCCTGACACCTAAACCACAAGAAAAACTAACAAAGAAAACCACAGACCAATCCTTCCTTCCTTCCTTCTACTTTTCTTCCTTCCTCCCTCCCCCTCCCTCCCTCTCCTCCCTCTCCCTCTCCCTCTCCCTCTCC
>NC_034611.1:27362152-27371552 GCF_900095145.1 Mus pahari | reverse complement strand
GGGCGCACTCCCCTCCTCGGGTGAGGAAAGGCGCTGGATGCCAGGCGGACACCCCTCCTCGGTCGGGGAGGCAAGGTGTTGGGTGCTGGGTCAGCCTGCGGACAGCCGCCAGGCGAACACCCCTCCTGGGCAGGAGAGGCGCAGGACGATCCGGTCCAGCTGCGGGTCCCCTCTCTTCTTGTGCTTTTCTTTGGCTCTTTTCTTCTGATTGTTTGTTTTGTTCTATTCCAATTTGCCTGTTTTTATTTTACCGTATTTTAGTGTTATTTATATATACCTGTTTGTTTTGTAACCAAGGGTATAGATTTGTGTAGGAGAGGAAGTAGAAATTATTATCAGAATATTTGTGTGAAAAATGTTTTCAATAAAAGAAAAAGTCAATGTCGTTCCAAAAAATGTTTCTTTCCTCTTTACTATTTTATGGATTTTAGGAAGTAGCTATTTTTAAGGTATATTGGAAACGAATAGAAGAAAGTGCTTGAGGCCAAAGGCAAGGGTCCTGGGGCTCTGCCTGCACAAACAGATCCTATTACCACCTCTGAAGGCTGAGAGAATCAATGATTCTCCTATCTGAGACCTAGTCCCCAGTGTGTGTGTGTGTGTGTGTGTGTGTGTGTGTGTGTATGTGTGTGTTTCTACTTGAAGCTATGTTACATTGTTCTAGTAGCTGCACTTAAAATGCAAACCTATGCAAATACATTAATAGATACATTGAAACACCTTTGACAATGAACACTTTATACATTTCAGAATATTCTTTTAGGCTATTATGTACAAAAACATTGTCTATTTTGGGGTATGGATATTTCTAAAAATTGGTGTCATCCAATTTTTTAAAAAAGAATAATCATAAAGATATGCAAAAGTCGATTTTATATCTTCTTTTATCCAGCATTATATACTCTTTTAAGATATTTCTGCTAATGTGAGCAGTCCAAAACATGGAGTAATATTGGTGAGCATGTTTGGTTACCGTGAGGCGACCGTGAGCATGCCTGCTCGTTCTCACCTTCTAATTGATGCTTTTGAAGCCGTCTTCTGCTTTCATCTGCTCACATGTCTTTTATGTGTCACGTAGCTGTTACAACAGTATTGTTTTGAGATAAGCTAATTACTCACATAAATTGGTGTCATTTCTTTGGGCTTCAAAACGTCGAGGATTTGATGAAAATTCATTTTAATTTGAATATAGCCAAGCTAATTTTACTTTTAGCTCCTGAGATCCTTTTGACTCTTCTGTATGAGGGAAGAAGGTAAAATCTTGGGGCAAATGCTTTTATCTTCCTTTGAATAATCTTTCTTATAAATCGTGATAGGTTGTCATCCTTGTCTTTCTTTAACAAGTTTGTCCTTTTTTATTTATGATATTTTTATATCACATAAGACTATTTAACCATTTTCACAACTCCAACTAGGTAAAGCAAACCTGTATTTGTTTATTCATAGGTTCATCACAGTAACCATTTCTCTTTCAGATAAAAGCACCGTCAGAAAGTAATGAAGACAATGTTCTGTTAATCAAGAAATTTGGAGTTGGGGAGGAGAACAAGAAATTAACAGCTTCAGGTTACATTTTACTTTATTTATTTATTTATTTTTTCCTGAATAGGAAATCTCTGAGATCAGAGAATTGAATTTCTATTGTAATCATTCTCTCCCTTTGATCTCCAGCTTTTCCGGTTCCGCAAGGGACTCCATGGAATCTAGAAGAGGAACGCTAGAGGGCAGTAAAAGCGCATTTTACAGACGAGAGACTTGCGGCTTTTCAGAGGTGGTTCTGAGCCAAACTCCAGCTTTGTGGTGACTGATTTCTTCTGTGCCTGGTTCTTAGATTAATCCACGCTTTGGTTCAGGAGCCCCCTGGGTAGAGGGAGCCGCGCTGGGGCGGATGGTTGAATGCTGCCAGAGACTACTACAAGCAAGTTAAGGCGCTGGGGCGGATGGTTGAATGCTGCCAGAGACTACTACAAGCAAGTTAAGCCTTGTTTGGTTCTTGTGGTGTGAACTTATTTGTATATTTCAGCAAAGAATGAGAATTGTTCGGATTATGGGCCATTTTTTTTTTAACTTTTATTTTATGGTGTTTTCAAACTTTCTATGATAGTGTACATGAGCAAAATTACCCCAGAAGAAAAAATAAATAGGATAAAACTTAAAAATTGTATTGCTTCTTTTGGGAAAATGAATTTTCATGGATTTATTATAATGTGTTTACATGAAAGAGTGGAAAACAGGAGAGTCATGGAAAGAACAGGCCAGGGTCTCTAGTGGTCTGCATTTCTCTATTTTAAAACTCAGTTATCTTAATATATGTTAGTTATTGACACTTAGACCCTCACTCAGAAAATATGCCCCAGGCATGCATGACAGGAGCTAATAGGCTGGCATCTTTACAGCCAGTGGCTCCCTTCACTGTTTCTTCAATCTCAACATAATGAAACAAGTGGTCATTAAGTGTACCAGAAAGGATAATTGTGATGTCTAGAATTTATGTAGAATTATACAAACTAGTGATCAAAAACTAGGCCAGTACTATGGCTGAATAGCATCCAATTTTATTGCTTCTAAGCAGTCAAGTTTACAGCAAATTATTAAAAAAAATTGCGCTCATTAAAGGGACAAAAGGGATGGAAGGCAATCTGTGGGCTGCATTTTCCTACAGTGTTAATTAGGGATGGTGAACAATGATCTGCAAAGAAAACTGAGCTATTCCAAGCTTCAGTGGAGAGGGAAAGGGACAGAATCATCCCAGGGACAGGGTCCCATGTGGATTCCTGGGAGCGAAGCTCTGCCTTACCGTGGGTGGGTGGGTGGGTGGGTGGGTGCATATTCAGAAAAGCCTTGTGAACTTTGACATTTTTCTGAAACCAGGCTCTGAAGGACTTTCTTCCTGGGAGATGCATTCTTGACCTGGAACTTTCTCTGTTGATTGTACCAGGAAAGGGAAAGCTGAATGAGACCAGGAACTCTATGTTGGGCACTGTAGCATGCTATGCTTCACTGGAGCACCTAATACAGTTTCTCGGGTGTTAATTCAATAGGTCTTCACGTGCAGTAGAGATCCTAAGAAAATTATAATCCAAGCTGACTTTTGCAGGCCTACCTTGGCATCTGTCTCTTGTAACATGTATAAACGAGAAGTCAAATACAGGTGTTTCAAAGAATTGGTGACTTTCCAAAGACCACCCTCTTTTTACTATTTTTTTTTAAAAGCATCATCTGTATGCACACACTGGAGAAATGCTAGTGTGTTTCTTTCATTTGGGAGAGTTAGAAATGGGGGACTGGAAATGTCACTTAAGAAACAGATTGGGCATAAATATTGGACTTGAAATCAGTGTAAACTAGCTCACATCCAAGCATTTAAAAGCTGTCCACAGACAATAAGCTGTTCCGTGTGATTTCCCAAAACTGCCTTGGAAGAACCACATTGTCTAGGATTTCTAATTATCTGTTCAAGTCCTTTGCCAATATTTCACAGTGAGTAGAATTCTCCTATGTATTTCTGTTAGCGGGGAGGCAGCCTTTCCATTTGGCTAATTAAACCTACAGTCTGGGAAAGTTTTCACTGTTTTAAGTTTTGTGTTGTCTTTCTCAATGCTTACCAGCCCACACTGTAATATGGTCAGCAGACCAAACTATTAACAACAAATAACTCTGGGGTATGAGGAAAATGAAGATACTGGCAGGATGTTCCCCAGGACCAAAGTTCACATTTTCACCCATGCAGTCTGTGAATACACAGCGAAAATTACCTGTGGGCCACAGAGTTCCAAATGGAGGGATTATCCTGGATTATCTGCCTGGGTTCAAGCTAATCATGTAAACCCTGGAAAAGTAGAAAACCTTCTCTGGCTGCAAGCAGAAGAGAGATTGCATACAGTTCTTGTGAGTTTTTTTTTTTTTTTTTTGTTTTGATTGTTTGTTTTGTTTTGTTTTTTTCCCCTCAAAGCTGAAATACCCAGGGCAGAGTAGATTTCAAGGATAGATAGAGCTGACAGGAAGATGGGGGTTAGAGAGCAGTTCCGCCCTTCCTGATTGGCACTGCAGATGCTTTCCTGTATGGCCTGGTGGGCAGGAAGTTGGTACTCCTTACGTATGCTAAATTTGGGTCTGTTCCAGCACATGAAGTTCATTGAAATGCTTTGGGTCCCAGTGAGACTCAGGGGTAATAAGTAGTGCAGAATCAGGCACTGAGTAGACAAAACAAAGAGAGACATTGTTGATTGCTGATATTGTTTATCTGTTTAGGTTTTACCAGGTTGGGGATTATAAGGATTGTTAGCTCAGTACCTTTTAAATGTTATTTATTTATTTATTTATTTATTATTGGTACCTCACATTGGTAGTGAGTTAAGTATGGTAACTTTACTGTTGTTTTTCTTTTTTTTTGTATATATTACTTTTTGATAAGCAGAATATAATTATTCTATATTACAATTTATATTCTTCAGTGAATATTATCCTTCAATATAGGAAGTGAAGTACATTTTCTTAGTCTGCTGAAATAAAAAAATTCGATCTAAGCAGAAAATATTAATGCTTGAATAAAGATTGTATTTTCTAAGGTGGCGGTAGAGATGCACAGTCCTTCTCACCAGATAACAAGATCTATTTAAGTCTCCATAAACTATATGTTACGTTTTTAGTTTCTTTCAAAACCCATGTTGGTATGTCTCAGACAAAACATTCATTACTTTAAGAAATACCCTCTGCTTCTAATTTTCAAAACATATGAGTAAAGGCCTTGTTAGTTAGTGTGAGAAAAAAAAACACAGCATTGAGCTTCCAAGTAGGCAGAAGTATAGCAGCCTACAGAACTCTTTCATGTGGCCACACTTGTATCTCAATCCTGGGGGAAGCAAAATCTTTCTTCAGTTAGCTTTGCCCTGAATAGAAGGCTCACTGCATCGCACCAGCCGGTGTCCTTGTGGTGTGTAATGATGCTGTAACCACTGCTTTCCTTTCATTTCAGTTCTAAATCATGTCCTAGATTTTGGAGGGGAACACCTAGTGTGATCACCAGTGATTGCAGAGCAGTCTCCAAACCTGGCTGCCACCGGAGTCATTAAAATATCCATAGCTGAAGCCAAGCAGAGAGGAAATCAAAGGCCTGTCTTCTTTTTGTTCTTGAGCGGTGGTCGGTTAAAACACAAGGGTCCAACTTGGTTCTAAACCCCAAATAGCTTAGAAGTACATTAAACTGTGAATTTGATGGGGTCTATTAGGAAACATTTAGTGATATTTGTGATCAAAATCTTATTAAAACAGACACTCAGCTTGATCATATTATATTCATGGATATGCATGAAGTTATTTAAGGGAAATTAATATGATGATATCTTATCTTGAATGATTTAAGAATAGTCACAGATTTATAGAAAACATGTTATCTTCTCTCTAAAATTATGCAATTTGGGGATTTCATTCATTCATCCATGTATTCATTTAGCATTTACTTATCAGAGTCACGGAACTAAGAATATAAAAATAAACATAACAGTAGCTCATTCTCCAAAACTTTACTTTTTGGTGGAGGGAGAAAGATGATGTTCACAATTACAGACACAGTTACAGAAACACAGAACATAGGTGATTACAAATGCTATGATGAAAAGCAGGTCAGAAGAAGGAAGGCGAGAGTGAGCGACAGCTGTTTATTTTTCACACAGCGGTCAGAGAATGCTCTTCCAACAAGGTGACATTTGAGCAGACCATGAAAAAAGCAAGACATCTCAGGAAGACTGTGGGAATGTGACTGGGTGAGAGGGGGGCGGGGGAGGAGAGAAAGAAACTTAGGACATAGAAACAGTAAAGGCTGAGATCTGATGGGCAGCTGATACGGATCTCTGGGGGACACCATAAAGACTTCAGCTTCTACTCAGCGTGACATGAGAGGCTACTGGAGAATCTGGAGAGAAAAAGATTGATTTATAGATTTTTTTCACTCTGACAGGTCTATCCATAGGTCATACGAGGGTGCAAAGTGAAAGCTAGACCAGTTACTAGGATACAGCAATGGCTGTGTGGCAGAAGGCAGGTCGCAGGAATAGCAGTGATAAAGCTAAGTAGCACATGATAAATTATGGATCTATCCCAAAGAAATATCATAGTATGACTATAGAGTAGGAGAGAAAGAATATTATAATTTTTTTTGTCCTAACCAAATGCTGAGTAAACATGTCTTGATAGGAAATTTCATACAAAGCAAAAGTTTGGGAGAGCCGAGAAAAAAAATTTAAGATTGGTTTTGGATGTACTCATTTTGATATGTCTGATAGAAACGTGAAGATAGTACATAGACTATTGGTAATCCAAGCTGTGTTCTGGTGAGAAATGCAGTTTGATACAGACCTGTGCCAGTTCTTGTGTGAAAGTGTTGCTTAATGCTGGTGGACTAGATTAAACCATATACTGAGATAATGTCTGATTAATAAAGAAAGTAAAAGGTCACTTCCCAGGCTCAGGGAGCATTAGCAGGAGTGGGAAGAGTGAGGACTGGGGGACGCAGAGGAGTGATGTGAAATAGGGTCCTCTATTCAGGACACAATACGGCACTCATAAACTCAGCAGAGCTGTTCTTACTTGTACAAGGTCTGCATGAGGTTAGATTCTCCACTATTTTACCATGCACCATCTTGGGGTTGATCAGAACCCAACTCTCACTGGGGGACTATGGGTCACTCAAAAGTGATAAGAGAGGAGTTGTTATTTTCTTCAGTGTCATTCTCCACTGTTACGATGTCCATGTTCCAGTAGATAACACTCTTATACTCATGCAAGCATCCATAAGTGAACACAGAGAGTTAAAACAAACAAACAAACAAACAAACAAATACTCCATAAAATTAAGAAGGGGCTTGATGAGAAGACTAATTTCATCAGAAGAAAGGAGAGATGGGAGTGGGTGGTGGTAGTATTAAAAATGTGTGTGTGTGGGGGGGGGTACATATAGGCAGTTAGGTTGAAGACATTTTCTATGAGACAAAATTGGATAGTGCCAAGGGAGGCATTTTTGATGCCATTGTTTAAGTGTAGGAAATGCAATAACATGCCTATATGTTTATAAAAATCCAAAAGAAAGAAAAAGATCTAGTTGTTATAGGAGAGAAAGGGAAAGATTGTTGGAATGATGCTGTGAGTGGACACAGCAGGGGGAGAGTCAGCCTTAGACACACTATTCTCAGTTCATTCAGAGGACTAGAACACAGTGGTGTACGTGGCACTGTTCTCAGGGAGACATGAGCAAACATCTACTCACTCTTGAAAGGAATCAGTGTCAGACCAAAATAATGACAGCATCAAAGTTCAACTTGAGGATTCAATACATTTACTGAGTGGAGTTGTTTATAGGAGTACGTGCGAGGGATTGCCTGTAGGGTTAAAAATAACACAAAGACAGCAGCATCACTAAAAGCTCACCCTAGCATGGATGAAAATTAGAGCCTGCAAACTCTCTGCATAACTTACAGGCATATTGATAGGTCAAAGGGTTCCTTCTAGCAAGCTCAGCTGCTCCGCATCTGCTTAGCAGTCCTTATTAATTCTATTTGCTCTGGAATGGAAAGGCCTTGTGCATTCAGTCGGTTTCATGGAGTTCCTGAGACTTACAAGCCTTGAGACTTACAAGTTCCTTGAGGCTCAAGGAACTTCTCTTTAGAACATCCTGAGTCTTAGGGAGCTTCACTCCTGGATTGAAGGTTTCAGCTGGGGGGAACTGCTGCACAACACAAAGACATGCATACACAAAGACATTTTGTGGTTGGAAACCTGTGGACCTTCTCTTCCAAAGGCTCCCATTGTGTCTACATATCTTCTTACTGCCTTCTTCTACATTGCAGAGTAGCAGAGGAATGAGTATTGTTTTTTCTATATTACAGTAAACCATGCAAATAGCCCTATTCTGTGAGTTGGCCATTTATACTAGGGCACTGATGAATACTGAAATATGCAGTTACAATGAAATGAATCATTAGGCTAGGTAGAAGGCATTCACCAAGCTGATCGTTGGCATATAAGTTAATTGATAGACTATTACTGTCTATTACTGTCTGAGCACCATTTGGGCACTCACTGGTTCAGAATTATTAGGTATTTAAGCTTCAGTTTTATGTTTTAACCATGTTATACAGCAGAACTGTCTAGGTACTGTGGTATCATAGAACACTACAAAACAAAACAAAATGCCAACAACAACAAAACCAACCAACCAAAAACTCCACAAACATTACCTTTCATGTAAAAAAAAAAGAACAGTTGAGACATTTCACAGGTAAAGCAGAGTCTTACTTGAAAAGAAATAATTACTTTATTTAAGATGAGAACAACATTTAAGCTTAAATTTTATAAGACATGAATGTGCACGTGTGTGTGCTCACTCATGCACACACACACACACACACACACACACACACACACACACACACACACACACACTTTGAGTTGTCATTACTTCTTTAAGAATCTAGAACCAAACAAGTGATGCCTTTGACTGCTTGTGCTAAGTACCAGGCCTCGCGCTAAAGGTCTGAGATGGAATGGCTAGCCCTGGCAATCTACTCACACCAACATGGGCTGGCTTCTCAATACCCTGGATGCTGAGTGACAGAATGTTCAAGTCCTTATCTTGTCACTAAGAGAGGACAATAGTGATTGACAAGCTGACATGTCCCACCCTGATGCCCTGGTGTAGCATACCTTGACATCTTTGTTGTTTCTTGAAAATCTACATGCTGTACACCGGTGTACCAGCTCTGCCACCTGCCCTGCTGGAAACCACCCCTCAGTGTGTGGAAATGCTCATCCTTTTGCACAGGATCTGCCTTCTGGCTGCTGTTCTCACAGGGAAGTATCCTCAGACCTTCCCCATTTCTATACTTGACTCTTTCAAGGGACAGAACTATGCAGTCCAGTGTACTCCTTTAAGTAGAGTTTTAGAAGCATGTACGCCATCCATTTACTCTTTCACAGCCTGAAGCTTTCTTTGGACCCATTGCAGCCATATATTCCAGCCCTCACTAATTAATTAACCTTTAAATAAAATCAAGCAAATGTTTTTTTTTTTTTTATGGGCTCTTAGCATTGATTTCTGTTTAGACTATTATGAATTCTTTACAGAGGGTGATTAAAAATACCTTCGAGGGACTGGCAAGATGGCTCAGCAGATAAGAACACTTGCTACTAAACCTGTTGACTTCAGTCCCTGGGAGCTACATAGTGGAAGGAGAGAACCAACTTCAGCAAACAGTCCTCTGACCATCATGCATTCATGCTTGCCTTCTTTTTTCTCTCTCTCATTATTCCTTCTTTCTTTATCTCACTCCCCTCATTCCCTCTGTTCTCTGTCTGTGTCTGTCTGTCTGTCTGTCTGTCTGTCTGTCTCTCTCTCTCTCTCTCTCTC
>NC_034611.1:27349413-27362102 GCF_900095145.1 Mus pahari | reverse complement strand
CACACACACACACACACACACACTATTATAATTAAAATATTTTAAAAGCCCTTCTGTTTGTAAACAACCCTAATGAAACTATTTGGATCATATAAATAATAAAGGACCTTCTGTTTACAGCACAGAACTGCTTATTCCACAGAGCCAGATAAAAATATCTAAAACCACAAATATTGATAATGAAAACTGAAAACAACAAAAATGAAACAAAATGTAATAAGTTACTAAAATACATATAAATGTAATGCAATATTTAGGGATCTACAGGGCCACATTGGCCAAAACCTTAAAAAGAAATAGCATATCCCTGGTACTAGGGCTTTAAATTGCTAGCAAAACACATATTTTAATGAGCTAACAAGAGGGTTTATAATACATCATTGACTTAGTATATGATCAGTTTCTGTTTATGTTCTACATAAACTGTAAATAATTACATATTATTTTAGACTTAAGGCTTCTCTACAGTCCTTTGAGTCAATTTATTAATTTAAGTTTTCAAATATATTGTATATTTACTTATTTTGAAATATAATCAATTATACATAAGCAAAGACAAGTATTTTACAATCACTCATACTAGGAGAGCAGAATTATGAGTTACATTTTGTAGATGACAGAACTACATTTGTTTTCTCTCACCTACTGTTTCATAATATAGAACTGTATAACTGTAGCATATAGAAGATAAAAATTGCCTTCTGAGTGTTTACCAAAAATATGTAAAACTTTCAGATTAAATAAAGAAAACTTAAAATTAATTATTTCTTCAGTAATTTTTGATGCCAATCACTCTTATTTAGGTTTTATTATATTTGAAATTGACTTTATTTTTTTGGGACGGTTTTATGCTCACAGTAAGCCTGAGCTGAATGTATTGCTGCTTTGTCTATATTCTCTCCTTAGGCATGCATAACCTCCCCATCACTGACAACTTCCAGCCGAGTACAATGTTCCTGATAACTGATAAGCATGCATTGGCACATCATCACCATCCAAATTCCCTAGGTCATATTTACAGGCAAGGAGCAGCTTTGAGATCACAAGGCGGCTGGCTTCTGTCCTTTCATAATTTCTAGCTTATAGTCTCCACCACTGAACTTTGCCTTTTATGACCATTTTAAATTTATTTCCTGATTGGGTGCAGAAATTTCAATTTGTGTCTTTCTTTGTCAGATGATTTTTTTTGCTCTGAGGGACATATGTTAAAACCTTATCTATAGTCTCTTCAATTTTGATTAAGTTAATACCTGTATTTTATTCTTAGTATATTTTGAGGGTATTAAAGATGGTTAATTCTGGAGCTGTGTTGAATGACCATGGCTCTGGAACACAGATTTAGGATACTCCAAATTCCATGTTTCAAGATGGAAGAAGTCTTATGAAATTTTTTTTTTTTTTTTGGGTTTTTCGAGACAGGGTTTCTCTGTATAGCTCTGGCTATCCTGGAACTCACTTTGTAGACCAGGCTTATGAAATTTTTTTTTTTTTTTTGGGTTTTTCGAGACAGGGTTTCTCTGTATAGCTCTGGCTATCCTGGAACTCACTTTGTAGACCAGGCTGGCCTCGAACTCAGAAATCCGCCTGCCTCTGCCTCCCGAGTGCTGGGATTAAAGGCGTGCGCCACCACGCCCAGCTTATGAAATTTTTATAGCTTTATAGAAGAAACAAAATCCTAAATTAAGGCAAGTTTAAGATACATCAGAGGGTACATCAGAAAGGCAGGTGCAGCAAGACGGGAGGAAGCTTTTCTATAGTCTTAGGATGCGATTTCACGTCATTCATAGCTTTTGTGTTGGTGGAAGTTAGTGGTCTACTACGTTAACAGATTCCACTAGTCACAAAATGTTACTTCACACACAGAGGCAGGCAAGGGAGGGCTGTTCCACAATGCTCTGAGTAGTCCCAGAGAAAGTACTTCACCCCTGAACCCTCAACATTCCAGTATCTTCAAAGCGTTAGGCTCCAAGAATCGTTGAAGAAAGACCCCAGACCCAAATGGTGTGCAAAAGCAGCGCGGTTATTCAGCTGAATTTCCTGCATGCAGGCGAGGTCTCCCTCTTTGGAAATGGAGACTTAGGTGTGTACTCTGCGGGGTCAATTTAAAGTCTGTTGTGGTAGGAGTGGATGACTTTTACGTTTCTTTTCCTTGATTGGTTGGCTCTATCTCCAGGGGTATGTGTGCCTTTGTAATTAGTTAGGGCTGTGGGGACTTTCCAGGGTAGCAAGTCATCCTCAGATTGGCTGCCCACAGCTCTGGTTGGCTGACCACGAGTTCTTGGATCCGGGTTCTCATTTCTGGCAATCAGAAACTTATACCTCATCTCCCAAACTGCCAGTTTGCAGCCTGTCATGGAGTCGGCCTGGCTCTGGCTAACTCATTCCTCTCACTTCCTCCTCTGGTTTGTAACTGAATCAAATCATTGATTTGTCTTTTCTTTTTCCCAAAGACCAAGTCATTGGCTATGGGGTCAGTTGAGACCTAAGGATCATAAATTATTGTCAAAATGCGGGCCTTTTGACTTAGCATCTCATCCTGTAAGGTTGGTTAATGGTTGTCATATTTTTTCTGTAACTGCTTCCTACTGGCATCACGATGTTGTCATAAGGGCCCAAGAAGGGCCATTTATCAGAGGCACCTGATTAGCATTTGATCCAGATGAAAGAAAGGGAGACGTCACATTGGTTGGACAGTTGTGATAGTCAATCATTCTCTGTTCTTCATAGGGGTTTTCATTTACAGTTCCCCTTGTTGGCTAAGTTACCCCATTATTTTTTGAAAAACAATTTCAGCAGGTATAGAATTTAAGCCTGGATCATGAAATCTGAATCATGCCATTATTCTCTCTGTTGGTGTCCATAGATTTTGTTGAGAATCAAATACTTGCTTTGTACTTACTTCCTGGTTAGCTTAAAGATCTTATTTCTGTCTTTTGTACTTTCGAGTTTCACTAGAATGCATTTAAGGTAAACTTATTTTTGTTGATTTGCGTTTGTTTGAGGTTCCAAGTCTCATGGTTTCTTTCGGCAAGTGAGTTATCTTTTCTCTCTTGGCATTTGTCTTCTGAAATTCTGATTCTATGCATGTTGTGTTGTGTTCGCTCTCACTGTACTCTGTGTTTCAGATCCATTATCCACTGTATGGATTCTTCAACTGTGTAAACTCCTCTATTACAAGTTCACTGACTATATTTTCATTATAGAAATTGTGCTTCATTCTTTTGTGAAAATACATGTGCTTATTAATTTGTACTTTTGTTTTATTTCAACCATCTCTTGATTTCTTTTTCTTTCCAATAATTTATTTTCTTAGTCACTTTATATTCCCATCAGAGCCCTCCTGTATCTTTTCTTCCCAAGCCCCCCCTTACAGTTCCCTTTCCCCATTATTTCCTCCTCTACTCCAAAGAGAAGGGGGAGCCCCCTTGGTTACCTCATCCTGGGACTTTAAATACCTTTTTTTTATATGATACCTGTTTTTTTTATTATTATTATTTCATTTCAGCTTGTGTTTCTATTGTCATATTTGCAGAAGTTTATGCTGTTTAGGTCTTCCTATGTGGGTTTATGCATGTGACTTCAGTGACCTATGAAGTCAGAAGAGAACACCGGGTTTCCTGGAGCTGGACTTACATCACTTTTTTATTTGCCCATTACGAGCTGCACATAAGAGTACCATGAGCTCTTAACTATTGAGCCATCTCTCTAGCTCTCATTTAGTAATTTTTTATTACCAATCACAATATTCATTGTGATTTTTATCTGTTGGGATATTTTGAAAACTGGTTTCAAAGTTTGATTTCCCCCCACAAAATAGAGACAATGTCTGCACATTCCCATTGAATAATTCCAAATGTGTGTTTTAAACTGGACTAAGTTTTTTTTCTAAGATACAGATGTAAGGAATTTCTGTTGAAGGCCTGTTTGAATGCTGACTCACAGCATACAATCCCCAGGGAAGTAATTTCTTTCCTTGTCATAATCTTAACTTTCAGTGCCTATCTTTTTTTCCTCTTTTCATCTTGTCTAGTCCCATCTTGTCTCTCATCTCTTCCCTCTCCCCTCCTGTAAGTTAGAACTAGAACAGAGTCAAGTTCTAGTCTCACTGTGTGTTTTGGGGGACAGTTTACTTCTCAGTGGTTTGCTCTTTGGGGTTCTAGTTTCTAGAGGAGTATCCAGTTTATCCTTCTGTGCAGTTAAGCCTCTGGTGTTATCAATATTATATTTTAACCCATATCCTGGCCTTATAAATGTGGACAAAAATCACAGGAACGAACCTCAATTCTTAAAAATTTGCATACATTTATTTTCTATCAGCTTAGCTATACCATAAAAGTACATTTTAGTTAGTGATTTAAATTATAGTCTCTCTGAAGATTTTTTTTTCTTTACAGATATTTAGTCTGTCATATGGCTAGTAAGAGAAGTTAATGATCTTTATTGAGAATGGATTTGTTGTTCAAAGTGTTTTACTTTTTATTCACTTGTTTTCTGAGACACCACCTCATGTAATCCAGGATGGTCTTAAAATTGCTGTGTTGCAAAGAGTATTCTCCAACTGTGGATCCTTCTGCCTCTCCCTGCACAATTCTGGAATTACAAGCATATGCTACTACAACTAGTCCTAAGTGTTTTTAATAATTAATCACAAAAGCAGTATTTACCTTAGAGGGAAGTTTTAATTTAGGACTAAAAGTGATAGCACATAATTTTCACAATACTTCCCAACATACTTCCCAAAACACTTCCCAAAACTAAACTAGCAAATGCATGGCTGTTTTCCCTATGTTTATTTATTTATTTATTTATTTATTTTTAAGTCACAAGCTTACACATCATTGCACTATGAATTTCGTCTTATTTTTGTAAACTTGATAGCTGATATTCCTTTCCTATTTCAGCTATAAAGTCACATATGGATTGTTAAAGCATCTTTCCCACAGCGATTCTTGCTTTTGCTAGTTACAGAACAATAAACATCAGTGTTTATGAGTGCTGATGAGCTTCTGAATTCTCCTCTCCCCTCATTGTTCCTGCTGTGAAATGATTGCTTAGTTTAAAGCCACCCAAATAGAGACTGATTGCTATTATGAACAGAGCAGGCTATTCATAGAAATAACCTTCCATCTCAGCATCCTGGGGAGCAGTGAAAGCTGCATCCTGTCCTGGAGAAGTCAGGCTCGCAGCAGCCCCACCCAGACTCAGGCACTGAATGCTTTACTCGCTTCCTTGTTTGCCATTTAACCACTTAACCTATCAGCACCCAGCTCTGGCTTTTCTTTCAGATGTAGCTATTTGACATTTTCAGGCAAAACACATCTTTTGCTTGGTATTCATTAGTGTCCATCAAACTGTACCTTTTTTTATATTAAAAAATAAGGATGTGCTGAGATAGAATGCTAGAAACAGACCCTTTTTTTTTTCTTGGTAATGGACAAATGGCTTCAATGGGTCTTCCTAGGGTGAACCCTCTGTCTTTCAGAAGCTAAATGATTCTCTGACAAGATAACAAATTGGTTGAATTTTTTGAAGGAAGATTTACAGAGAATTTCTCTCCTCAAATGGACAATTTAGAAAATGTTGTGAAAAGATATAAAAATGGGAAAGATATCTGAATGCCACTTTAACACAAATAGATTCCAATCAGAAACATGGCCATGCAGTCTAAGATATTTAAAAAAAAATCTCTTCCTTGGATGACATACATTTGAGATTAGTGTTATTACTTTTGATGGAAAATTAATTTTGGCTATTCTTAAAATTATATGCAGGACAATTTAAAAGTATTATTGACATTTTTTGTTTTATGAAAATCAAATTTATATAATAAATTCTATCATGTCTTTTTGTGCTTATATTAATTACAAAGCAAACATACTGTACTTAAATTCATATACACAAATTTTATGCTTACAAAACAATATTTGAGGCCAAGGCACAATGGATTATTTTGTTAATTGAATGCTTACATTTTTTAAATTTTATTTTATTTTATTAGATAGTTTCTTTATTTACATTTCAAGTGCTATCCCGAAAGTTCCCTATACCCCCCGCCTGCCCCTGCTCCCCTACCCACCCACACCCACTTCTTGGCCCTAGCCTTCCCCTGTACTGGGCATATAAAGTTTGCAAGACAAAGGGGACTCTCGCCAGGCCTGGTGGCGCAGGCCTTTAATCCCAGCACTTGGGAGGCAGAGGCAGGCGGATTTCTGAGTTCGAGGCCAGCCTGGTCTACCAAGTGAGTTCCAGGACAGCCAGAGCTATACAGAGAAACCCTGTCTCAAAAAACCAAAAAAAAAAAAAAAAAGGGGGGGGGACTCTCTTCCCAATGATGGGAGACTAGGCCATCTTCTGCTACATATGCAGCTAGAGACACGAGCTCAGGGGGTACTGGTTAGTTCATATTGTTGTTCCACCTATAGGGTTGCAGACCCCTTCAGCTCCTCGGGTATTTGAATAGTTATCTTTGCAGTTCTTTCTATGACAGAATGAAGATCATTAGTTGTGTGTTCAAATGAATGCAAATTTCATGTTCAAGAGTTTCGAGTAAGCATGAGCTTAGCAAAACAAGGAGAATGTGAAGTACTGAGATTATGTTTGAATCAGAAAAACAAGCTTCTGTGTTGTGTCAGTTCCTTTATATATATATATGGATGGAATGGAGACGGTGAGAGAAAGTTCACATTACATAGCCACTTGACGGTTCCATGGGGACCTTGATATATGGGAAAACATGATTAGTGTGTTTTGGATGTAAAGTACAAGGATATCATAAGACCAAGTACAACAGATTACCTCTCCTAAATAGCTTGGGTCACAGAACCAGCAGACAGCCTAATCAAGAGCCTCACAGTTTGAGCTTGAATCTTTGTCTGTTCTTGTCTTCTCACAGGACAATGAAAACTGACTTTCTGAGTCTTGTGCTTGTTACTTTTACAATGGACCTTACATGATGCTCCCTTGGCCTAGACCTACATGGTTGGCTCTCCTGGTTTTCTAGTTGCTGACTGTAAAGACCAGGTCGTTTCAGCTTCTATTATCTCGTGAGCCAATCCTTAATAACTTCTCCCATTTGTGTGTGCATGTTTTGGGTTCTATTCTGGTGACTGGTGCAGGTGGCAGTGTCTGTCTTCATGTTTTCTTAAAATTTTTCCTCTCTCCATCTTCTGCACATAATGGAAATCAATATGCAAACAGTAGTATCATCTTGCAATTTTTACAGGGAAATTTCACATCGATATCACACAATAGTCCCAAATACCTGTTAACTCTTTCAGACCCAATAATCTCTTTTTGGTCCAAAGTTTAGGTCAGACAATGAAGTGAATGTACTTTAAATAAAAAAAAAAATCTTACATTTAGATTTTATTAATAGTATATTTTCTCCAAACTTAAAAACTGAGGCAAGGACTCGGCGCTCACATATTTACATTAGCCTATAATCAACTAAATCCTTAATGCTTTTCAGCTAGGGACACCTTTTTAAACTTTACATTGCTCAAAGCTGAACATATATCTTGTGTTTACTGAAGGTACTAGAAGAATCTTGATTCACTGAGAGTATTACACAACTATTCCCTTCAATAGTTATCTTCGATGCCGTGTCACGATATGCAGGACACTGCTCCATAGGCTTCTAGCTAGGCAGCACGGGTTCACAGGAATCAAGAGATGGCTTCTGTAAGCCTGGGTAGCATCACACTAGCTCCCTTAGCTTTAATCAAGTATGTCACCAGAGCGTTCTTTAGTGCATGCTTTATTTTCCCTTAATTCTGAGAAAATACATGACAGCCACTCCCTAAGAAAGAAGAAGCGTTTTGTTATCTTGGATATAGTACATAGCTAGTTCATAATTTCCAGATGCATTGCTACCACCGACACTTCAGAGAGAACTATCAGGAAGACAACAAAGAAGGAATCTAGAGTTAAGTAGTTTTGCCAGCCCGGAATAGTTAGATTGACTAAAAATCTAGTAAAGAATAAAGATTTGACCCTTTGAGTACAGCATTGATTCCCCCCAGACCCTTGTGAGGTGATGGTCATGCTTACTTTCCTCAAGGATGCTGAAAATGATTGGGGAATCTTGGGTGTTGTTCATACTTAGCCTACTCCTACTGATGATGTATATACTTTTGAAAATTTAGGAGTTCTGCAGAAATGAATTCAGTATGCTTGTGTACAATTGCTGATTAATTTGATCAATGTTGTGCCAGGCATTGAGCTGGGTACTGAGGATACCATTTCTAGCTTCATGTAGCATGAAGGAGGAGAAGGAGAAGGAGAAGGAATAAGATGAGGAGGAGGTGGAAGAGGAGGAGGAAGAGGAAGAGGAGGAGGAGGAGGAGGAGGAAGATGTCATATAATCACATGAACGTCTGTAGAGATATGTGCCAGGGAAGAGCTCTTATGTAGGTAACTATGAGCTCATTAGGAAGGTCAGACAAAGTCCTCCAGTGATGTGAGGATATGATGGCACTTGAAGAATAGGTAGGAGTTTGTTAGGGCTGACAAAGGAGGAGACAGTTGTATGAGCAGAGGAAACAATATAAACTTAAATATAGCCTTCTGAGATTTGTTACTTGTAAATGTCACATATATTTCCTCACATGGAGGGATGAGATGAGAGCTGTGCCCAAGCCATGCAAACACGCAGCTTAGGATGAACCCAGAGCACCCCATTCTCTGTTTTAACTATTCCTAGGCCTAGGTCTGGAAGCTTCTAACTTTGTATAATCTTGTCTTCCAAGACCTGACTTACTCAATCTGGCTTCTTTTGGTTTCTCATTGAATTTCTCGGTTTGGAAAAACTGTCTCTGAATTCCACAAACTGAACTGCACTGACCACACAAACTGATTGGAACTTCTTGAACTCAATGGAACTCAACTGCATTCAACTGAGCTGCACCAAACTGCATCCAACTGAGCTGAATTGATCTCTACTGTATTGTCTAATCTCAACTGAACTGCCTACTCTCTACTCTTAACTCACTCTGCACTGCTCTAAAGCAGCCTCTCTTTCCTGTCTGTTGTTATGAGATTTGGGCACATTCTGTCTCTGACTCATTTTGTCAAATCTTTTTCTGATTTGTCACTTTGTTTGCCCCTCAATTAAATGTCACTTTCAATATGGCTGTTTCCTTCTACAAACTAACTTTACTTTCATTGTTTGGGATTAAAGGGGTGTCATTCCAAACAGGTCACACAGATCTAGGAGGTCCTTGGATGTGATCCCTTGTCAGAGCAGCCATGTTGCTGGATTGAAATTCCTCTAGAGTTGCCAGAGCTTATTGAAAAAGCTTAAATATGTTAAAATAAATACTAAAAAGGAAAGTTAGTTCAGAGGTTAACCTGATCATTAAAGAGGAGAGTGTTTGGTGGGAAGGAAGAAAAATTACCACTCAGGAATTCTTGTCTTCTTTAACGTAATTTTATTCTGAGCTGACCCTTTTCCTATATGAAAGTAATTAACCTTTTTTCTGCCCTGGGTTGCTTATTTGCAAGGTGAAGATAAGGGAAGCCCACTAAAGGCAATGGAAAACCTTCCATAAACATCAATAATTACATAACTAGTATAAATACTTGTGCATTTTGTTGTAAAATCTAGCCTTTAACTCAGACTTTAGCATTTTTTTTCTCTGCCTACTTTATATTTTAGATTTTAACATTGGTTTGTGTGTGAGAAAGGAAGCTTGTGTGATCTTCGTGTACAGTCAAGTTTGTGCTCATCTTCAGTACACTCTCTAGCATCTATTGTTCAGTCAGTATAGTTCAGAGTTCCATCAGGACTCTGGATCTTAAATAATCATAAAGATTCCCATGAACAGTAGATGGTTCAACAAAGTCCTGAGGCAATGAACACAGAAGAAAAGTAGGGTGATGAAGTGGGCAGGAAATAGAGATTATTTTTACTTCCTTTTACATAACAATTCTTCTTGCCTGTTACAGAAGAAGTTTATGTGTTTATTATTTCCCACACCCATTGCAATGACCTTAACCATAGGTAAGCAATTCAAATAGTGTCAGCAGGCATGTAACACCATGCTAGGCAGCATAATGAAGATGTTCCCAGCATCCAAACACCCCTGTGTGTGTGTGTGAATTCATTTACTTTGGCATCACTTTGTGATATTTCAAGTCATCTTATGCACAGTGTTTATAAAACTATCCCTTCAGTGGCTGGTAGTTTGCCTGCTTCTCTGTCTTTGGTTACCATGTTGTTCTTTCTCTAACAAAGAAAATCATAATCTATCTTCTGGAATATTACAATGTTTGTAGAATTGAAATAATGATTTCTCCATGTACTTGGAAAATTGTTCTTAAAAAACCATGTCTAGTAAGTGTGCAGGCTGTTTCCACGATGATACAGTGACTCACACACGTGGCTGCGGTGTTTGTATGAGTGGGATTTGCCATTCAGCCAGTGCCTGCCTGGACATTGGATAGTAGTCATGGCTGGTCAATAATGCATGATGAACTGCTGGACGAAGTGAATTTTCCTTTTCTGGTCCAGTTCCCTGGCTAAGATTCTGCTGTGGATTACTTGCTTCAATGCAGGAGGGAAGTAGAAATTTATCACACCACTCCAGAACTGAGTATGAAGTCTCCAACCTGTGACATGTGCTTCCTATCCTTACCTGACTGGCTCTTCTTTCCCAGCCCCAGTTTTCTCCGTCTCTGTCATTGCTCCAGTGAGTTCTGCTGGACATTCAGGGTCAGGATTTGTGGTGAAACCTCTGAGAGAGTTTTCCCCAGTGCCGTTGTCTAGGGCAAAGAAATAGCACTAAATAGAAGAATCCACACCACCCCTGACAGTTTTATTTGGAAACATGATCTACAGAGATGCTGATTCTCCTCCAGAAAATTCTTCCCGGAGAATTCCTCACACAGGACTAACCTGGAGATACTGTCAGGCCAAGGGAAAATATGCTGAAAGTTTGTTTATTACATGGTAAAAACATACCATTGTATATATGCCTCATAATGATAACAACACAGCATCGGCTCTCAGCATCCAAAAGGCACTGATAGTTTTGCTATAGTCTTCACAATTTATGACTCCACTTAATGTATGATAGATTCAAAAAAGTGAAAAAGGCAGACATTTTATGTCCTTGATAGTTTAGAACCCATACTCTAATTTTTTATGAAATCAGTTTTCTCAGTTTGATTTGATAACTTGTAGATTTGGGTGAATCATTTCTATAGAAATTATTTCAAGTAGTACATAATAGCTCTACTTTCAATTCAGAAATAATTTTTCCATTAGACTTACAAATATAATTTATAATTAACATTAAGAATTGCTATTTGGTTAGAGAATAATCTACTTATTTCTATATGTTTAAATTGTAGAAAATTTTTAAAAGCAAATAAGTGAATATTAAAGAAATTATAAAAGGTAAAAAGAGAGAATACATATTTGAGTGATTATTTGTTATCTATAGTGTCCAATTTATTTTTAAGCAGAAGTACTGTACTTAGGAAATTTAAAACAAGACCCCATCATCAATATCATTGTACTGCAAGGATAAGGTGTGATGGGTGTGGGGAGGTAGAGTTGAGTGGGTAATACATGTAGAGACAGCATGAATTAGTGAGTATTTGATGGGTAGTATGGAAACTTAGTGCAGTGGCAACCTAAAATTAGGAAGGTGACCCTGAAGAAGTCTCCAAATAATGTAGGATAGAGAGTCCTCACTGGCTATCTCTTGTTACCAAATGAAGCTTCCAGTACTAGGACTGGATATCCGTTGAAATTCCCAAATAACCCATTCTGTTGCCCAGACAACAGGTTGCTCTCCACAAACTGACAGTAAGGCTTCATTGCTGAATATAACACCTATACAACTCATTAATCATGTAGAGGTAGAGCTGGTCCCTGCATAGATTTTACCTGTTAATACTTTTGGTATGAGAAGGTACTCTGCAGGCTACGAAGAGAGAAATGAAAATATCAACCTAGCCACAAGCCTACCGTGGCATTCTCCGTGCCAGATATGCTAGGGCAATGCTTGTGGGAATATCAACAGCATCTGGTTTGACTTAAGTCCCACTCCATGAGATGGAATGCATATCTCATACTACCTGGGTGGCCAAAAGACTCATTGACTAGAGAAACTAGGTAACCTAGAGATAGAAGGTAAAACCAAACACTACTGGTGTTAAAAATTAGTAGTGGTATTCTCCTATACTCATTGAATACTTAGAACATATAGTTCTAAATGAGATCTCTCCACCATATTCCTCCCCTCAGAGTTCAGGGAACCCCTCAGAAGAAGTGTGAGAAAGAGTGTAAGAGCCAGAGGGGTGGAAGACACCAAATAAAAATAACTAAGGACCTCTAAATCACCTAAGCAAAGCTTATATCAACTCACAGAAACTGAAGCGGTAAGCATAGGGTCTGTGCAGGTCTTCACCAGGACCTTTATGTGTATATTATAGTTTTCAGTTTAATACTTTTATGACATTGCCGAGTGTGTGAACCGATGTGTCTCTGATTCTTATGCTTTCCTTCTCTTGGGCTCTTTTCCTTCTGTTTATTTTCCTCATCCAACTTCCATGACTTTTGTTTTATCTTATTATATTTTATTTTGTTATGTCTTGTTATCTCTTAGAAGCCTGTTCTTTTATTTTCTCTTCCTTCCTTCCTTCCTTCCTTCCTTCCTTCCTTCCTTCCTTCCTTCCTTCCT
>NC_034611.1:27306390-27349183 GCF_900095145.1 Mus pahari | reverse complement strand
TTTTTTTTTTTGAGACAGGGTTTCTCTGTGTAGCTCTGGTTGTCCTGGAACTCACTTTGTAGACCAGACTGGCCTCAAACTCAGAAATCCTCCTGCCTCTGCCTCCCAAGTGCTGGGATTAAAGGCATGTGCCACCACTGCCCAGCAAAAGCTTACAATCTGTTCTTTTCTAATAAGACATAGAAAAGGAATGGATTTGGATGAGAGGGGAGATGGAAGGAACTGGGAGAAGTAGAGGTAGGGGAAAATATAACTAGCACATGCTATACGAGAAAAGAATCTATTTTCAATAAAAGGTAAAAAAACAAATGAAAAGAAGTAGATCAACTTAATATTGGAAATTTAGACATATAAAATTGATAAGTCAGGAAGAATCACAGTGTAAAATTTTTCATTATATAAGAACTTCAGCATGAACATTTCAACAATTTCTCAAAAATCTTTCAATACAATAAGCCTTCAGAAATACATTTCAGAATTCAAAATTGACTCACTGTTTACTGTTTCTAAAAAGTTTGTGGCTAAGAAAGACTGTGCTCCTGGCTTACCCAGTGGACTACTTTCCTCTTGGCATTAAAGTACTTTTCTACAAGATAGAAAACATGGCACTAAATATATTCTCATTATGTTTAAATGGACTTCCTCAAGTGTTTACACTGTTTTGAGGGCTAAAGAGCACCAGTATAATTACAACGTGAAAGTCTGCATAAGGACCATCTTCTCGATGAAACACTGAAACATATTTAAAATTTTGCCCCAAACTGCAGTGCAGCATATTCTCAGTCCGGCCAAATGTGCATGGAATGTTAATTAGTTTATCACTGGCCAATAGCTTCCAGAGTAAAAGGACTGCACTTTCTGTGGCACGCAATTGCTTTGATAGAAACGCAGAAGGATCTGCACTCCCTATGTGCTTTTTAAAGGTAGCTTCTGTTTTACCATTTTGGGGCTAATTTTATTTTATCTTTCTTTGTTTTCAACTGTGCATTTTAATCAATGATTTTATTTATTTATATCCCAGTTGTTGCTCCCTCCCAGTGTTCCCTCCTAGAGTTCTTCACTCTTTCCTTCATCTCTTTGCCTCAAAGAGGTCCTCCCTCCACCCCCAGCATCCCCCTTCTTTGGGACATGGAATCTCTACAGGATTAGGTGCATCTTCTCTCACTGGAGCCCAGAGCATTAAAGAAAAGTTCAGCATCCTCAGTCATCAGGGAAATGCAAATCAAAACACCCCTGAGATTCCACCTCACACCAGTGGAATGGTTAAGATCAAAGTTACAGCATATGCTGGGGAGGATATGGAGAAAGAGGCCCAGCTACACTGCTCTTCAACATATAACCAAGAGATGCTCCACCATACTACAAGGACATGTGCTCCACTATGTTCAGAACAGGATTATTTATAAAAACCAGAAACCGGTTATTGTGAATAACAATCCAGATGTCCTTCAACTGAAGAATGGATACAGAAAATGTGGTTCCTTTACACAGTGAAATACTATTGTGCTATTAAAAATGAGGACATCACGAATTTTACTGTTTTTCTTTATCCAACAAAAGGATGAATTTTTTTCCCTCTTATCTCCAATACAATGTCATTTTATTCTAGATATCTAAGAGGTGGTAGCCTATTCATTCTCACATCCATACACACTGACACAATTATTATTTATTTCAAAGCAGAGTTCTCAGGATTCTGGAGACTGAACACACACACACACACACACACACACGCATACACACTCACAGACACACTCTCTCTCTCACACACACACACTCACACACATGCACACACTCACATGACCAATAGTTATCATGGGCTTACCATAGAAGATGAGCCAAATAGTGGCTATGGGGTATTCATATATCTTTGTAGGAACACCTCTTTTAAAAGAAAAAAATATGATTAAAATAGTTTTAAAAGAAAAATATATTTAGAATAGATCAAAACATGTTTAAAATAGCTCATAATATAACAACCAGGCAGAACTGGTAAGTCATCATGACTTATAGAATATTTCTCTTTTAATTAAAATTTTATTTTTGTTTTTTTAATGTGTATGTGTGTCTTCGTGACTGTATATCACAAGTGTACATGTGCCTAAAGAAGCAGAAGAGAGAACTGGGTCCCTTGAAGCTAGAGTTACAGGTATTTGTGAGTCTGATATGGGTACTGGAAATTGAACTAGCATCCTCTGGAAGAGCAACAAGCACTGTTAACCACTAAGTCATCTCATTTGCTTCTCTTTCTTATAAAGACATGTGTTGCATCACATAATTTTATAGCACATGTACATTTGCAGTATGGCTTTATGCAGTTAACAAATACACGACTCTTCTTTTCTCTAAATAAGATCTTTAAAATTTATCGTCATTCCATTTTGACTCACTCCTTAGTAGGTCCTAGCACCTTGGCATATTTTCCAGGGTATTAACCACACCCTTCTAAAAATGACACAGATTCTAGGACAGTTCTAACAGATTCATGAGTCAATTAAAGAATAATTTGAATTGAACAGCCAAGAGGACTAAGACAGAAAGACACTCATCAATTGTGGTTCACTTAGGGTCTCTTTTTATCCACACAGCATGTTATTTCGTGGGGACAGATTGTAAGGGTGTTTACATCATCCTCACAAAAGAGAAATATAAAAATATAATGTATATCTTGCTCTCAAATCTAGGGGGAGTTTTTCAGCTACTTGTCCTCAGCTTCATGTATGGTCAACAGAGTCCTATAGATAATGTAAATCTGCTTGTTACTTGAACATGACATCAATACGGTAAGATCTCATCAGTGCGGTTACTCAAATTCTGACCCAGAATGTGTATCCATAGCAGATACTGAAACTTAAAATCCGAATGATGTGACATGGCTGCCTTTGCTGAATGTGTAAAAGTTAGTGCTAGTGGGCTTCCCCTCCAAACCTCTGTCTCCAGCTTGGTAGCATGAAACACTGGTCACGGGTAAAACGCTTTCAGTGTGCCTAGGTCTAGCACAGCAGAGCAGATGTCAAACATCTGTCTGTCTTTCTGTGTCAGGGAGTAAGTGACGTGAAAAGACCTCCTACACTTTATCAGTAGCATTAACTAGATGCTGGAAAAGGATTCAAAGGAAAACCAACTTTGGAATAAGATTTCAACTGTAAGTGTACTCAACTGGTTTTCTTTTGGGTGCATATAGAAACAGAAAATCTGAAATACTTTCATTGGTGGAAGATTTATCACGGGATGATTTCTCAAGGTTGAATTTCTAACTGTATGATACCAAACATACTGTGGATTCTTTTATTGACATATCTTTTATTGAGAACAAGCATAGTGTCTGAAGAGATGGTTCAGAAGTTGAGTCCTTGTTGTTCTTACAAAAGACCCTAGTTTTGTTCCCAGTATTCATGTCAGGCAGCTGATAATTTTCTGGTATCCAAGGACCAGGAAATTTGATGCCCTCCTCTGGCCTCCTTGAGTAAACACTTGTATTTGCTTCTACACACACACACACACACACACACACACACACACACACACACACCTATACATTTAAACAACAAAACTAATTTTAAAGTGAAAGAAAGAAAGGAAGACAAAAGAAAGGAAGGAAGGAAGAAAAGAAAAGAAAAGAAAAGAAAGAAAGAAAGAAAGAAAGAAAGAAAGAAAGAAAGAAAGAAAGAAAGAAAGAAAGGGGATGCAGTTGGGTGGGTTAAAACTTGGGGAGGATCTGGGGATAGTTAGGGAACAGACTCCATTATGAGAATGCATTATCTAGTTTTTTTTTTAAATAAAGAAAATGCTTGCATAAGGAAAAATAAAAATAAAAAAGGATGCTAGCACCTGAGTAACTGTATGTTGAGTGAATGGGTGAATCAAAAGAGCTAAAGGCCTGTACTTTCATTAGCTGCATGAAGGAGAGTTTTATGTTTACTCAGAGAGTGGGCATTTGGAATAGCTATAATGAGAAACAGTTTTCACAAAGCACATAACTACTCTCTGTCTTATGGCACCCATGACTGTGCAGTACAGTCAGCATGTGACCAATCTATAGATTCTCAGCTGAATCACATTCTTAGAATAATTTCTCACTTTGACTCTGCTTAAAATTATCCTATATATCCAGAGTTTGTCAAATGACAGGAGAGAAGGTGAAAAACACGACAGCAAGTCACACAAAATGGGAACTTAATGTGTTCTAAAATATTATTCTCAAGGAGAAGAAAGTGCCGTGTCTGATATTCATAAATGTACAAGCAAAATAAAAAAATCTAGAGAAGCAAGTCTTGAAAATCTAAAGGTCTGAGCCTCAGTAAGTATTCTGGAAACTAGTCCATTTAAGAAATGGTTTAAGGCCGGGCGTGGTCGCACACGCCTTTAATCCCAGCACTCGGGAGGCAGAGACAGGCGGATTTCTGAGTTCAAGGCCAGCTTGGTCTACAAAGTGAGTTCCAGACAGCCAGGGCTACACAGAGAAACCCTGTCTCAAAAAAAAAAAAAAAAAGAAAAGAAATGGTTTAAGAAACTTGGGATCTTTAGTTAAAATCTAAGGCAACTTGGTGGGTCAAGTGCCTGCTTTCCAAGTGTGAGACCTGAGTTTAGATTGCCAGCATTTAACTGAAAGCTAGGCATGGAGAACGAGTCTGCAGTCACAGAGCTATAGGGTGCTGTGGAGCTGGACTAGAGACAACAAATTCTGGTGTACATATACACCAGCAGCAGCAGCAGCAGCAACAACACCACAAATACAAGGGCACAGAAACATTCGCATAGATGAGTACAGCACACATACACATGTTCCCCTCATATGGATATGTGTGTGTGACTCACTCATATATTTAAATGACCTGAGTCATTTCAAATTCATTGAGAGGTTTTTAACAAAGAAAAAAAAATATAGATTCAATTCTTATGAAAGCAAAATATGGATCTATCCATGGATTACAAAGTATTTTAGCAACTATTCTGACAGTGTTGTGTGTTCCTTTGGGAGGCAATGTGCCTCCTGGGCTGGACAAATTCAGGAGGAAGCTGGACACTATGCTATAGGAGTAGTGCAGAACAAAGAACTCTTACATTCCGCTGCTCAGTCTTAAAGTGGCAAAGTAACATAAAGATTTAAAGGGATATTTAACATTAAAAAACAACCCAACAACAACTTGGAACATATTGTCTCAAGTACAAAACAGAACAAATCAAGCATAAAGAAGGTGACTGATCACCAAAGGAAGACACTATTGTGGATGCCAAGAAGTGCATGCTGACAGGAGCCTGAGATAGCTGTCTCCTGAGAGGCTCTGCCAGAGCCTGACAAAGACAGAGGTGGATGCTCGCAGCCAACCATTGGACTGAGCACAGGGTCCCCAATGGAGGAGTTAGAGATAAGAACTAAAGGGACTGAAGGGGTCTGCAACCCCAAAGGAGGAACAACAATATCAACCAATCAGGATTGCCAGAGCTCCCAGGGACTAAACCACCAACCAAGGATTACATGTGGATCCAGCCGCATATGTAGTAGAGGTTGGCCTCGTTGGGCATCAGTGGGAGAAGAGGCCTTTGGTCTTGTGAAGGCTCTGTGCCCCAGAGTAGGGAATGTGAGGGCGGGAGTGGGTGGGCGGGGGAACACCCTCATAGGATCAGGAGGAGGGGGGGATGGGATAGCGGGTTTCTGGGGGTGAAACTGGGAAAGGGATAACATTTGAAATGTAAATAAAGAAAATATAAAAAAAAGTCATAAGCAAAAGCATAAATTGGGTTGGGGAAACCCTTGCTAATCAATATTAAAACATCTGATGACAGGTCAAAAAAAAAAAAAAAGGTGACTGATGACTGACTTTATATAAGATAGCTCTGGTAATACTGGTAATATAAGAATCATGGGATCTTGTCTCAGTGCCACACTCGGTCTTTTCTTGAAATTAATTCATCTAGAAAACACATTTTATGAGCAGATATTAAGGAATGCTTTGAGATACTAGCTCCAGCTATTGATTAAAGAACTCTAATCCTTGCATCACAAATTCTGTGGCTGACGCTGGTTAAGTCATTTTTTTTTTTTCTGTAACAGTTTCTTCATCCATAAAATGAGAAATATTTTTGTCTTGGGGATTTCTGTGAGGATTAGATAAAGACTCCATTTGAGAAAAATTCAATGTAAACACAAAGTGTTCCACCAGTCAGAGTGAATAATTGTCTTTAAAAAGTTCATTTTAACTTTTTCAGGTCTGCTCAGCAGTTTTATATGTGGACCGCACATGAGCTTCCATTTACTTAATAACTGTCTTAGACTCAGGAAAACATAATGGAGTTTCTCATGAGTCAGCTGTATTCCTTAGCAGAAAAAAAAAATACAAAAGGCAGCAATTTAATTGAATTGCAAGTATATTTAAATCATATAAAAGTATATAAAATATGTAAAAGAAAAGAAAGCATCCTGCCTTTGTTGGTTAGGCACTCTTTAGTGGATGAGATTCGTAGTAATGGTCAATATATACCTTAGAGTATGGTCTTCTATTGAATATTTCTAGCGCGCTGTGTTTTCCAAGTGTAATTTTGCCTTGTTTGCTTCTCCCTCTTCAGGGATGCATCTCCTTCTGTGCCACATGCAGGAACTCACACAGATGGTGCGCGTGGATGGACACGTGACCTAGAGAGCGTGGCCTGTCTCTAGCCAGTTGGTGCTAACCATGGTGGTGCGAAGAGCTCTGCGTTATCTAAAACTTGCAGTGCTCTTACTATAATTTGGGCTTGGAGGTAAGTACATGGAAATGAGCAAGGTGAAGAGTCAGTAGGTAGAGGAAGCTGCTTGCTAGAAACAAAGCCAAGTTCACCGGGAGTCAGGGGGAAAGACACAGCTCCATCTCTAAACGTCTCATCTGTTTCACGAATTCGTAAGTTCCTTAGCATGACCTCCTGACACTGGGATGCCTGATCTTTTCTCTGTCTCTTTCCAAGTAAACATAGAGATTTTTCATCATTTAAGACTAGAAAAACTACTCATATTTGTGTTTTGCTCTTTTCAGAAATCTCCCAGGCCAAGGTTACTGTTTCTAAACATTTTGATTATCATTGTATCTGACACCATTTGGAAAGTTCTGTAAAAATGGAACTGTTTACTGTATAAGACTGGAATTTGCATGGATGAAGCAATGAAATGCTGGGATAGTTCAAATAAAAATTTATAATCAAAAAATATAGTGACATATTATTGTTTAGTTGATGAATATAACTGACATGGGTGTACTATTAAAATTAACCTTAATGATCTTCATGGATTCCAGGCAAATTGAATGGTTTTACATAGGGTAGCTTTTCTGACTTGTAAATTTTAATGCCGTCAGTTTATTTTTATATTACATAGAAGTAAAATTAAATTGTGTATTAATCATTACTGCCAATACTCGAGTTATCTCTCTCTGTCTCTCTGTCTGTCTCTGTCTCTGTCTATCTCTCTCTCCCCCCTCAACACTTTCTCTTTTATTAAAAATAGATTAATTTCTCACCTAGTATATATTGATTATGGTTTCTCCTCATTCTACTCTGTTTTATTTTATCATATTTTATTTTCTTATTATCCATTAGAAGCTTGTTTTCTGGGAGAGAGAAAAGAAGTAGATCTGGATTGGGGGAAGTCGAAAAAAAAAAAAAACTTGGAAGAATATAAGGAGGGAAAACCATAATCAGAATGTAATATGTGAAGGAAAACCCCATTTTCAGTAAAGAAACAAACCCAAACCAAAAATAATATAAATAAAATAAGTCATATTTCATAGAAAAATAAAACAAAACAAAACACAAGAGTCAAGGTGGGCATCATTGGCAAAGAGGAAGGGAGAATGACAGTCAAGATGACAGCATTGGAAGATTCAGAATTCTGTCTATAGACAACAGTGTCCCTTGCTTGAACATTGAAAACCTACCACGTGCTTGGTAAGAGCTCACTGTATTGATATTTGTACTAAATCAGGCAAGAGCACAGAATTTTGTCTCAGTGATTTAAAAAACAAATGAAAAAAAATTTAAGCATTAAAAAACTAGCAATGGGCAGGGCAGTGGTTCTATACGCCTTTAATCCATCATTTGGGAGACAGAGGCAGGAGGATTTCTGAGTTCGAGGCCAGCCTGGTCTACAGAGTGAGTTCCAGGACAGCCAGGGCTACACAGAGAAACCTGTTCTTGAAAAAACAAAAACCAACCAAACAAACAAAAAATTAGCATTGGATGGGGGTGTGGGGGCATCCTCTTGGAGACATGGGGAGGAGGAATGGGATAAAGAACTGTGGGAGTGTGAACCTGCAGGGGCATAATGACTGGACTTTAAAATGAATAAATTTAATCAAACAAACAAACAAACAAACACACAAACATAATTAGCATAATTAGCATCGGCTTTGTTTGGGTGGGCCTCTTTTCCCCCTTTACTGGTCTTTTGTTTGTACATTATATTTTGACATTTTCAATTTTTGGAGTTTTTATGGTGTGTGTGTGTGTCCATATGAATTTCTTAAGCTTTCTTTCTTTCTCTTTCTCTTTCTTTCTTTCTTTCTTTCTTTCTTTCTTTCTTTCTTTCTTTCTTTCTTTCTTTCTTTTTTTCTTTTTGTTTATTTAGTTTTTTCTTCATTTGTCTCTTTGTTTTCTTTAAAAAGATGGGAAAAGGCATCAGAGTGGGGAGGTGGGTAAGATCTGGGAGTGGATGAGACAGGAGAAACCATGATCAAAATATATTGTGTGATAATAAGTTTATTCAAAAAATTAAATTAAAAAAAAAGAAAAAGATGAACATTTTCCTCTCACTGAAGGCTGCCAACGCTGTTGTAGACATGCCTGTGAACCCCAATAGTTTTTGAGCCACCTTTGCAGATTAAGTTGCAATTCTCATCTTCAATGGTCCATCTTCCTTCTGTGGGATTCCTATAGTCCTAACTTACATCTTCGGGATTGTTCATGAGCCTCTTGTGATTGGCAAAAATCTTTGTTCCTCTTCTCTGTTTCCCTCCACCCACTGCCTGCTCTACCATCCACAGGCCTCGTTCCAGATCTGTAAAGGTTTGGCAGCCATATTCCCTGGTCCCATTACACAGCTCATCCACCAACTTTATCTGCCTTAGCTCCAGTAATACCACTCCTGGACTGGCTCAATCTAAGGCAGGGCAAATTCTCACTCCAAATGTGCAAAGAAAGAGCATAGGTCAAATCATAAAAGTGAAAGCAGCATGAATAGTCAAGATAGCAAGTTTTCTATCAAATCCACTAGTTTTATAGAGGTGTTCTCTAACAAAATGGCCTAGATGAGCTCAAAAGCGCAGAATTTAAAAGAGCGGTAATAAATTTTTATCAACAATTCAAGGAATTTAAAAGACACATGAAGAAATACTTCATTGAACTAAAAGAGGCTAACAACAAAAGCCCAAGTCATATCCAAGAAAGTACAAATATGGAGTTGAAAAAAGTGACAGAGCTAATTTACCATTTGAAGACTAAAATCAATAAGATAGAAACAATGAACAAAACACAAGTGTAAATAAAGATGGAATTAAAAAATTAACTCACTGTTCCTATTAGAAAATTCAGCATACAAGTAGGATAAACCAAGCACAAGACAGAATATCAGGATTTCAAAGATAAAACAGAGGATCTAGATGAAATAAGCAGAGTACGAAAACTTAAAAAAGTACAAGAACATGCCTGTGAACCCTAATAATTTCTGAGCCAGCTTTGCAGTGCCATCTCAAGCATGCATGCGAACCCTAATGGACATACAGGAAAAGTTGGATACCAATGAAAGGACAAATCTTCAAATTATACATAGATTTGAGGTAGAAGAATCCAGTACAGTAGCATAGACTATTGAAGAAAAAAAAAATCTCCTAAATAAAGATATATCTGTACACACACAGAATCCAAAGTAGACAAACCAGAAAAGCATCTACACAAGGCTTAAAACAGTTAAAACCCTAAATATTCAGATAAAGAAAAATATTGAAAGCTGCAAGAGAAAAAAAACACAAGTCACATATAAAGGAAAGCTCATCGGAATAACACCTAGTATTTCTCAATGGAATCTTTGGAAGCCAGAAGAGCCTAGAATAGCACCCTCTAGTTTCTAAAGATCATGATTGCCAATGTAGGCCACTCTTCCCAGAATCTCTATCTACTATCACTGAAAGAAAAAGAAAAAGTTTATGATTCAGTCAGCCTAAAAAGTTCAGGGAAAACCCAAACAAAACAAAGAAAGAAACAAACAAACAAACCCCCCTCTATCCCCAAAGGCAATTGTTAGTAATGACAAAACAGTAAACAGAAAACTGGAAGTAATACTTAGATCTTAAGAGAGAAAGAAGCATATTTATGAGACTCTGGGAAGGAAATAAACAAAGCTATAATTATTGAAATTTGGCCCATATCCATTGTCCTGAACAAAAACGAACTGAACGTGGATCAGAGACCTCAACTTGGACCTGAAATACTGAAGCTGCTGGGAAAAGCAGGCTATTTTCTACAGAATATAGGCTTAGAAAAGAATTGTCTGAATAGAACTCTGTTTGCTCAGAAACTAAGGCCTACAAAACTTCTGTATAGCTAAGGAAACAATCAATTAGGTAGAAACCCAGAAATGTGCGAGAATTATCGCTACCTACACATCTGATGGGATCAATAACCAGAATATACAAAGAACTTAAAAAAAGTCAAGAAAACAAATGGACCACTTAAAAATGAACTAGGGTTCTAAAGAGAGAGAGAGAGAGAGTTCTCAACAGGAGAAATAAAAGCGGCTAAGAAATACATCAAGAAGTGCGCATCATCCTTCGTAACTAAGAAATAAAAACAATTCTGAGATTCCGTCTCACCAGCTAGTATGTCTATGATATACAAAAGCAACAGAGAACAAGTGCTGGTGGGTTGTGGAGAGGGCAACCCAAATTTACTATTGCTGGTACTGCAAACTGTTGCGACCACTCTGGAAATGAGTGTGGAGAGATCTCAAAAAACTGAAAGTAAATACCATGTGACCCAGTTATCTCTCCCCTGGGTATATTCCCAAAGGATTCACCATTCTACAGATTCTGGTTCAGTAGTGTTTATTGCTGTCCTCTTCATCATATCTAGGGAATGGAAACAGCCTAAATGTCCTGCAGATTTGGGTATACAACATGGTGTGAACACAGAAACACGGAAAATACAAAATGACTATGGAGGCGGGGATGGAAGGATATACAGGTGATGCAAAGGGGGAGAAATAGAAGAACGTGGAGGAGGGTTCTAGCTGGGAAAGGCTAAGAAAGCAAACACAGAAGGAGAGGAAAGCAGAAGTTAAAATAACAGCAAGATTGTTTGTTCCAAGACTCAAGGAATCCTAGTATCTTCATACTTTACAGGCATAAGTACATTTTTGCCATCAGGGGCTGGGAGTGACCCCCCACAAGAACTGTAGACAAACAAAACTCCCAGTACTGGGCATGAGAAACTTCCCTTGAATGGTCAGGGAAGTCCAAAAGACTCCCCAAACAATATAGACTCTACTTCTCGCCCACGAATGCCTCTCAAAAGTTGAAGGTTGGCCCCCATTGCTGAAGACTCCACATATAAGACTTGGATGGTTGGAGCTGGATTTAACTGGAAAGCCTCTTTTCCTGCACTCTAGCTTCCATAGTACCTCCGCAGAAAGTGTTATGCAAGCAGCCAAGGGAGCAAAGCAATTAATAGTCCTACCTAGCTGTGACACCTGTGAACCACCATAGTGATAAGCATGGCAGCATATACAAGACAGTCCAATAGTGATACTTTTATTTGGTGATAATAAACAGCTTTCTAAGAGGACTTAAGGTCCACTCAACAGGAGTGAAATCACTACTAGTTTTAGAAACCTAACCAGCATCCTTACTACATTCTAAATCTTATATTTATAAATAAGTGTTGCTATTGCCCCTCATCAAAGAAGCTTCTATCTACAGAAAATGTCCCCACTTTTCTTACCACAGAAAACCACAATTGGACATATTGCAAAGATCATTGGATCTTGGAGAGCCCAGTACCTGTGGTTACTCTGAAGCACAGCTCTTGCGTCTATGGCTCAAGAGAATATCATGGAAGGAGGACAGAAAGATGGTAAGATCTATAATACCAAGAAGTCTGCTGTTAGACTGTGACTCTTAGAAATGGCCACATAGACAAGAACTGAACAATGAAAATGTCAACAGACAGGCTAACACAGAAGGGTGAAAATCTCACAAGTTCCAATACATCGCAAGAAAATATGGGCAATAATGAATGCTTCCAGGACTAAGGTCCCTTTAATTGGTTATCCAATACAGAGTCATCAGCTCTGAAACCATATACACACAAACAACAAAATGGACTCAGTGGGTTGTATTTATATATTTGTGCATATGTTTTTATATATGTATATATGTAACAATAATAATCAAAGAGGATACCAATTTGAGAGTAGGGAGGTTATGGGGGTTGGAAGGGAGGAAAGGGAAGAGGAGAAGTGATGGTTTCAATTAAATGTGTAAAATAATAATAAATTGGCCTTGAAAAATTAAGAAATTTCATTTTAAAAAACTGTCTCCATATCCCACAATGCATCAATTGGCAAGAGTGAGTGGACTTGCCTTTGTACAAAGGACTTCTATGATCTCACTAGTCATTCTCAACTGTCTTCTGTCAATATTAGAATTTATCAACCACAATGAAAAATGATGAAGGTATAATACCTCATATAATTATCGTTCCTTGATGGCTGATAATAATAGACTCCTTATTTTGCACATTAGCAAATAGGCTATACTCAACAAAACTGGAAAACCTGGAGGAAATGGACTATTTGATAGACAGATACTAGGTACCAAAGTTAAATCAGGATCAGATTAACGATTAAAACTGTCCCACATCCCCTAAAGAAATAGAAGCAGTCATTAATAGTCTCCCAACCAAAAAAAAAAAAAAAAAAAAAAACCCAAGACCAGATGGGTTTAGTGCAGAGTTCTATCAGACCTTCAAAGAAGACCTAATTCCAACTCTGCTCAAATTATTCCACAAAATAGAAACAGAAGGTACTCTACCCAATTTATTCTATGAAGTCACAGTTACCCTGATACCTAAACCACAGAAAGATCCAACAAAGAAAGAGAACTTCAGACCAATTTCCCTTATGAATATCGATGCAAAAATACTCAATAAAATCCTCACAAACTGAATCCAAGAACACATCAAAATGATCATCCATCATAACCAAGTAGGCTTCATCCCTGGGATGCAGGGATGGTTTAATATATGGAAACCCATCAACGTAATCCAGTACATAAACAAACTCAAAGACAAAATTCACATGATCATCTCATTAGATGCTGAGAAAGCATTTGACAAAATCCAACACTGCCTCATGATAAAAGTCTTGGAAAGATTGGGAATTTAAGGCCCCTACCTAAACATAATAAAAGCAATATACAGCAAACCAGTAACCAACATCAAAGTAAATGGAGAGAAGCTGAAAGCAATCCCACTAAAATCAGGGACAAGTCAAGGCTGCCCACTCTCTCCCTACCTATTCAATATAGTACTTGAAGTCCTAGCCAGAGCAATTGGACGACAAAAGGAGATCAAGGGGATCCAAATGGAAAGGAAGAAGTCAAAATATCACTATTTGCAGATGATACGATAGTACATATAAGTGACCCTGAAAATTCCATCAGAGAACTCCTAAACCTTTTCTTCTTATACCCTAGTTTAGAAGCTCTCTCCATTCTTCTGTCGTCCTTCCCTCCACTTCCAGAACATATCCATCCAACCTGTGTTTCTTGCTGTCTCATCTCTTTCTTGTTCCTGTATTTATTCTTCTCACTGCCCACTCACAATAATCCCTCGCTTATACTGAAGTTATCAGACTAGCAATGATAATTTACCACCTCAAAAAATTTAACAACTTAAGAAACAAAGTTCAACGCATAAAACCAGATTAATAGGTTTAGGGCATTACAATGTAATGATCTTTATAACCATTACCCAACCTACCACACTACCCATTATAAGCACCAGATTCACCAGATTTTGATCTATTACTCCATGATAATGTTCCATTAAAGCATATATATATCATAACAATTATAAATAATTATTAGGTAAGTCATATACATATTTTATGAGTGAAAATATATTTTAAAGTAGCAATTAATATAACTCAAAGGAAGACATTAATAAGCTATATTTATTTGATTCCAAAATATGTTATATTTTTCATTTTCTCAGTAAATATAAACTGAATCATGTTATGCAGAAGATAAGAATTCTAAAATCAGAAGCCAGCACCTGCAGAATTTGTGACATTGCACCTGTGTTTTTTGAGTGAAGAAAATATAAAAAGACCAACAGTATATCAGACATTATCTTTAAATACTAATAAATTTACTTCTTAAAGATAAAATACCTTAAATATAACTCAGTCCTAATTGAAAATGTGAAGCTCTGCTGTTTGCCTGTTTAATGGAAACAGTTTTCCTTAGTTAAATAGTTTCTCTGTTGAGTAAAGCTCCTCCAAAGAGTTTTTATTAGCAGCTGTGAAAGACTTCTTCCCATAAATACACATAAACAAGGACAAGAATAGTCTTGTTATCCTACAGCTGCAATTCTTAGTTTTATGAATTTTTTTGTGTGAGTTCTAGTTTAAAGCAATCTATACTTTCAAACTACTACTTGTAAAACAAGTCTCATTTTAATTACGTTGATAATTCTATAGTGATATCTTTATTTTCTTGCCTTCTCTTGCTCCTGAAGATTTGTAGTATTCCCACTCTTGTCTGTATACCCACTTGCTAATCAGATTTATGCTTTGTATTATTATCTGTAGAAGACTCTCTAAGTCTCTGTCTCTCTGTCTGTGTCTGTCTGTCTGTCTGTCTGTCTGTCTGTCTGTCTATCTGTGTGTCTGTCCTTCACTCTACCTTCCCTCCCACCCTCCCTCTTCCTTCTATTTTGAGGTAAAACTTTATGGAAAGCTTTACTTCTGATCAAGCATATAAAACCATGTACATGTCCTTCCCTGCTATTTTTTAGTTTTGTTAAAAAAGAATAGTTGGTGGTTTTTTTGAACGACTTTCCTCACAAGAAGTCTTAGGCTACTTATTGCTATTGATAATTTCTTTATTCCAGATAGGGAATAGAATACTGCTTCCCTCTCCAGAGGCCTCATAATAGACCACAAGTTGTAATTATCATGACAAATATTTTCATTCTGACAAATAAATCCTACATGTTTTAAAACTTTGAGAATGAAGGGGTTGGTGAGATGACCTGTTGGTTAAAGTGGTTGTTAAACAAGCATAGGGAACTAAGTTCATATTCTCAGCATTCAATAGACATTGGCATGTCTGCATCTGTAACTTCAACACTGCAAGGGAGGAGGGTTAGCAGAAACAAGGAGAGTCCAGGTGGTCGCTGACCGGCTAACCTAGAAGAGTCTATGAGCTTCATGCTCGGTGAGAGACCTCATCTCTAAACATAGGGTGGAAGGCAATTGAAGAAGATGCCTCTGGCCTCCAGGTGTGTGTGCACACACATACACTGACATCTCCAATGTCCACGCATAAACACCCACACATAAACATACAACCACAAAACACATATACCATGCATGAATTTTTGATTATTGAATCATGATATTATATTGATTAAAGCAAAAGCAAGAGTGGCCCATAAGGACAGTACTAACTGGACCTAGTAGGTTATAAAAAAAGTTGTGAGGTTGTGAGGGGGACTTCTTGGGGTAATATGAAAGAGTTAGAAGTGGGGATTGCCATTGATACGATCATACTTCATTGCATGCACATAGAAAAATTTAAAAGAAAAGTGGGAGTGGGCATGTGAAATGGACCAGTATGTTGGATGGCTTCTACATAAGCAGAAGACCTTGAATTTGATTCCAGAATGGGAGGTGGAAGGAGAGAACTGACTATTAAAGGTTTCCCACTGCCTTCTACATACACACAGTGGTATACATATGCTGCACAAATACCACACCCACCCACCCACATACACACACACACACACACACTCACACACAAACACACACACACCACACCCACCCCTCCTACATACATATGCACATAGACCACATACCATACCATTCACACGTGTACGTGTGCACACCCACAGAAACACACACACACACACACACACATACACACACAGGTGCACACACACACACACACACCACACCACACACAATTTTAAAATAGTAAGATCACGTCTCTATCTCCTATATATATCTCCTAGAATATAACTATATTTCCTAGAATATAACTTTTTTTGTTAGATACTTTCTTTGTTTACATTTCAAATATTATCCCCTTTTAGAGTATAACTCTTACTTTTGACAGTTTGTGTACGTGAATTTTTATCCAAAATGAAGTCTTCTCCTTTTGTCAATATGTCATCTAAGCGTTTGAGTCATATAGGCTATGAGAACTGAGCGTGCATGACATCCAAGAGGGATAACTTCCTGTGGAATGCTTCTTTGGCATGCCTTCAGGTAAGGGATGCTGACTACTAGCCCTGCTTTCTTGGCTGGGAGGAAAACCCAGAAAGAAGTCAGTGATGGAAACACCTCATTTGTTTAACACCACAAAGCGTTCTTTACATTCTGAGTTGAGCAGTAAAAAGCCAAGAGATAGTCTTGAAAAAATAAGTAAGTAAATACGCATGCTCGGGAATCTAGAGAGATTTTTCTCCTTACTTTTTAAAAATATATGATGAAAGTAATTGAAGAATGTAAAAACATAGCAATGTAACACTGATCCAAAAGATTCAGTATCTTTATAACATTATTTTTCTGGGTGGGATGTCTTATTTCATTTCAGTTATTTGTGTCTGTTACATATTTTTCTGCCAAGGTCAGATTTTTTTTTTCTATCTAAGTTTTTTCGGGTTCTCTTAAAGAGGGTCATGAATGGGGCCATGTTTTCAGAAGGATGCTTCTGATGGCAACAGTTTTCATCACCAGGAATTTATTTACTTACAACTTTTTTCGTGATTTATTTCTTTGTTTAAGGTATCTTTTCTCCTTTATTGCCAAGGATTGAACCTAGGGCATTGCATATGTTAGGCAAGTCCCGTGACACTTAACTGTTCCCTTAGCCTGCAAATCCTTCCTTTATTTGCAGCATGGTCTGTGGTTTTCATGTATCTATTTTTTTTTCTTCTCAGAGATAGGAAGTTTCAACAAATAGAAACTGAAGGTACTTCACTCCAAATATTCGGTTTACTACAAATCACTATAAAGGTTTCTGATAGATGTAAAATAAAACTTTTTTTTTTAATCTGCTTTTATGCTAAACTTTTGTGCTGTTCTACTAAACAATACTGTATTCTGCTCTAACGATTCCCTTGCCACTGCTTTTTCTTGATTAGAATGTGGGTTTTATAGAGAGGGGAAGAAGTGTTGGCAAGAGGGGTTAAGAACAGAATGCACTGTGTGCTATAAAGTCGAGTGAAAGTGTTTATGTTTGTCCTGCAGGCTGTATCGAGGCATTCACAACTCTTGAGCTGAGGTGTGTGGTCAAAGTGGTAGTTACAGGAAAGCAATATATATGCCCATAGTGTTTGTGCTTGAGGGAAAGGGAGAGAAATTGAGTGAAACAGACTCTTAAAGAGAAGAGGCCACTTAGTGCCGGAGTGCAGTGTAGGTAGGTATGACTTAACTAATAAAGGCCTGGCTCAGGATGCTGTTGTAGAGATTTCAAGGAAGCCAACAAGGTTCTATGATATTACTGATGCAGATGAGGTACAGACTTTATAGGACTCACGGTAGAGAAATAAAATAAGAAGTGAGGTTTTAAGCTTGAGGAATTTAACAAAAACATGACCGTAGCAAAGACAATGAAGAGAGGTAGCTTATTCGAGTAAGATTAATTCAGCTTTAATCATAATTTATTTTTAAAAGATGCAGGTATATATGTGCAGTGCCAACGGGAAAATATGGATTGGGTTTCACAAAAGTAATTGTCTTGATATGGATTTGGAATTATCCATGTAGAACTGAGTGTGCAGCCTTAGGCATATGAGCTTTCCAGTTGACAGGGTACAGAAGAGAGGGGCAATGAAGCTTGAAGCTCGTGCTGCTGCATCTGCTTTATTGTCTTAATAACTCCTCACTGCCTCAAGTCCTCTGCTCATAATGAGCTTCTTCATGAGCCATTTAAGATTTCGGTAACCTAACTTTATCATGAACGAAGATTAGGATTCTGCTGTCTATCTCTGTACCTCAAGGCCAAGGAAAGGTACCTGACACATGGTAGGTAATCAAGAATTATCTAGTGAGAGGCTGGAAATAAGACTGGGTGGTTCTGAAAGCATGAGGCTTGGAGTTCTGATCACCAGCACCAATATAAAAGCTGGGCATAGTGATGTCAGGCCGGAATCCCAGAACTGGGGGTCAGAGATAGATGTGTCCTTAGGGTTTGCTATCCAGCCAGTATAGCTAAAAGTGGTGAGTTACAGGTTCAGTGAGGGACCCTGTCTCAACAAATAAGATGCAGAGCAGTTGAGGAGCATAGCTGATGCTCACATCTGGTTTCCATATACATCTTCATCATTAAGTGCACTTAAACACATACAACACACACACATACACACACACACACACACACACACACACACGCATAAATGCATGCACATACATCCATGCAAGACACTGTATCTAGTGTACTGAATACATGAACGAGAGATTGAATGAAGAAACATTATTTTCACAAATAATACAGTTCTTCAAACTGTCTGTAGTTTAGACAATCTGCTGGGCCAAAGACAAATATTTTTCAAATACCATATTTTATACCAAGACATATTTTACTCCCCCCCTTCCATAGATAACATTCTGATCTTCCTCTTTGTATTTTACCCCATGCCCCAACTACCACCGCCACAGGTAACATTCTGACCTTCTTTGCTGTGTGATTTTTCAACGGTGATTGGTGTCCTGCTCCTCAGAGGTTCTTTTTCACTTTGGTTGTCTCCCTTTGGGAAACAAAACAGAGATTGTAGTTACTTCAGCATGAAGTTGAATGTGAAGTGTCACTGATCTCACTCAGTTATCAGTGTGATTATTAAAACCGAACATCTATCTATGATTTCCTAAAAATGCTTAACCTCTACCTAAAGAGATATTTTCAACCTGCCTGTTGAATAACTTACTATCAGATCAGCTTTGACCACCTTCCTCCCACAATTCACAAAATATTTTTGTCAATGTAACCCTGGCATATGATCCTCCCAATTTTGGTCTTTAGGGTGCCCTAGCATTGGCCCTTCAGGCTTGTGAGTGGTAGAACAATGGAGAGGAGGTGGCAGTTTCATTCTATCATTACTAACTTTGTCCTCTTCATGAGTTCTTCATGTGTATCAACATTTTCCTAACTTTTCCTTTGAAATGGAATTATGTCACACTGGATATAGCCAGTGGCTAACTGATGATGTTCTATAGTGGCTAACTGATGATGTTCTATAGTGGCTAACTGATGATGTTCCTATAGTGGCTAACTGATGATGTTCCTATAGTGGCTAACTGATGATGTTCCTATAGTTGCTAACTGATGATGTTCCTATACAGACGCACTGACACATCACAAAGGTTAGAGGGTAGAAAGGTCAGCTGCCAAACTTTAGTAGAGGGAACAGAAAACTGTTGAGTGTGAAAAAATAGTATGGGGAGATAGTTGGTAAAGCATTTGGTGCCCAAGGATGAGGACCTGGGCATAAAAATCCAGATATGGTGGCAGGCATGTGTAATCCCAATGCTGGGGCTGCATCTCACAAGATCTCGGGAGCTTCCAGAACAGCAACCTAGCTGAAGTGGTGAGCCTTAAGTATCAGTATGTGATGGGCAGCTCCTGAAGAATGGCACCTGAGATTAGCCTCTGGCTTCCCTGCACACATACATAAGACTGACCATACACATAGACCAGAATACTGGCCTCCAGCTTCCATCCCCCAAAAGGAAATGTATGTCATTAGAAAATACCTGTAGGGAATAGAAATGGTGCTTGAAAGTCATTTGTTTAGCGGTAGAAAGGAAGGGACAAATGAAAAGAGGAAGTAGATCAGGTAGGCAGCTAAGACAGAACAAAAAACCCAAGGTATAGTTGCGATGGGGGTGGAAGATGAGCAAGTAGATAGGGACAAAGACTGAATATCTTGTGCGCCATAATGTGGAGTCTTTGACATTATGCATGAGTACTGAAGACTGTATATCAGGTAACTTCATTTAAGTCTCACAGTAACCACATGTGTTAGGCAAGGCTGGGGTTATTTCTTATAGAATATAAAATTGCTTGAGTGGCTAACTACATGCACATAGTGAAGAAGTAAGTCAAGAGCATCGACAAATAATAATAATAATAATAATAATAATAATAATAATAATAATAATAATCTGTACAACTTATTGCGCATCATATTTTGGTGTTATTTGTAAAAATTTGCATTGTCATCTTTACATGTTGTATAAAATATAGATATATGAACAATGTCATGGTCAGAAGAAAAGGAACATGTTTGTATTGGGCTGGCTTTGTATATCTTTAGCTATCAGTTCCTGATAAACAGAAATTTCATGGAAAATTTTTCATTGAACTTTTAAAGGCTATTTTAGAAAGCACAATACAATATGGTTTGTTTAACTTTTAGATATTTCCTTATTGAATTCAAATTAATTTTATTTATATGCCATGGAGAATGATTGTACTTTATGGGAGAACAAAACATTCTAATATTTTGTGATTGTTAGATTTAGCATATTTTAATAGAAAACTTAAAAAAAAAAACCTGTTTCACCTATTTCCCACTTATACTTAGAAAGGACAGACACCAAGCATTCAGCGGGTCTACTCACCCCAGTATTGTAACTGCCACACGGGCTATACTCAAGAACTGCTCTGCCTGGGTTTAGTCTAAGCTCTCATCCAGAGATGGGTCTTGGAAAGCATCTCTTCTTCTGCTTTCTCTCTAAGTGTCCTGTAGTCTGTGGGCAGAGCTCATCTGGAAAGGCTGACTCATAGCTCCCTCTCACCTGTCACCATGAAGATGGGCTGGGGTTTGAGGCTTCTGTTGTAATGCTTATGGAGTGGGATTTCCTACAGCCTCAGTCATGGTCTAGCTGTGTGTTAGCAGTGTTAGAGCAAGACTCTGTCTCACAGACATCAATGCTTGGAAAGGGCTCAGTACACTGCCCAGTGCATAGTTAGTGCTGAAAACTCTCATGTTCTTCAAGAAAAAGACCTATTATCGATTTTTGCTGTAACCTATGAGAAAACAAAATTAGCAACAAAACTCTTCAAATATGTACAAATATGTCCCCTAACATTATTATACTCCCTTTAAATACACATATGCAAAATATATAAATTAATAAGAACATGGCTTAAGCAGTACCCAACCTAGATGTTACCATACAACTTCTGAGCAATCTTCCATATGGCAGCACTTATTAGCATCCATCAGCAGACAAAGGATGAGACTGAAGACTGACTTAGGAACATAAAGAACATACCTGTGCTATGGTTGGCTGAGATCTACCCAGGTCAGGGCAGAGTTTCTTCTCTATCCTCCCTTCCATGGGATTCACTTTGTTGAATTTTACTGTCAGTGATTTTAACATCTTCTCTGAGGCAGGTCTGAAAGACGTCCGATGATATGACCCTGTATCTTGAAGAGAAGAGATGTGCTTTGTTTTTCTTTCCATTAGTAGACAAACCAATTAGCGGTTTAATCAGGATTTTGTTCTGGTTAATTCCTACAGCTGACTCCCTAGCTAAGCAGGGCTTTGACTTAAAAGCAGCAAATTACTTCTGCTTGGGTGATTTGCACTCTGTTTATGAACTTTCGGGAATCAAAATGCCCCTTTGAATAATTTAAGATGAGAGGATTAAACAAGTTCAGTTGAATTGTTTAAAAAATGATCATGCTGCCCGTTGCCTTGTTTTTGTTCCTTTCTAATTGCTCACCTAACTGTGCCTAATTTTAAACAAAGGGATATATGTGAATGATTAACTAGTGAAACATGCGTGAAGGTTCTAATTTAAAGCAAGTAGTCTTTTTTTTTTTTTTTTTTTTTGCCAAAGTGCCCATACCTAGTAATGAAACCCGACTTTACTATTAAACTTACCTTGTCTGTTCATCCAGATTTTGATTCCATATCTCTGGCATAAAAGTCTGTGTAATCTAGTCTCTGTTTGGATGTAGACTGAGGTCTGCAACCTCTGAGAGGCACGGATCTAGGATCAAGAATTGTTAAACTCCTCACCCAGAACCCAGATGTCTTTGATGTTTTGTGCTATTGAATGTTACCAACTTGTGTAAGCACTTATTTTTTTAATACGAACTGTTCTGTGTGTGTGTGTATGTGTGTGTGTGTCTGTCTGTCTGTCAATCTGTCTGCCTGTCTCTGTCTGTCTCCATCTCTGTCTCTGTCTCTCTCTGTATCTGTCTCACACTCTCTGTGGTGTGTGTGCGTGTGTGTGTGTGTGTGTGTGTGTGTGTGTGTGTGTGTGTGCAGCCTGGAGGTTTACTTTGGGTATCATCCACAAATCAATCTTTACCTTTTTTTTCTAGTCATGACCCCTGGAACTCCTTGGTTTGACTAAGTTAGCTAGCCAGTAAGCAAGCCACAGTGAGCATTCTGTCTCTACCTCTCTAGTACTGGGATTGGAGGGCACATGTGTGCTGGTGTGCTTTTGTGTGTGAATCTAAATTAGGATCATTATTCTTGTGCAGTAGGCACTTTATCTGCTGAAACATTTTCCCTGTTTTTAATAGCCCACTGATTCCAGTTTTTGCTGGCCATATATATTCATGAATGTGAGGCCATCCACTGGAGAGTGGGCAACATAGCAGTGAATGTATCATTAAAGAAAGCAGACTCTGTTTCCCAGAAGCTATCAGCTATCAATAGCTCCTTAGTTGGGGTCAAGGGACTCATGAGTCCACCCTCTCTCTGTGCTGGAATTTTGACTGCCTTGACGTTGTACAGATCTTGTTCAGCCCATGACAACTGGTCTTAGGGAAAAGAGGATTATAGATGCCTCATTTGTGAATGAGCACTCCACATATACTTACTCTTTGGATCTTGATCAGCTATGAATTTCTACATAAACTGCTATCTGCTATACACACACACACACACACACACACACACACACACACACACACACACACACAAAACTTTCCTGATGAGATCTGAGATGATGAACATGAATTTTGATTATTTAGACTCTCTCTGTGTGAATCATAGTAAACCTTTTGCCCTAACAAGATTTTTCTCAAGAATGAGTTTGTTTGCTTTTTTGTTTTTTTATGTTTTTTTCCAGTGAGCAAGAGGAAGACAAGGGGAGGGTTTGGGGTAGCACTGGTTGACAAGTTTTACTAGCAGCACTCTTTTATTTGATTGACCAGATATTTTGCAATGACATAGCAGAAGAAGCCAACATGAGTAAAAGCAGCTGATCTTCAACATAAATTTGACCATTTGTCTAGTTCCATCAGCTCAGCCACTCTCCATTCTAAATGATAAGATCTAAATTTCTGGCCAAGACATCCTGGGCCAGCTATTATTGATTGTTGTCTAACTCCCTGGCTTCAACTGGGGTCTCTGCTTTTTGCTCTGAACACCTCCTATAGCAAATTATTTTTAATTACTTTGCCTTTTCTTATTTCTATTCATACCTCTTTGTTATTAAAAGTGAAATGTCCCCCACAGGCTCATGGCTTGAGTGTTTGTTTCACATCTGGTGGCACTGTTTGGAAATGCTATGAGGTGTTTAGAAGGTTCTACTCAGCTGGTAGAGGTCGGTGCAAGGCTAGACCTTTAAAGACTAATATCTCTCTGTTTTCTGAGTCTTTATGATGTCCTTCTCTCTACCTTTGCTACTACAGATAAAGCTGCCTGCCCCATGTGATAAATTGGAATGCCCCCCAAACCATGAACCATGGTCTATTTTCTCCTTTCAGCTCTTTCTGTCAGGTATCTGCCCTAAGGTGTGATAGTAACCAATACAATGTCTTGCCCATGTGTGATAGCTTCTCTTCGCATTGATGCTTCTCTTCTTGTTTCTTTAGCTGAAGCAGGCTATTGGCCTCCTCCAACTCTCTTTCCTCTACTCTACCATGAACAAATGGATAGTCGATCTCTGCTGTTTCTATTGTACCTGTGTCACACATAGAGATCTTTATCAATTCTCATTTTAAATCCAGCGCTGGGTACCTGTTTTGCTATCGCCCTGTTCGCTTCCTCAGCCTATGGTGTCCTTTAATTCAGCCCTTGGCATAGTGTGAATACGCTGGGAGAGTATCTTGAATGGATAATGATGCAGATCACCTTTCAGCTATGGACTGGGAATAAAGGAGATTTCCATAGCTGATGGAGAGTAGAGGAAATAGAGCAATGTGGGTGGAAATAGAGCAATATGGGTGAAAATAGGGGCCCCGCATCTGGCCCACCACAGAGCTAGAGCTGCTCACAGAGGCAGGACGCAGTAAGTTTGATTGCACACACCCTACTCCAATGCAAGCCTGGGCATCAGGCTGTGAGAAGCCTCAGGACCCCGCTCTGGGGGTGGAGAGCCTCAGTCTGGGGTGTACATGGAACTGTTGAGTCAGCTCTGGCACCACAGACACTGCTGGGTGCTGTGGAAGAGTCTGGCTCTGGGGTCCCTGAGTGGCCAAGGAGGCTGAGGGTGACAGGTTCTCAAACTCCTGGGCAACCTCAGACACAGATGGATGTCTCAGAAGAGCTGACAATGGAGTAGGGGCCTGCAGGGAGTAGGGTGGGGCTGGCTGTGGCCTAGGGCTGAAGGGAAAGGGGCAGGAGAGGAGGAGAGTCCTTGACTTGCTTGGGTGTGTGGCTTGGCTTGGTGGAGGCTGTGGCTGAGAAATCTGAGAGGCCTTCTGCAGGAGATTAGACTCCCAGCTCTTTAGAGGAAGACCTGCTCCATTGTTCCCCTCACTGGGTCCCAAGGAGAAGAGGCAGTCCATGGTTTTAAGGCATTTATTGTCATGGCAGAGAGTTGTGATGAGTGAAACTGTACCCACTTTTCTCAGGGCAGGCCGGAGGTTAAATACCTTTTGCATGGAGGAGTGTCTGAGAAGGGTAGCTAAATGGGTAGTAGAGGCAAAGAAAGGCAAAGAGAGGGAGTAGAGTAATAGATGCTGGCTATGGCCAAGCGGAAAGAAGGTAGGAAAGGAATGCAGAGTGAGGGGGAGCAAGAAGGCAAGAGAGACAGGCAAGAGTAAGAGTAAGAGAGGGAGAAGTGCAAGCAGCCCTTTTTATAGTGGGCCAAGCCTACCTGATGACTGTGAGAATGGAGACAGAATACCAGGGGCTTGGGGCATTGCCCTAAATAACTGATGGCCACAGAATTATTCAGAGCTAAGGCATCCTGTCAGGAGGCTGGTGTCTGGGGATGTGGCAAACACCTTCTGTCCCATGCAGGAACATCTGCTGGGTCTCCAGGGTTTAAACCTAGCTCGACCAGAAAACAGGCTGCTTTACACAGTCCCACAGAGCAACGTCTTTGAAGATGTATGACTGCTGTGGTCCAATTTCTACTTTCCAATGCACCTAAGGCAAGCTCCCTGAATGATCATCTCCATGTCTCCACAGTAGTTACCTGAGTACCTGAAACATAGGAACTCAAATGCTTATTGTATTATTGTCCATATACTCTTACTAGATTATATGCTTCAGTAAATGAAAGCCTTAATGTTCAATGTTTTTAGAAGACATTCTGTTTCTCCCACAGAAAAGTAGAAAGCTTTAACCTACCACTCAGAAGGAGACAAAAATGACTTGTGTACAACAGGAGGTAAAAATTCCCCACCTTAAGTCAGCCCCTGATGGGAACATGAAATCCTATCACTGATGAGTCCTTCAAGGAAAGGTAATATTATCAAACAGGACTCGGACTAAGTAACAACTGTGGTATGGATACTCCAGCATTGGTGTGGATCATTTCTCTTGAATGATGCTTATGGATGCTAACACATGAAACACCCATGTAAACTTGATTTTCTTTTTTCTTTTTTTTTCTTTTTTTTTGTATTTTGCATTTTGAAGAAGCACGAAACTTCTATTTTTCATGTCAAGAAAATGGAATACAATTAAAACAACATGATGGCCTAAGTTTGCTGACACTAAATTATTGATCACAGTAAGCATGACACTATGTTGCCATCTGACTTATATTTTCACATGTGAGCACTCTGTGCCCTTCGCCTACCATTTGTGGTGTCTATGACACCTCTTACAAAACAGATCATTATTTTAAGTAAGCTTCTTTAAGCCCACCCCCAAATAAGCAGAAAATTGTCTTACTTGCAATGACTGGTAATAAAAAGAAAATGAAACCACAGTAACTCCATTCCTTCAATAAGAACAAATGTTCACTAGCATGTTCCACTATGTTTATAGCAACCTCATTTGTGATAGTCAGAAGCCAGATGTCTCACAACAGAAGAATGGATACAGAAAACGTGATTTACTTACACAGTGGAATGCTACTCAGTTATTAAGAATGAGGACATCATGAGTTTTGAAGGCAAATGGATGGACTAGAAAATATCATCCTGAATGAGGTAACTCAGACCCAAAAGGATATGCATGGTATGCATTCACTAAAAAGTGGATATTAGCCATATATATATATATATATATATATATATATATATATATATATATATATGAAACCTAGGATACAATCCACAGAACTCAAGAAGGTTAACAAGCAGAAGGATCCAAGTGAGGATGCCTCAATCCCATTTGGGAGGGAAAAGACACAATCATAGGAGGTGGGGGAGGGAGGAACCTGGGTGGGAAGGGTCAGGGAGGGGAAGAGGGATACATGATCAGGTATGGGGGAGACAAGACTGAAGCCCTGAGGGTCAGCAGATAAAATGGAAACAGTCAACTTCAGGAGGTAGGCAGTGGGGGTGGTGGTGGGGACCTCTAGAATATACCAGAGACCTGAAAGGTGAAAAATTCCCAGGATTCAAAGGGAGGGACCTTAGATGAAATGCCCTATAGTGGGGAGAGGGAACTTGTAGAGTGCACCTCAAGTAGAAAGACAGGGCATCATGTGGAGATGGATAGGGTTGCCATCCCACAAAAGTCTGACCCATCCTTTTTCCTGTCTGAAAACTTTTCAGGGACAAAATTGGAGAAGATCCTGGGGAAAAGAAGGTCTAGTTACAGGCCCAGATTGGGATTCAGCTCAGGGGAAGGCCCCAAGGACTGACACTATTACTGATGCTATGGTGTACTTACGAACAGGGGCCTATCCTGACTGCCTGCCAAAAAGCTCAAGCAGCTCAAAGAGTAGATGAAGATATTTACACCCAACCAGTGGACAGAAGCTGCTGACCCCTGTGGTTGAATTAAGGAAAAGTTAGAAGACGCTGAGGAGGAGACCAACCCTATAGGAAAACCAGCAGTCTCCATTAACCTGGACCCCTGGGATCTCTCAGGCTCTGAGCCACCAACCAGGCAGTATACACCAGCTGATATGAGGTCCTCAAGACATATACAGCAGAGATTTGTGGGGTCTGGATTCAGTCAGAGAAGATACAACTAACCCTCTGAGAGACTTGGGGCCCCAGGGAGTGGGGAGGTCTGGTGGGGTTGGAGGGTGTGGGGACATCCTCTTGGAGATGGGGGGAGGGAATGAGAGGGTGAGGTAAGGAGGTGTTGGATGTGGAACAGTGGGAGGGTAGACTGGTATAAAAAAAAAACGTTAAAGAATAAATAATAAAAGAAAGAAAGAAAAAAAAAACCCTGCATGCTTCAGTAAGTAGAGTATCTTAAACCTTACAAACAACAACTGAAGTTGTGTTTTGAATTATTATGATTAAGAAGATTTAAGCAATTCTCTAAGATTCCTCTGAATTAAATTCAAATAGCCTAAGTATAATTCAAGAGAGGAGTAACCTCTGAAAATAAAGGAAATAACCAGTGAACAGTCCACAAACTTCCCAAATGACTTATGTGTAAACAAACAGAAGCCAGTTTATTGGAGCAATATCTATTTTTAGGAGAAGATAATAAGCTAGTAATAATTCTGAAGATTGGCTGAGTCATAAAATTTCTCTGTACTGAGTAGATGTACTTAGGCCGGAAAGGAAGTAATTAAATTATTTACTTTTTACAGTTTATAATCATTCAGAAGACAAAGCATTTAATTCTATTTTAATTTCTTCTGTGGCTGAAGTTTGGGGAAGAATATACATGGTAGGGAGTATGGCGACTTACAAACATTATTGTGTATAAATCAAGTACTCAGTAAATATTTATCAATTAACTAAACAATATTGAGAGAGAGAGAGAGAGAGAGAGAGAGAGAGAGAGAGAGAGAGAGAGAGAGAAGCATATATAAACAGTAACCTGTTCTGTCTTTGTCTGAGTGTATATAAAACAGTCCCAAGCTCTGCTGAGGAAAGCATCTTTATCATCACTTTTGAGGGTGAGGATATATCTCCATGCAGATAAATCGAGATGTTGCAGACAGCAGTAGCATCCAGTCATCCCAAGCAGCATTGTGAGAAGCAGTTTCTATGGACAACACAATGTTCTCAGTAAAACCACAGCATAGATTTGTTAAACCACAGCACAATATCAACAATGGACAAGAAAGTCACGTTGCTTTTTCTGTATTGTACATAGCTACAGATCATATCATGTTCCCAGGGGACTAAAGACATTTATTTTATATATATATATTTTTTATATTTTAAGCAGTTAGTAAACTACTAGCTTTAGATTTAAAAATGCTCAAATAAAACTTCCAAATATATTAAAATTTTTCTTGAGTTGATGGCATTGAATATTTATTGACCCCCAAATTCATAAGGTGGAGTTATAGAAACTGATAGTCAAAAGAACTTTTGTATCATAAAGTATCTAAAACTCTATTTAGAATGGTTTTCAATGGTAATTTTGTGTAACAAACAGCATATTAATAATTATTAAAATTATTATTAATAAATATTAAATTATTATTATTAATAATTTTTCTTCAGTCTTCTACAGGTGCAATGTAAGCACATATGAAACAATTCAGCTGACAAGGAAATTTGAGGCCCTAACATGATTTTAAATGAAGTACTTCAGTCACTAGCAATACTTTCTGTTTCTTGATTATAACACTTGAAGTCTTAAATTTATAATTAAAATGTATGAGCAGAAAATGTAACAGACATTAAGGGTAAAAATGCCTTCAGGAAATCGTTAATAGCTAGTAGCATCTGTGACTAATGAATACTATATTAGTTTAGGCTGTGACTAATAGAATAAATGTTTTGAAAAATCCTTATGTTAGTATATGATGAACAGTAATCATATTGTGATGAATTTGTTCTGTGAATAAGGATGAAGTATGTGTGTAAAGTTTTCTCATTGTTGGTACCAAGTGTAGACTATTATTGCTTATTTATTTTTATCTAGTGAGCTAACTAGAAGCATTTCAATTAATTGAACATCATGATCTACTGTTATGTAAGGAGATTAAAAGTTCAATTCCCAAAGAAGATTGTGTATCTACAATTAGCTTCCCAGTTAAGCTGCTTTTAATGGTGCCTTCTTTTTATGTTCTAACTTTATGAATAATATAGAGGACAGCTTCAGGAAATTCTGAGTCAAACTAAGGTAGTATTTATCCTAACAAAATATATATCAACTGCTATTAAAATAGTTGCTAGTTTATGATTAGTTGGTGATTTTTAATGATACGAGTTCATATATGTGTTGATGTTGGACTTAGCACAAGCAGATTATTTCTCAGCATTCAAATTTACCAAACACAAAACATCTTTATTAGACTAAGATAGTCAGAACTGAAGGTTTTTGCACTCTGCATCCATTTGAAATATCACTTACAATGGCCACTTGTTCTTAATAGAAGCCAGAGTCTATAATGGGAGGAGAGGTTCTTTTTCCTATGAAGGTTCAATAGATGCCCCAGTGTAGGGGAATTAAGGACAGGGAGGCAGGAGTGGGTGGGTGACTGGAGGAACAGCCTCATAGAAGCAGGGGGAGGGGAGATGGAATAGAGGTTTCTGGGAGGGAAAGTAGGAAAAGGATAACATTTGAAATGCAAATAAAGAAAATATCCTCTCTCTCTCTCTCTCCTCTCTCTCTCTCTCTCTCTCTCTCTCTCTCTCTCTCTCTCTCTAAATATGCACATATGCCTATAGAACTCCAAATAGACTGGACCAGAAAAGAAATTCTTCCTGTCACATAATAATCAAAACATTAAATGCACAAAACAGGGAAAGAATATTAAAAGCAGTAAGGGAAAAAGGTAAAGTAACATATAAAGGCAGACCTATCATAATTATACCAGATTTCTCACCAGAGACTCTAAAAGCCAGAAAATCCTTGGCAGATGTCATACAGACCCTAAGAGAAAACAAATGCCAGCCCATGCTACTATAACCAGCAAAACTCTCAATTACCATAGATGGAAAAACCGAGATATTCCATGACAAAAACAAATTTTCACAATATCTTTCCACAAATTCAGATATACAAAAGATAATAGGTGGAAAACCCCAGCACCAGGAGGGAAACTACACCCTAGGAAAAGCAAGAAAGTATTCTTTCAACAAACCCAAAAGAAGAGAACCACACAAATGTAATCACACCTCTAACAAGGAAAATAATAGGAAGCAAAAATCATTGTTCCTTAATATCTCTGAACATCAATGGACTCAATTCTCCAATAAAAAGACATAGATGAACAGACTGGACATGTAAACAGGACTCAGCATTTTGCTGCATGCAGGAAATAAAATATACCTCAGAGTCAAAGACAATCACTACCTCAGAGTAAAAGGCAGAAAAAAAGTTCTCCCTGCAAAGAGTCCCAAGAAACAAGCTGGAGTAGCTATTTTAATATAGAATAAAATTGACTTTCAACCAAAAATTATTAATAAAGATAAGGAAGGATACCATACTCATCAAAGGAAAACCCACCAAGATGAACTCTCAATTCTGAACATCTATGCTCCAAATACAAGAACAACTACATTCCTAAAAAACTTTATTAAAGCACAAAGCACACATTACACCTCACACAATAATAGTGGAAGACTTCAACATTCCACTCTCATCAATGGACAGAACATGGTAGCAGAAACTAAACAGAGATACAGTGAAACTAACAGAAGTTATGGACCAAATGGATTTAACATATCTATAGAATATTTCATCCCAAAACAAAAGAATATAACTTTTCTCATCACCTCATGAAACCTTCTCCAAAACTGACCATATAACTGGTCACAAAACAGGCCTCAGCAGATACAAGAAGAATGAAATTATCCCATGCATCCTAGCATATCAGCACAGACTAAGGCTGGTGTTCAATAACAACAAAAAAACAGCAGAAAACACAATTATGCATGGAAGCTGAACTACGCTCTACTCAATGATAACTTGATCAAGGAAGAAATAAATAAAGACTTTTTAGAATTCAATGAAAATGAAGGCACAACATATCCAAACTTAGGGAACACAATGAAGGCAGTCCTAAGAGGAAAACTCATAGCCCTGGGTGACTCCAAAAAGAAACTAGAGAAAGCATACACTAGCAACTTAACAGCACACCTAAAAGCCCTAGAACAAAAAGAAGCAAATATACCCAAGAGAAGTAGACAACAGGAAATCATCAAACTCAGGGTTGAAATCAACCAAATAGAAACAAAAGAACTATACAAAGAATCAACAAAACCAGGAGCTTGTCCTTGAGAAAATCAACAAGATAAATAAACCCTCACCCAGACAAACCATAAGTTTGATACATATACATATCAAAGAAAAACACATTATAGTTCATTAGATCCTGACAACTAATTTGACAAAATTCAACACCCTTTCATGATAAATGTCTTTGAATGATCAGGAATTCAAGGCCCATACCTAAACATAATAAAGGCAATATACATCAAACCAGTAGCCAACATCAAACTAAATGGAGAGAAACTTGAAACAATCCCACTAAAATCTGGAACTAGACAAGGCTGCCCACTTTCCTGCTACCTATTCAATATAGTACTCAAAGTCCTAGCCAGAGCAGTTAGACAACAAAAGGAGATAAAAGGCATGCAAATTGGAAAGGAAGAAATCAAAATGTCACAATTTGCAGATGATATGATAGTATATTTGAGTAACTCCAAAATTCCACCAGAGAACTGCTAAGCCTGATAAACAACTTCAGCAAGGTGGCCGGATATAAAATTAACTCAAAGAAGATCTCAGAAGATGGAAAGATCTCCTATGCTCATGGATTGGCAGGNTTAATATAGTAAAAATGGTCATCTTGCTGAAAGCAATCTATAAATTCAATGCAATACCCATCAAAATTCCAACTCAATTCTTCTTAGATACAGAAAGAACAATTTGCAAATTCATTTGGAATAACAAAAAAACAAGGATAGTAAAAACTATTCTCAACAAAAAAAGAATTTCTAGGGGAAATTATCATTCCTGACCTCAAGCTGTGTTACAGACCAAAAAACAAAAACAAAACAAAAGCATGGTATTGGTATAGAGGCATGCAGGTAGATCAATGGAGTAGAACTGAAGACCCAGAAATGAACCTACACACCTATGGTCACTTGATCTTTGACAAAGGAGCTAAAACAATCCAGTGGATAAAAGACAGCATTTTCAACAAATGGTGCTGGCTCAAATGGCAGTTATCATGTAGAAGAATGTGAATTGATTCATTCTTATCTCCTTGTACAAATCTCAAGTTCAAGTGGATCAAGGATACACTCCCCATAAAATCAGATACACTGAATAATAAAAGAGAAAGTGGGGAAAAGCCCACAGGGAACAGGGGAAAGTTCCTGCAGTTAACACCAATGGCTTGTGCTCTAAGATCAACAATCATCAATTGTGACCTCATAAAATTGCAAAGCTTCTGTAAGGCAAAGGGCACTGTCAGTAGGACAAAAAGACCACCAACAGATTGGGAAAAGATCTTTACCAATAATATATTTGATAGAGGATTAATATCCAATGTATTCAAAGAACTCAAGAACTTAAGACTCCTGAGAACCAAATAACCCTATTAAAAATGGGTTACAGAATCAAACAAAGAATTCTCAACTGAGGAATACCAAATGGCTGAGAAGCACCTAAAGAAATATCCAACATCTTTAGTCATCAAGGGAAATGCATATCAAAACAACCCTGAGATTTCACCCCACACCAGTCAGAATTTCTAAGATCAAAAACTCGGGTGACAGCAGATGCTGGCAAGGATGTGGAGAAAGAGGAATACGACTCCAGTTCTGGTGGGATTGCACACTGGTATAATCACTCTGGAAATCAGTCTGGTGATTCCACAGAAAATTGGACAGAGTACTACCCGAGGACCCAGCTATACCACTCCTGGTCATATACCCAAGAGATGCTCTAAGATATAACAAGAACCTATGTTCCACTATTTTCATATCATCCTTATTTATGATACCCAGAAGCTGGAAAGAACCCAGATGTCCTTCAACAGAGGAATGGATACAGAAAATGTGATACATTAATACAATGGAATCATACTCTGCTATTATAAAAATGAATTCATGAAATTCTTGGGCAAATGAATGAAATTAGAAAATATTATCCTGAGTGAGGTAACCCAATCACAAAAGAACACACATGGTATATACTCATTGATAAGTGGATATTAGCCTTAAAGGTTCAAATATACAAGATGCAATTCACAGACCACATGGAGCTCAAGAAGAAGGAAGACAAAATGTAGCTGCTTCAGTCCTACTTAGAAGGTGGAACAAAAGACTTACAGGAGGACATATGGAGATAAAGTGTGGAGCAGAGAGACTGAAGGAAAGGCCATCCAGAGACTGCTCCACCTGGTGATCCAACTGATATACAGACTCCAAACCCAGACACTATTGTGGATGCCAAGAAGTGCTTGCTGACAGGAGCCTGATGTAGCTGTCTCCTGAGAGGCTCTGCCAGAGCCTGGCAAATACAGAGGGGAATGGATGCTTGCAGCCAGCCATTTGATTGACCATGGGGTCTCCAATGGAGCGTTTAGAGAAAGTACTGAAGGAGCTGAAGGGGTTTGCAGTCCATAGGAAGAACAACAATATCAACCAACCAGACACCTTAGAGCTCCCAGGAACTAAATCACCAACCAAAGAGTATACATGGAGGGACCTGTGACTCCAGCCACATATGTAGCTGAGGATTGGCCTTGTCAGACATCAATGGGAAGAGAGGCCCTTGGTCCTGGGAAGACTTGATGACCCAGTGTAGGTGAGTGCCAGAGTGGGGAGGCAGGGGTAAGTGTGTGAGTGGATGTGCACCCTCATAGAAGCAGGGAGAGGAAGGATGGGGTAGAGGGTTTCCAGAGAGGAAGGCATTAAGGGAATAACATTTGAAATGTTCAATAAAAAAGGGAAAGAAGAAATTTCAAGAAGGCATATTGGAGGGACATGAAGAGAGTTAAAGAGGGAAATGGGGAGTTAGATATTGTAATGTTTCATTGAATGCATCTATGCATTCTCAAAATTTTTTTTAAAAAAATCAGTAAGGAAAACTAAATTCTTAGGAGAGTAAAAAACCCAATAAGCAAAATAAAAAAGGTAGATGAATTCCCATCTTAATTTTATGAAGATAATTCATATGTATACACACAAGAGCTTTAGACCAAAGGAAATGTCCAAAAGAATGTATATCAATAAGCTTATAAAGACTGTTTCAAGCAATGATGTTGGCAGTGAGCATGGAAAGGCTTCTCCTAAGCAGTTGTAAACACATTAAAATGGAACCTGGTGTCACTCTGAAGGAATTTTAACTTTACATTGTTGGAGAAGTTTACCCAGTTGTCTTCAGAGTACAATAACTTTATGTAGCCGATCTGAAAAGAAACAAATATTCAACATCATGATCAGGCTATTATGTGTAGCAAGCCACAGCATCAGTGATAAAAGAAATCTAAATGAAAATCCCTTGTTGAAATACTTTACATATTTCATGTAACAGAAATGAAGATAACACATTATGCAGTTAGTGCAAACAACATCAGTGTTTTTGTTCATACACATGAGTTTTACCTAAAACATGTCACCTTTGTAGCAGTGACTCTGTGCCTACCCTACTTGGCTGAGTTCATAATTTGTTACAATTTGTGGCTTCTTGTCACTTTCCTGGCTTTTCTATCCTCCTAAGATTTGTTTCCTGGCACTGCCTTAGCTCCTGCTAGAACCATTGCAGTTACCTTAGTTCTGTGGTTTGGCAAAGTACTGACTTCTACTATTGTAGGAGCCAACACTTTGCCTCCAGTATTTCTCCCCTGTTAGGTTTAAAATTTGAATATTAATTGTTGTAACTGCCAATGCCTTTGGCAATTACATTATTCTCAAAATTGCTCTCATTATTACCAAATATATGATAAATCCACTTCCATCTTTTCTATTATCACTATGCCTGCTAACAAAGCTGACATGACCACAGCTGTCATTGCCACCAAAACCACCTCCATGGCTAACACCAAACTTTCCAAAAACACTTTGACCTCTTTGATACATGAAGCACCAGTTATCTTTTGCTTTTGCAGGGATTTTCTTACTTCATACCTGTGGCCATTCATAGTATGGTATTTCTGAATGTCAACCTTATTCTTGGAGTCATGGTCAACAAAGGTGGTTCTCTTCTTTCTACTGATTTTGTTGGTCCTGAGGTCATAATTTCAGCACTTTCAACTTTCCCATACTGTTCCAAAAGACCTCATAGACAATGTTCTTCAGAAACATCTTTAATACCAGTAGATATTTTTGACAGTTAAATAGAAAACTGATCTTTGACAGTCTTCTTTTGACATAGCTCTTTTTGGTTCCACAACTTTCTCCATGCACCCATCTGGTCTATCATCCATGGCTACATCTATCTTATCCACAAAAGCTGAGTGACAAAGCCGGAGACCCAAGAGCATGTGATGTTTGGTTCTTTTATTACCACGCAGAAGATGAGTGTCCTTATTGCTTGAAATGGCTCCTCAAACTCACATCAGTTGTTTTCTAGCTCATTCCTCTGATGAAGAACTTCTTTGTTAATATATATGGACATGACAGGGGAGAAATGATAACCTGGCTCAGGCAGAGATACTCAATGTGGTCTAAATTTGCATTTCTATGATGAACAGAGAAATTGAACATAGTTTTGTATGGTTTTTTTTCTGCCTTTTTTTTTTACTTAACCTTTTAAAAGAGGAGCCTGTTTACTCTTTAGTCCATTGTCTGGTTGTGCTGTTGGAGTTTTTGTTTAGTGTTTTTTCATTCTTTGTGTATTCTAGATAGTAATCTTTTCTGAGATGTATAATTAGTGAATATTCTTCATCCCTTCTATAGGATGTTTTGCATTTGACTAATTGTTTCCTTTGCAATGTAGAACTTAATTTTATAAGGTCCATTTGTCTGATGTTGACATTATATCTTGAGTGACTGGAGTCATACCCAGGACGCTTTTCTATGCCTCAACTGTCAAGTATTTTCTCTATCAATTTCATATTTTCCAGTTTTACATTAAGATGATTGTTCATTTGGAATATAAAAGTTTTTGCTATATTTATTTAATGTGTATGTATACAATGTGTGTGGACTTTTATGCAAATATAGCAGCCAGGTGACAATTTGTGGGAATCATTTCTCTTCTTCTATCAAGTGGACCCTGAAGATAGAACTTGTGATATTTGGCTTAGAGACAAGTGTCTTTACTTACTAAGCTATCTCACTGACTCTGGAGTTGAATTTTGTGTGGTTAGTGATAGAGATATGGGTTTGATTATTTTGCATGTAGACACATAGTTTTCTTAGCACTATTTATTAAAGAGGTTGTTTTTTTTATATATAATCTTTGTTTGATATCTTTGTAAAAGGCCATGTGCTTAGAATACCTTTCTCCTTCCTCTGATGTTATGGTTGTATCTGTCTTTGAAGGTGAGGTCTGTTACTTGAAGGCAACCAATAGACAGGTTGTGGTTTTACTTATTTGTTTCGTTTGTTAAAGAATAATTAAATATAATTACAAATACAAGTTTTCACTCTTCTCATATCCATCTTGTATCTACTTCCTCCAACTCAATTCACTGTGATCCCATTTTTTACCCTTTAATTTAATCTACTAGATTGGGTCTTCTGTTGGGAAATTGAGACAACCAGTATTTAGAATTATTGAAAAAGTGTGCTCTATTCCTTGTTACTGTTGACTTTTAAAGTTTTTGTGTCTTCCTACTCTTCATTTGCCCAATTACTATTGTAGTATGGTTTATTCTTTACTGTAGACATGTGCATGGTTTATTTTGCTCTTTAGTATGAAGTATTTCTTCACATATCTTCTGGAGATCTGGCTTAGAGATCATTGCTCAATCCCCAGTCATTTTGAAAAATGCTGTCTGGAAATTATTGTTTTTTTTCTTTTTCTTTCTTTCTTTTTTTTTTTTTTTTTTTTGATTTGTTTTAGCTTTTCAAGACATGGTTTCTCTGTGTATCCCTGACTGTTCTGGAACATTATGTAGACAAGGCTGGCTTCAAACTCAAAGAAATCTTCCTGCTTCTACTGCCCAAGTGCTAGGATTAAAGGCATGTGCCAAAATTGCCTGACCTAGAAATAAGTATTTTATCAAAGATTTTATCAAAGATTTGCTATAACATGAACAATGGCAAAATAAAAATCACAATCACTTCTTATGTTCCAAACATGTTACGAGTTAAATTAACATTAACTGTACTGTATTCAGTAGTATATTTTCTACTATTAGACTAAAAGGAAAATAAGGAAAATAAAACAAAGAATGGAATAGTAGGGATGTGAGGAAGCAGAGAAGAGGCTGTTTTGTTCAATGTAGAATGGCAGAGAGTATATAGAAATACAAACAGATAACCTAAATTCAATCAGGTCATTCTATGTTCTTTGTGATACACCATCAAAAGTAAAATGAAAAATGGAAGACGGGTGAAATAGAGAAGAAATACTGCAGAGAGAAATGAGGATAACAGAGGACTAGCAAACTAGCTACCCTGCTAATTTGCCACTGGGTATTAAATAAAGGTGGATTTAAAATGAAGGGAAGAACATTGCCTGGGGTTATAAAACCTGAGTACTGTCATGTCTTCCTGTTGGCTCCAGCCTTGACTATCAACATTGCTTCCTTGGTTCCAGTCTACCATACCTCTGGTTGTTCCTTTGCTAGGTGTGGTCACAGATCTGGGGGTCCTTCAGGGGTCAGGACGAGAATGTGGTTCTCCTCTGGGTAGCCTTTTGCAAAGTTTGGTAAGCTCATGTTTTGCCAGTCCTCTGGCATATATACCCTTTCTAACCCCTGTTCTGCAATGTTCCTTGAGGCTTAGGTATTTGATCACATTGCACATACATCCTATGGGGATGAGATCTACAAGACTGTACTTCGGTTGGGTTGTGGTTTTCTGTAGTTGTCTCTGAGTATTACAAAGGGAAGTTTCCTTAATGAGGGGTGAGGGCTACACTAATCTGTGTGTATAAAGACAAATATTTAGAATAAGTTACGGGGTATGCCAGTTTAGTAAAATGATAGTCATAGGTTCTCCTTCAAGATTCCTGACTTCACTATCCCTGGGTAATTGGCTAGTTTTTCAGTGCCAGGCATGGTTTTCATCTTCTTGAGCAGGCCTTACATCCAACCAATGAGTTACTGTTAGTTAGTGCCAAGGTATGTGTGCCAACAACTGCGCATTTCAATCACTTGTGATTTTCTGTAATGGTCTCCATCTGTTGCAAAGAGTAGTTTCCTTGGGGAGGGATGGAAGACACCAATAGATATGTGGACTCGGATGGGGGCAATCTAATGAGATCTCAAACCTAGACAAAGAACTATAGGCAAGTAAGAATACTCCATGAAAGAAATAGTCTTTTTTTATGGAAATAGCACACCGATTTGCCCAATACTAAGTCATACATGTACAAGAAACAATGCACAGACTGAAATGGTTACATTTATGCATTTAGAAATATTTTTATGTATGTCACATATAGGTGTAATAATAATCAAAGGATAATAGGCCATGACTTTGAAAGAGAGCAAGAGGTATAGGATTATTTGGAGTGAGGAAAAATTTTAATTATGTTATAATTCTCCCAAATATTTTTTAAAATAATTTTTTCCTTATGACTTACATCATTTGACCTCTACTGGTATATTTAACTTATATTTGGTAAATCCTTTTCTTTTCTATGAAGATAAAATTTAATTTTGTAGTTTCCGTTATTTAAATTTTATTTCACAGAATGATAATAACTAAGGGGTTCATGAATGTCAACTTCTTTATGCCTGTTAATTGCAGAGTGGGGAAATAAACTGGAGTGTTATCATGGAATTTAGCACTGTGACCACTTTCTCTGTTTAGAAATTTGATATTTAGTATACTTTTTACTTGTAGTAGCATCATCATTATGAGTCACTAGAAAGAAGCAACTTCACCAAACAGATCAGCAAACTTATACCAGAGAAAGAAGATTAATGAGCCAGGTTTTATGAAATGTTGTTTCCTCCTATAGATAAGGGAAATAAGTATATTTTATATTGAATATTATTTTCATAAGAAAGTCTTTTTGACTAAGCTATATGAAGTATTTGTACTATCAATCAACAATTTCAAAATTCTTGGGATGAGAAATTTTAATGCTAATTGAAAAATAGGTTTTACAAGATGGCCTAATTCCAGTGTTTGAGAACTGGTCCGAGGCACTGCAAGGCCACACAAAAGAAGCAGAAGATCCAGGATGTACATGTACAGGGAATAGTTTATTAGGAGATTTTTGATAGTCATTAGTCATGTGAGGCTTGGATGGGTCATATATATATATATATATATATATATATATATATATATATATATGTCAAGACAAAAATGACTTTCCAATGCATATCATAACTGCTTTAATCTCAAACTAATACTATGGAGGCAGGAAGGGTCTGATTGTAAAGCTCACATATCACTCAAGTGGTTTTGACTAATTGGATTTTTTTTTTGAAAACAATTCATTACAAACTAACTTAGGCTGCACTGGGAAGTCATAGAGGATATTAATATCTGAATGTGAACATGAATCCTATACTTCAGCAGTGATTACCAATTTTACCATCCAACCATTGGACACCATTTTCTCTGGCAGTAGACTGTAGTAGAAACAAGGTCAAGTGGATGCACAGGAACATGTCTGTGAAATTTTACATTTGAGTTTTCTGACCTATAAAAATTCTTACTCCTTTCTTATCGAAGGCACAAGCAATGTGGCATTGTGACGGCAACAAAAAAAATGTGCTTTGTGAATTCAATATTTTTTATTAATTTCTTTATAGAATATATACATTTTGATCATGTTTCCCTCCCTAACTTCCTCCCATATCTCCTTATCTCCTTATTCAACCTACTTCATGTTTTCTTAGTCTCAACAAAACAAAACAAATAAGGAAAACAACAAAAAAATGAAGTCAAAATCTCTAAGTACTTGTAATGGGTAGTGTACATGGATGAACAAGAGTATCCAGGGCAGTGGCTGAGTAGCAAGAGGGAAGTCCTATTAATGATATACCACTCTGAGGCAATTTGAGGTCAATAGAAGACACTTTGAGAGGGGTGGAAAGCCTGGCACAATATTGGAGAGGCCTCTTGGGGGCTATACAGAAGAGATGCTAATATTCATAGCAAATGTTTACTTGGCCTGTTCCATATGATGGGGTTGATCTACTTACTGGAGAAAGAAGGCCACTTTTATTTTTTTCTGTTCTATCAATGAGGCCTAGGGATGGTGAACCAGGATTGGGATCGGGTTTGTCTTTCTGTTTCTAACTCCAGTGCTGCACTAAGTGAACCTATATAAGGAAATAACAATCTTCAAAACTCAGTTATCAGTGCAGCCTTCAGAAAGTACACATGCAGGTATTGTCCTGGGCCCATTCATTTTACCTAGACCCTTCATACTGACGTTTTATTAATTAAATGAAAACAGCACAGTTTGAGGCTCATAAGGGCAACTGCAAGGTGCTCTTAAAAAAAAAAAAAACTGCCATAAGTTCTTCATTTTTTAAAATTGGTTTGAAACTCCCCTGAAAAAAGAGCAGTGACTCTCAAGTGTAAACTTCTGACCAGTGCCACTATAACATCTGGATATTTGGCTAGAAATGAGAATTCTCTGGCCTTATTCCTGGTTTTCTAAAATTGAAACTGTGGAGTGGAGCCCAGCAATCCTGTGTTTTTGCAGCCATTTACTTAACTGTGATGGGAGTCAGTTTGAAAAATGCTGATTTTAGACCTTTGGCACAACTCACTTTTATACAAGAAAATTTTATTTCAAAGTCATCAGTTTTAAAGATTAGATAGTATCCATGGGTTTTCCTCCATTGGAAAGCCACCATTGCTGTTTTACCTGATGTATTTATTTCTCCTTTCTACCTATGCAACCTCCTCCATTAAGTAGATGAGCTTCTACTGTGTCCCTTACAAACCCATGAGGATCTGGTCTGGATGAGATGACACAGTAAAGCATATGCTTCATTTTTTCATTTGAGCCTCAAATGGGAATCGTGAATAACATCATCTGCCATGGTTTGGTGATATGAAATGTAATCAACTTGAAATTCCGAAAAAAAAAAAAAAAAAAACCAAAAAGAAACAAACAAAAAAACCAAGTAGCTCTTTATTTGACAAATCTGTACCTCTGTGGGGACATCATGATATAGGAAGTGACATAGAAAGATGCAATCTTATTTTACTGAGAGATTTTGTTGTTGTTGTTGCATGAGCTGCAATACTTATTGCCATTAAGAAAGTCCACATGTGGAAAGCTAGCTGGGAGTTTGGGCAAGGTCAGATTCATTATTTGATAAGTTCATTTCATTGTTGGATCTGGTTCTCTGTGGGCCTAGAAATTAATTTTTCAAATTTGCCCTGAGGTGATACCTTTTGGGCATTTTTTTTTTTTTTAACCAAACAAAGCCTCCAAGAGACTGGTATATTGCCTAGAATGTTCACTTGTTAATCACAACTCAAAATATTGAACTTTAAGGTGGAATAGGATGCATGCTTATCTTGGTATACAAAATTGTTTTTATCTCAGGTCAACTAAAATTTGTTAAATAAAATCTGGGATGCTGCTCCTTGGTCATGGACCAGTAAAGAGATCATGAATCGGAAGACTACTGTTCCAGTACATCTGTCTTCACTTGAGGTGTACTAGCAAGAATCTATTTGCATAGTTATCTTGTATATCAAGGCATGACTTCTGGATTATCCTGAATAGTAAATTTAAAATGTCCCTTTCTGGCCTCATCAGTCATTTCTCTTTCATTACTATACTCATTTTTCATAAGGAGACAATAGAACTTATTTTATTATGTTGTTTTATCCTTATCTGCTAAGATATCATCCTAATATTGCCAAACTCCCAATTCAGCAGTTTACAAGTAGTTTTTATTTTATCTATCTTTATCTATCTATCTATCTATCTATCTATCTATCTATCTATCTATCTATCTATCTATCTATCTATCTATCTATCTATCTATAATCTACCTATCAATCATCTATGTATGTATGTATGTATGTATGTATGTATGTATGTATGTATGTATCATCTATCTATCTATCTATAATCTACCTATCAATCATCTATGTATGTATGTATGTATGTATGTATGTATGTATCTATCTATCATCTATCTATCTATCTATAATCTACCTATCATCTATGTATATATGTATGTATGTA
>NC_034611.1:27288135-27306245 GCF_900095145.1 Mus pahari | reverse complement strand
TATCTATCTATCTATCTATCTATCTATGTATCATCTATCTATCTATCTATAATCTACCTATCTATCAATCATCTATGTATGTATGTATGTATGTATGTATCATCTATCTATAATCTACCTATCTATCAATCATCTATGTATGTATGTATGTATGTATGTATGTATGTATGTATGTATGTATCTATCTATCTATCTATCTTTAGGTACAGCTAACCTTTCTTTGTTACAGAGGCATACTGTAGGCTATTGCATTCAGATTTTCTCCACTTTGATTTCATGTCCAAAGCATAATTTGAAAACTGAGTGTGTGATTGTTGGCAGGAATGGAGGTAATGGACTTGGCCTCCATTCTGCTCTATTTCATCAAATGTAGGAAGCCATTATCTGTTGGAAAAATGTACTATAATACTAAGGAAAAAAAAACACAGACAAACAAGAACATCCACCAGTCATGGTACAGTCCTTTGGCACTTAGTCTTTATTTTACAGTGGCATGAAGAGGTTTTTAGATTCTTAAAAAACAGAGTTTAAAAACCACATTGTTAAATGAAATCTCTTTAAGAGTGTTAAAAGTTTAAAAATTTTCTTGGTCAGCATACAAAACTGCTTTATTATGGCTTGTCTGTCTGTCTGTCTGTCTGTCTGACACATACACATGGCATTGTTGTGTTCTTAATCAGCCTTATACTGCCCTCTACCCTTCTCTATGTTCTGCCTTATAGTTGCCCTTTTTTCTCTACAAACAGCCACTATAAGCTTTTGTGTTGAATGTGTTGTGTTTTTCTGTTTTTCTTATACCAGCTCCCTTAAGATCTCTTTCTTTCTTCTCATGGCCTTGAGAGGAGGATAATATAGTTAAATCATTTAAGGCTGAGCACCTATCAGTAACATAGCACTTTGATCAAATATGAGTCTCTGAATTAATCAAACCCCTTCACAAAAAGGGGCTTCTTTGCTTTGAGTAAAGTTGTACTTTTCTATGGGTATAAAGCCAAAGTATAAACTGTGAAGGCAGTTTGATAACAATGCTAATATTTTTGTGCTTTTGGTCCATGCTTTTTCTAGCCACAAGCTTTGACTAGGTTTATAGTATTATACCCATGTGGAGTTGATACTATATGTAAAGTCTTTGTTTGTTTGTTTTCATTTGTTTGTTTTTCAAGATTCACCTTGTGAACTAGAATGTGGTCTATTTTAGAGGAGTTTCCACCATTGCTATGAAGGTGCTCTGGCTATGAATTTGTCCCCTGTGCCCAGGTGCTCAAGGTTTCCCCCCACGTTCTCTTCTATTAGATTCAGTGTATCTGCTTTTATGTGGAGGTCCTTATTCCAATTGGACTTGAGCTTTGTACAGGGAGATAAGAATGGATCAATTTGCATACAAAGCATGTAGTGATAACCGATAGTTGTGCCAGCACCATTTCTTGAAAAATGCTGTCTTGTTTCCACTGGGTAGTTTTAGGTCTTTTGACAAAGACCAAGTGACCATAGGTGTGTGGGTTCATTTATGGGTCTTCAATTCTATCCCATTGATCTATCTGCCTGTCACTGTACTAATACTATACAGTTTTTTAAATTTTTAACTTATTATTTTATTTTATTAGATATTTTCTTTATTTACATTTCAAATGCTACCCAGAAAGTTCCCTATACACCTCCCCACTCCTGCTCCCCTACCCACCCATTCCCACATCGTGGCCCTGGCATTCCCCTGTGCTGGGTCATATAAGTTTGCAAGACCAAGGGGCCTCTCTTCCCAGTGAAGGCCGATTAGGCCATCTTCTGCTACATATGCAGCTAGAGACATGAGCTCTGGGGGTACTGGTTCGTTCATATTCCACCTATAGGATTGCAGCCCCCTTCAGCTCCTTGGGTACTTTCTCTAGCTCCTCCATTGGGGGCCCTGTGTTCCATCCAATAGTTGACTGTTAGCATCCACTTCTGTGTTTGCCAGGCACTGGCATAGCCTCACAAGAGGCCGCTATATCAGGGTCCCTTCAGCAGAATCTTGCTGTCATGTACAATAGTGTCTGGGTTTGGTGGCTGATGATGTGATGGATGCCCGGGTAGGGTAGTCCCTGGATAGTCCATCCTTTCATCTTAGCTCTAAATTTTGTCTCTGTATCAATATCCTTTCATGGGTATTTTGTTCCCTATTCTAAGGCGAAATGAAGTAAGCACACGATGGTCTTCTTTCTTGGTTTTCTTCTGTTTTGCAGAATGTATCTTGGGTATTCTAAGTTTCTGGACTAATATCCAATTATCAGTGGGTGCATATCTAGATACTTCTTTTGAGATTGGGTTACCTCACTAAGGATGATATCCTCCAGATACATCCATTTGCCCAAGAATTTCATAAATTCATTGTTTTTAATAGCTGAGTAGTACTCTGTTGTGTAAATGTACCACATTTTCTGTATCCATGCCACTATTGAGAGACATCTGGGTTCTTTCCAGCTTCTGGCTATTATAAATAAGGCTGCTATGAACATTGTGGAGCATGTGTCCTTATTACCAGTTGGAACATCTTCTGGTTATATGCCCAGAAGTGGTATTGCAGGATCCTCCGGTAGTACTATGTTCAATTTTCTGAGGAACCGCCAGACTGATTTCCAGAGTGGTTGTACAAGCTTGCAATCCCACCAGCAATGGAGGAGTGTTCCGCTTCTGCTTGTGGACGTTGTACATCGTGGTGCGGAGCCTAGTGCGCACCACGATGTACAACGTCCACAAGCAGTTCTCTCCATTTACTTTGATGTTGGCTACTGGTTTGCTGTAGATTGCTTTTATTATGTTTAGTTATGGGCCTTGAATTCCTGATCTTTCCAAGACTTTTTATCATGAAGGGGTATTGGATTTTGTCAAATGCTTTCTCAGCATCTAATGAGATTATCATGTGGTTTTTGTCTTTGAGTTTGTTTATGTAGCATACCATGCAGTTTTAGTCATTATTTCTCTGTAGTACATCTTGAAGTCAGAGATGGTGATTTCTTCAGAAATTTTTTTACTGTTGAGTATAGCTTTTGCTATCCTGGGTTTTTTGTTATTTCAAATGAATTTGAGAAGTGCTCTTTCTAATTCTATGATGAATTGATTTGCAATTTTGATGGGGATTACATTGAATATATAGATTGATTTTAGGCCAGGTGGTCAATTTTACTAATCCACAAGTATGGGAGATCTTTCTATCTTCTGAGGTCTTCTTCAATTTTTCTTTCAGAGAATTGAAGTTCTTTTTGTACAGATCTTACACTTGTTTGGTTATAGTCACACCAAGATATTTTATATTGTTTGTGACTATTGTCAAGTGTGTCATTTCCCTAAATCGTTCAATATGTCAGTGGTTTCTTTGTGATGGAGCATTGTTTTGGAGCTTAAATTCTATCCATTTGATTTCAGTTACTCCAAGTTATTTTCTTAGACAGTGTTCTATTACTGTGAAGAGATGCTATGACCATGGTAACTCAAAGTATATGTGTGTGTGTGTGTGTGTGTGTGTGTGTGTGTGTGTGTGTATGCATGTGTGGGACCATAATTACACTCTTTTTTTAGTTTCCCTTAGAGCATGTTTTTTGAATATGTTTGTCACAGTGTCCATTAGCACATCAAGTGCTAAGCTACTGTATCTCCAACAGGTTTTCCTATCACTGTTCTTTCCAGCACACTGGAGTATATGCTACTGATGTTTATTCACTATGAACCAGCCATGTTCACCATGTGTGTTTTCTCTTCCTTCTGTAACAAATCACCATAAACATACCTGAGAAGACATGAGCTTACTATCTTAGAGTATAACAGTTCAGAAGGCAAATAGATTACAGACTTGTTCTTTTTCTGGAACCTCTATGGGATGAGAACTAGTTTGCATTTCTTACCTTTTGGCAAGCCTCTGGGGTCTTTGGCTTATGGCCCCTTCTTCCACATTGAAGTCCAACAATTCCTAGATAATCACTTTCACTTCTATTTCTCCTTCCTTCTTTTAGCTTCAATAGTTAGCTCAGGCACACCTGGATTGCCTTGGATAATCTTTCCTTTTTCAAATTAGCTGAATAACATCTGTATTTCTCCTTTATCATGTGAGAAAGAAATTCACAGTATCTGAGATAAGGATATAGTCCTCATGGTTATAAATATTTGTCACATGAATTTTTCCAATATCAAGTGTTTCATATCAACTTCCTTAATTATTTAATAAACTTTTGAGCTCATTGAATGACTTAGAAGTTTCTCTGTGATCTGGCTTTCCTGGTTGCAGAATATGTTAGTTGTTGTCCTGGTTGTTAGTGAGGTGTTGAGGTCAAAATTATAAAGAGACAGCGCTCTGAGATTTGTGCACACAATGAATGCCTCGCATCTCACCTTAGACCCAGGCTTCTACATGATGTTTCTGATTTTTTTGCTCTACCTTCTCTTCTGCTCAGTCTGTCACAGTTACTATGTGGCTCCCTGGGATCCCTCATGATCAGGCTTACTTCAACATTCTGGTCAGCCTTCTAGACAGTGGCCTGAAAATATCTTAGTGCCATCAAGTGTCTTGTTCTATGTCACCACTTCAGACAGACTTTTCTTTTGATTTTGATGCACAGCTTCTATCAGTTTTTACCCTCTCTCTTGCTCTGCTTGTGACTTTTAATGCTTTTGTTCCTAACAGCATACTACTATTCCTTTGTTTTATACTAGAGTGCAAGTCTCATGAAGGCAAGATCACTGATTTTTTTAAAACAAAATTATTCAAAAACAGTTTATTATTTATTTATTTATTTGTGTGCTTCTTTGTGTTCATGAATGGAGGTTAGATGATAATTTGCAGGTGTCCATTTTCTCCTTTGCATATGGGATTTCTAGGGATCCAGTGGTCAGGCTCACACTAGGCACACTTACCCGATCATCATCTTCAAGGCATCTTGCACTCAATGGATTCAGTATTGCATTTCTACTAGGACACAGGATGGTGTCCTATGCATCAAGAAGATGCTCACTGAGTCACTAGCAAAATGTAAAATCACAGGCGATATTTACCAAGGGCTTTCTGGGAGTCAACATTGTTCTATAATATCAAAGGGTATTGTCTCATTTCATTCTGTCAGTGTCTGCAGATGAGAAAACTGGGTCCTGGAAAAAGAAGACTCATACAGTTGCTAAGTCAGGTCTCTATGAAGGTAGAACTGTTGTTCTGTGAGCCAGCCCTCGGGCATGCATTTTTAGTTTTATGATTAATGTTGCATGTTATAAATAAGCATGTTAGTATTTTCTCTTTTTGATTACATAATTAAATTTCTTTCTGACAATGCATACTCATCATTGAATTTGTTTATTTTTGCCACTTATAACCATTACATTAATTTTTAATATTTGGTAAGTCATAAAAATCATAAGTTTATTTATTTAAGTGAGCACAAATAATTTTGAAAGTTTAAAAAATATTTCTAAATAAAATTAGGGTAAAGGGTTTGCCATTTTCTGGATGTTGATTGAAGATCAATTTCAGTACCAGTCTATACTGTCTATATTCATTGACAATGTACATATAACTTGATCAAGTTTTTTTCCTAGTAATTCCAGAGTGAGAGAAAAGTGAAGAACTCATTGCATACATATGTTTATAAGCCTGGCATAAAATTAGAAATAGGGCAAGGGCTAATTTTATAAATCCCTAAAATATGAAAGAAAATTATTCTTAATAAGTGAGAATGTTGAGTTTCTGATGTATGTGCCAGATGGCCTGATGGAAATTCAGCACCATTTCCTCCCTCCCATGTTTTCTCCTGGATTCCTGCTAATAACATTTCCAGAATCTGTGCCAGCAGGGTTCTGGATTAGATTCTACCCATGAGAGGCTCTTGTGCAAGATTTGGAAGGCAGAAGAGCAACAGAAGCCATTATTGCCCCTGCAGGCAAGTTCATGGGCTTTGACAGATGGGCCTATATGAAATCTGGCCAGAATCTTCCCAGCATCCTCTATACCAACCATTTGGCGGCTGCAGGCAATTGCAGGTCCATGGGTAGCGGAGTTCTGTGAGCATGCCCAGCCTCACTTCTGGAACATCAGTAGGGACTTCTCTGACCTCTATTGTTCCAAACCTGTAACTGATTTCCATTGGTTTTGTAAATTGTTCAATCATTTCATTACATTTGTTTCTAAACAAACTACCTAGAAAACGTGTTTTCTACTCAGAACACCGTTTTTTTGTTTTTGTTTTGTTTTGTTTTGTTTTGGTTTGGTTTGGTTTGGTTTTTTTTAGCACATTACTTGCTTTCTTGAGGGATATTTTATTTGATGTGTGACTTATAATTTGTCTTCTTTTCAAGGATATTTGTAATGAAAATGAATAGAACCATTAGCATCAATTGTTACTTTCTTCACTTGAGCTTTAGTTTTTCTTGATTTGCATTTAATTAATTATTCATTCATTCATTTAGTGTGTGTGTGTGTGTGTGTGTGTGTGTGTGTGTGTATGTGTGTGTGTATCAGAGATAACTTGATTTGGTCAGTTCTCTTCTTCTACCATGTGTATTCTGGCATTTGAACTCTGTTTATTCAGCTTGGTGCCAAGTGCCTATACCTGCTGATTGATTTTGCTGCCTTATCTAATTTTTTTAGATGGGGTAAATCATACTCAGTTATTTTTGGATATCATGTTAACATAGCTTTCTTAATACTTGTGTAACTTCAGAAATAAAGTTGAGCTAGGATTCTTATGCAAATAAATATAAGAAGGTTTCAACATAAAAAGTGGAAAAATACTCAAAAATACTCAATATTTTACTTAAAAAAAAGACTTTTAGATTGCTTCCCAATTCTTCTGCCCACGAATACTTTCTGTTCTATGCCATTACTCTTAGGATATATCTGTGCCAAGTCATATATGTACAGGAGTTTAGTTCAAAACACATCTTAAACAACAAATCATTGGATTTTCCCAGATTGAAGCTCAGATCTTCTAAGGTTCCACAACCTTCTATGTACTTCCTCTTGTAGCACTGATGTGTCTGTTACATTTACATTTTGATATGTTTTCTATCCTCTCTACATTTCAAACTCTTTGAGGACAGAAAATGTATCCTACTGGTATTTGTTTGCCTGATTGATTAGTCTGGATACAAACTGCTAGAAGACGTTTATAACAAAGATTTTTAATGTTTTTCTATAACTTTACTTCTGATTAAAAATAAACTTATTATATCAAAGAACTAGATGAAGTAATGGACAAACAGAAGCAAGACATCCAGTGTGCAATGTATTCCCTGTATGTAATAACCAATGCACGTGGAGAGGGAAACTCCTTCTTAGAATAATTAAGAATTTTTTAAAAACCCAATCTACATTTTAAGCTTAATTACTCAACATTACTGTTTCATGTGACCCAACAACTGTAGGTGATGTGGCCAGAGTTTAAAAAAAAAATAAACAATTCATGCTCTTTGCCTGGAGGACTTGACAAATGTCTGCATTAGATTGCTTCTGTGAGAAATTCAGAGAAGGGGCAGAAGCAGCACATGAGATACTTTACTTTGAGCCAGGTTTTGGGCAATCTTGTGCTGATGAAGAAGAGGTGTGCATTCTGGAACACTGTCCCACCAAAAGAACTGGGTTGGCATCATTGACACCAAAACTTATTAGATGTAGTTTATATCACCAATGCTTAATTGTTGACATCAAAGCACAAGAAATGGTGGAAGTTAAACATTTAAACATTAAAGGTTTTTTTTTTTTTTTTTAATACCAGGATTTTGCTGGGATACATAACCAATTGTTGCCAAGCCAATAGGCCCATGATCCAGGACTAGGAGAAATTCCTGTTGCCTACACTATATATCTGTTTCTAAGTATGAAATACTCATATCTTATTCCAGAGCCCCATTACCCTCAGAGTTGGTTTAGAATTACTGCTATTTTAAGCACAGGAAAAGTCATTACTAAATCCTTCAGCGTAATTATGTTTTAGGGCAAAATAATGTAAGAAAAAATTTTTCATCCTTATTGTAGGTAAGAATAGATAAATATGAATGGTATTACTCTTTTATGAAAATGTTTAGTTTATTAGAAAATGAGTGAAAAATAATTTTTAAAAATCAGGTATTGGACTGTGTAGGGAATATGATTAAAGTAAAGGTGAACTTGGATTCAAGAAGATAATTTCTCTATGAATACAAAATAATTCCATATTCCTATTTCATCCATCCATCTATCTATCTATTTATCTATCTATCTATCTATCTATCTATCTATCTATCTATCTATCTATCTACTAACATGTAATTTGGAATGTAAATCTGTAGTTTGGGAATTAAAATAATTAAACATCATCTTAATTATACCAGTCAAAATTTATCTGATTTAATATATTTTTTCCCCCCAGAGTACAGTGTCTTCTTATTTTGGTAGATGTTTCTTACTAGATAAATCACACATTCATCAAGAATTGCTTTGATTGCCTGAGAGAGAGAAGAAAATAACTCACCCTAAATTAAAAATAAGACCCATCTAGTTTAATTATAAAATGGGAATGATTACCGCTGCTCACTGATTACTTAAATATTCATGAGAACAACTCTCCAAATTTAGATAGCTGTATATTCAAAGATAAAGGGTGTGCTTATATATTTTTTATAAGGAGATAGTGCTAATCCATATCCCCCCGGTAGAGCTCTTGAAAAGCTCTGGAAGAGGACTCTGTGGGTTTCTGTGCAGTTAACAGGTAGTAAGCCAATCTTCCCCTGAAGCTGGCGATCTGGCTCAGTGTGGCTTTGCTTCAGATGCACAAAAATATCTTATTGTTTTTGATTGCCCACAACACTTCTAAAATTGAATATATGAATTCTGAAAATTGATATTTTGACTTTTAAAATATCCTCATAAAGGACAGTAGGGACAGTTTTAGAGTTTTAGGTATCCAGAAGAATTCTGCGATTCCTTGAAATAAACTGGAAAGAGGAAAAGGAAGACCTCCCCTGTCATGTAATCCCTATTTTTATGATTCTGACTCCTGAACAATAGTTGTAGAATGGCCTCTAGAAATAGCTAAAGCTTTTGAAGATAAGTTGAAGGCTCAGAGAAATGATAAACAATAGAAAGTCAGAGATTGGAACAGAAATGAAATAAAAACTCAAATTTAGGGTTTAAGTTTAATGCCAGTTCTATTATTTTAAACTTTTTGGACATTCTCATACTTAAAGTACACATCTGGATTGTCTCACAGACAATAGGATCACCTAAGAGAAGTGTCTTAGCTCACAGAGATCCAGTCCAAGGATCTTCTCTAGGATAATTTTGTTTATTCCATGGGCTCATTCTCTTTCCACTGAACTAAAATCTTCTGGTAGACACTCAGCTACATTATTGACTTATGAGATGTGACAGATAAATGAAAAGGTGTAAGGTTTTCTTAGCCTTTACTTATTCAGGACACTCTATCTTACTTTGGAGCTTGATTTTACACATTTCTCTCTCTCTCTCTCTCTCTCTCTCTCTCTCTCTCTCTCTCTCTCTGTGTGTGTGTGTGTTTCCATAAGGAGAGCAAGAGCCACAACATCTCTCCTCTCTCTTCAGATGATTCAGGAAGGAAGGAATGCTGTGAGAATAGTAGGTGGAAATGCATCTTTGATTGAGTATCTTGTATGCAGCAGCAGGCAGAAGTTATAACTCAAGTAAATAAGCACAGTACAATTCAGTGGCTTAACCAAGCTGTAAGCTATGGACACCCACCAGTAATTCATCTTCCAGTGGATGAAATCCACTCCAAAGCAGAGGATAGTTAGAAAACTGTAGTATGCGTCATGAAAAGCTTTGTCAGGAATACAATACCTGTACAGGAATACAGTACCTGCAAGGGTACATCAAACACTTAAACATATCAGTATAGGTGACTAGACATCTAGGATGCCAGTGTCTAGACTGGAGGAGCAAAGGACCTCATTTTCATTTCCATTTCAGCTGTTCAGGTATTTAGAAAGTCTTCAAAGTCTTAGGACACCCTGAACATGTTCATATTTCCCTCCAGAAGCTAATGTGACTCCCAGGAAACCACGCTGTGGCGTATGCAAAATATCCAGTCTCACTAGGTGAAACCTGTTTAGGTTTATCATTTTTGTCTCTTACAAAGGATAAACAGTATGACTAGTGCTTAATGTTGCCTCTCAAATTGCACGTGAGTGACATTTGACAGCACTCTTTCACCTGGAAGCCACTGAAAAGAATTCTGAAGAACATTTAGTTCTTCTAGTTCCTGAGACTGGGGGAGAGATGCTTTGGTTTCTGAAGACAATGCAATGTTAACAGTTCCCTTATTTTTTTTTTATCATTTTTTCTCTATTAATAAAATTTCTACTGATAGCTTTGTTCACTATTAATTGGATGATTTCAACACGTAATTCATATGTGTATAATAAAGTTCTGACTCTATTAAGATGTGAGATTGAGAAATTATTCATTAACATGTCCTAGAGGAGTGAGTATGATCTTTTGGGCTTTGGAAATATTCCTCAAAAATGAAACACAGCAATATTTTAGCAATTGTTTTGGAAGAGAATATATGAAGAATCCACTTTGTTTTCTGATGGAGAGTACAGGATCTTAGAATCAGAGCTTTGTAATAATTTATTAGTATCATATATATATATATATATATATATATATATATATATATATATATATATATATATATATAGTCTTTCTCCAAGGTGATAAGAGTTGTTTACATATGACACATATCTAAAAAAATCTAACAAATATAGAACTGCTGATCCTTGGGAGGAAATAAAAGTTTCTGTGGTGGGAACAGGGTTTCTGTCATTGATTGTTACCTTTTTTTCAAATGTTACAGATTTATTAATTTCCACATTATAGACCTGTAGAAGAACACATATTTGTTTATAGATAAAATATCATTTCCTAATGAACTTAGGAAGAGTCATAAAAGGACGATAGGGTATCTTTATGAATAACAGTTATAAGTAGAAATATAAAAGAATAAACTTCTATTATTTTTCTTGTAGGTATATTTGTATATGAATAGACATGACAAGCTGACATTTATTAATCAATATTGATCACAGCAATGCTCTTGAATTACTAATAATTGTGACTAATTGCAAAAACCACAGTATCTGAAAACACTTTTAGGTTGTAGAATTATAGCACTGGAACAAGAAGTTTTACCAGTAAGGGTTTTGATCTGTAGCTTTAATGCCTTTTGAGGAACATGAGTACAGACTGATATTCACTAACTAATATGAATACTATTTACCTGTTTCTATGGCTGCTTCTTTTAATGACATTTTTCTATGCAATGGAATCACATGTATGGTGGCTCTATAGGCTTCATGAGGCTTGTGATTGGAGTATCAATAAGGACAAGAATGAGAATGGAAAATAATTCACTGCTAAGTTCCAGAGAGCAAATACCCAGGTATGCTGATATTAGTATTAAGTTTCAGTGTTCTCTTTTGCTGAGTCTATACACTCTTTTTATTTTCTTTTCGAACTACAGAAAGATCTTCTTAATCTATTTAAGCCTTAAATACTAATTTTCATTAAAAATGATAATATATAATTTGAAGATTATTATACCAACCAGTACCCCCAGAGCTCCCAGGGACTAAATGACCAACCAAAAAGTACATATGGAGGGACGCATGGATCCTGCTGCATATGTAGCAGAGGATGGCCTTGTTTTAATTAGGCTGATCAGAGTGAGAAAATATTATGCAAGAGAGAGTGAATTTTGCTGCAACATTCTATTAAAGAAAATTATAGTTTTTAAAATCAATATAAAGATTTGGCTTTCAAATATTTTGTTAAATAATGAATAAGAAAACCTCCAACTCTTTCTGAGAATATTTAATCTAGTACCAAAATTTTGTGAAAATGCATTTATCTGTAAGATACAATTATTTTTCAAGTCATTTATTTATTTAGTTTAATAAATTAAGTTTATAAGAAAGTAGTAGAATAAATTAAGTTTGTTAGAAAGTTAACAGAAATACTGTTCCTCTCTTGATTGCTATACAGAATTTTATCAGATAGTTTTTTCAATTTTGGCTTGTCCTAATTTATAGACTCAGTTTTTGAAGCATAGATTTTGTAAATTTCTGCCATTGACCTAAATATTTTTTTCTCATAGTCACATTAACCAACTTATTAACACTGTAGTGACATTAACTTGTAGTTGTTGTACTGACATCCTGAGAGATATCCAATTTCAGTGGCATGTGTGTGTGTCTGTGTCTGTGTGTCTGTGTATGTGTGTGTATCTTTTAAATGACTGCTATTTTTGTTTCAGATAATATTCTCCAGGGAAGCACACAAGGAACCATACAAGACTGTTGGGTTACTCTGATTCACTCTTTGTAGACAACCAAGAGTTAAAATTGCTCATTATAATACCAAATACTTTGTCCTGAGATATTCTCATCTGCTATTTTGTGAACCTAAAATGTATGAAGAAATGTAATGCTGTATGAACACTATGGAGTATGTCTACCTTTATATGTGATGACCATTGAGTGTTTCCTCAGGAAAAGCCTCCTGCTTTTTGTTTGGGAAGATATTGCTTCACTATTGCTGGACACAAGCAATAAACTTTAATCCCTTGCTGTCCTCTATGAACTGTACAGTTGCCAAGAGATGAACGCATTATACTTAGTGGATACTAGTATAATACTAGTGAGTGTGACTGTTTCTGATCTCTAGAAGTTTTGAATAAGTAGACTTCTGGTGGGTTGATTTCTTTTGCTTGGAAGAACACTTAGATATGAGATATTTTTATTGTAGTAATTAGAGATTATATATAGTCTTATTAAAATTCTTTATTATATGTTATAATCTATCAAAAAGATGAAAATAATCTTAGCATTAATAAGTAATGTATACAAGTATTATATATTGTTTTGAGTGGTAATAGTGAATTATAATGTAGATGTGAATAGCTACTTCTGTAACAAATAGAAACAAATTAAAGAACTTCCCTGAAAAAAAAATCACAGATGAAAATTTACTTTTACTTAGATAATTGTTAAAAGTTAATTTTAAACATTTTATTTGTTTATGTGTATGTATTGGTGTGTGTGTGTGTGTGTGTGTCTACATATGCATATATGGGTGTGCATGTGACAAAGCCAGCATCTGGTGATTAGAGGAGAACATTCAGGAGTTGGTCCTCTCCTTCTACTTTGTGGTGTCTGGAGATTGAACTGGGGAGTGAGGCATGAAGGCAGGCTTCTTTTCTGGGTCATCTTGCTGCCCCTACAAACAGTGTCCTTCCATATTTCATTTGTGTTCACTGATTTGGCTAAAAACAGTCATTTTATTTTTCTTGTTTCAACAATTTATATGTAGCAATAAGACAAAGAAGAAAAATATTTGTCTCTATGTACCACTGGTAAAAAGTAGAAACAATATTGAATTTGAATTAGATAGTTTATACTTTATAATCTATTATTCTTATTTGGAAACAAATAAATTGGTGTGTAAAAACTTTTGTTTCATCAGTTGCTTCATCTCTGGAAGTGTTTGTGTTTTCTTAATTTAAGGTACTTTCAGTCTGTTACCAAATAGTATGTGTATTTTTCTGAAACTTATGATATTTACAGAGGTCATGTATTATAAATCCTATAAGCTAGCTGTCATGCACATCACAAAATCCTTATTTTGTGAATATTGTGGGCATGCTTATTAGTCATATGTATAATTGTGCAAGTTAGACTGTATTTTTCTTTTAGAGTATGCTTTTTGCTGTGTATATTTTTACATTGGTGTTTCAAATAAAAATTATTTTGGCATATACTTTTTGCCTTGGCTTATATATGGTTATGTTTATTTTAACCTTCTTGATTCATTTTATAAGTTTTGTGATACAAGACTGTGCTGATTTAGCACTCAGTATAAAATATTTATCTGTATTATGTGTTTTGTCATACTTTGAATTCTTTAATTTTTGTTTTTTAAAAATTTTTTTCAATACAGTTTGAATTTGTGTTACCAGTCCCTTATTCATTATAAATTTTATGTATTATATGTATGTATATTCCTTTGTAGTTATTATTTTCCCCTAGTGATGCATCTATAAGGTGTAGGTGTATTTACTCTGTTTTCTAACAGTGCTCACTGACTTTTTAGGTTAGTCATCGCATTTCTCTACTTTCCCACCTCTGCTCTTCTGTACCAGCTCCAGCTTATCTTACTGCTTTCTTAGTTTTGAGTATTTTCTAATTTTAAATTAAAGTACTCCGCTTATCAGCTTTATTTCTCTCTTTTTTGAAATTAAATTTAATTATATTTGTAATTCATTTTTAACACTCCATATTCCATTCCCCGCCCCTCTCCATCCACCCTCCAACTGCTTCACATCCCTCACCTCCTCTCCACCCCCCATCTCCACGTGGATACCATTACCTCCCACCCTACCTGACCTCTAAACTCTTGAGAGTTAAGTACATCCTCCCTGAGTGAACACAGAACCAGAAGTCCTCTACTGTATGTGTGTTGGGGGCCTCATATCAGCTGATGTATGCTGCCTGGTTTGTGGTTGAGTGTTTAAGAGATTTGGGGGTCCAGATTAATTGAGACTGCTGGTCCTCCTACAGGATCACCCTTTTCCTCAGCTTCTTTCAGCCTTCCCTAATTCAACAACAAGGGTCAGCTGCTTCTGTCCATTGGTTGGGTGCAAATATCTGCATCTGACTCTTTCAGCTGCTTGTTGGGTCTTTTGGAGGGCAGTCATGATACATCCCTTTTTGTGAGTGCTCCATAGCCTCAGTAATAGTGTCAGGCCTTGGGACCTCCCCTTGAGCTGGATCCCACTTTGGACCTGTCGCTGGACCTTCTTTTCCTCAGGCTCCTCTCCATTTCCATCCCTGTAATTCTTTCAGACAGAAACAATTATTGATCAGAGGTGTGACTGTGGGATGGCAACCCTATCCCTCACTTGATGTCCTGTCTTCCTGCTTGAGGTGGGCTCTGTATGTTCCTTCTCCCTACTGTTGGGCATTTCATCAAAAGTCCCTCCCTATGAGTCCTGGGAGTCTCTCACCTCCCAGGTATCTGGTGCATTCTGGGGCTTCCCCCCAACCTCCCATTTCCTGTTTCCACTCTTTCTACTGGCCTTCAGGACTTCGGTCCTTTTCCCTCACCAGATCAGGTTCCCCTCTTGTCACCCCTCCACTGCTCGCCCACCCCTTCCACTTTCCCTCCTAAGTCCCTCCCTCCCGACTTGTGATTGTTTTCTTCTCTCCCAAGTGGAATTGAGGCTTCCTCACTTGGACATTTCAGCTTGTTGAGCCTTTTGAATTCTGTGGACTGTATCTTGTGTATTCTGTATGTTTATTTTTTATTGTTGTTGTTTATTTGTTTTGGCTAATATCCACTTACTAGTGAGTACATATCATGCACGTCCTTTTGGGTCTGAGTTACCTCACTCAGGATGATACTTTCTACTTCCACCCATTTGCCTGCAAAACTCAGGATATCTTTGTTCTTCATAGCTGAGTAGTACTCCATTGTGTAAATGAACCACATTTTCTGTATCCATTCTTCTGTTGTGTGACATCTAGGTTGTTTCCACCTTCTGTCTATCACAAATAAGGCCACTATGAACATAGTGGAACATGCTCCCCTGTGGCATGATGGGGCATCTTTTGGGTATATTCCCAAGAGTGGTACAACTGAGTCTTCAGGTAGATTTTTTTTTTTTCAATTTTCTGAGGAAACTCCAGATTGATTTCCAGAGTGGTTGTACCTGTTTGCAATCCCACCAGCAATGGGGGAGTGTTCCTCTGTCTCTACATCTTCTCCCCATGTGTTGTCACCTGAAGTTTTGATCTTAGCCATTCTGACTGGTGCAAGGTGGAATCTCAGGGTTGTTTTGATTTGCATTTCTCTGATCACTAAGGACTTTGAACATTTTTTTTTTTTTTTGGTGTTTCTCAGCCATTTGAGATTCCTCAATTGTGAATTCTGTTTAGTTCAATACCCTGGTTTTTGATTGGGTTGTTTGAATTTTTGGTGATTAACTTCTTGAGTTCTTTATATATTTTGCATATTAGCCCTCTATTAGATGTGGGGTTAATGAAGATTTTTTTCCCAATCTGTAGGTTGCTGATTTGTCTTTTTGTCTATGTTCTTTGCCTTACAAAAGCTTTCCAGTTTTATGAGGACCCATTTATCAATTCTTGATCTTAGATCATGAGCTATTGGAGTTCTGTTTAGGAAATGTCCCTGTATGCCAATGAGTTCAAGGCTCTTTCCCACTTTCTCTTCTATTAGATTCAGTGTATCTGATTTTATGTTGAGGTCCTTGATCCACTTGGACTTTGGCTTTGTACAAGGTGACAAATATGGGTCTTTTTTCATTCTTATACATAAAGGAAACCAGTTATTTCCATTGTATATTTTTGGCATCTTGGTCAAAGATCAAGTGATGGTAAGTGTGTGGTTTTATTTCTGGGTTTTCAATTCTATTCTATTGATCAACATGTCTGTCTGTGAACCAATATCATGCAGTTTTTATCATTATTGCTCTGTAGTAAAGCTTGAGGTCAGGGATGTTGATTTCCCCAGCTGTTCTTTTATTGTTAAGGATTGTTTTTGCTATTCTGTTTTTGTTTTTTGCCTTTCCAGATGAATTTGAGAACTGCTCTTTCCATGTCTTTGAAAAATTGTGTTGGGATTTTGATGAGGATTGCATTGAATCTATAGATTGCCTTTGGTAGGATGGCCATTTTTACTATATTAATTCTGCCAATCCATGGGCATGATAGTTCTCTCCATTTTCTGAGATCTTTGATTAATTTCTTGAGAGACTTGATGTTATTTTCATACAGGTCTTTAACTTGTTTTATACTATTTGTGGATATTATGAAAGGAATTGTATCCCTAATTTCTTTCTCAGCCTATTTATCATTTGTATGAAGGAATGTTACTGATTTATTTGAGTTGATTTTATATCCAGACACTTTGCTGAAGTTGTTTATCAACTGGAGATGTTCTCTGGTAGAATTTTGGAGGTTGCTTATGTATACTATATATCATCTGGAAATACTGATACCTTTATTTTTTCTTTACTAATTTGTATCCCCTTTATCTCTTCTTGCTGTCTTACTGTTCTAGCTAACACTTCGAGTACTATATTGACTAGATGTGGGGAGAGTGGTCATCCTTGTCTTGTCCCAGATTTCAGTGGGATTGCTTCAAGTATTTCTCCATTTAATTTGATTTTGGCTGTTGGTTTACAGTAAATTATTCTTGTTATATTTAGATATTGGCTGTGAATTCCTGATCTCTCCAATACTTTTAACATGAAGGGGTATTGTATTTTGTCCAACCTTGCATCCCTAGGATGAAGCCTACTTGATAGTGGTGAATGATGGTTATGATGTCTTCTTGGATCCTGTTTGCAAGAATTTATTTATTTATTATTATTATAATAATTATAATTATTATATAATATATTAATTATATAATTACACATAATTATTATATATAAATATTATATATTATATATTATTATAAGAATTTATTTATTATTGAGTATTTTTGCATCAATATTCATAAGTGATATTGGTCTGAAGTTCAATTTTTTTTGGTGGGTCCTTGTGTGTTTTAGGTATCAGAGTAATTGTGACTTCATAGAATGAGTTAGAAAGTATTCCTTCTGTTTCTATTTCATGGAATATTTTGAGGAAAATTCATATAATGTCTTCTTTGAAGTTCTGTTAGAATTCTGCACTAAATCCATCTGGCCCTGGGCTTTTTTTGGTTGGGAGGTTTTTAATGACTTCTTGTATTTCCTTGTGTGATAGGGGGCTGTTTAAGTAGTTTACCTGTTCTTTTTTTCTTTCTTTCTTTCTTTTTTATTATTATTATTATTTACTTTATTTACATTTCAAATGCTACCCAAAAGTTCCCTATAACCACCCCCCACCCCTGAGCCCCTGCTCCCCTACCCACCTACTCCCAGTACTTGGCCCTGGCCTTCCCCTGTGCTGGGTAATATAAAGTTTGCAAGACCAAGGGGCCTCTCTTCCCAATGATGACCGATTAGGCCATCTTCTGCTAGAGACGCGAGCTCAGGGGGTACTGGTTAGTTCATATTGTTGTTCCGCCTATAGGGTTG
>NC_034611.1:27282950-27288124 GCF_900095145.1 Mus pahari | reverse complement strand
TCATTTCCATCACCTGTTTGTTTCTGTTCTCCTCTCTCTCTTTAAGGACNTCTACCTCTTTAGAAGTATTCTCCTGTTTTTCTTTAAGGACTTGTACTTCTTTAGCAGCGTTCTCCTGCATTTCTTTAATCATGCCCTTCTTAAAGTCCTCTACCAGCTTCATGAGGTATGCTTTTAAATCCAATTCTTGCTTTTTGTGTGTGTTGGGGTATTCAGGTTCCTCCCAGGCAGACACCCCTCCTCTGGCGGGAAAGGCACCGGATTACTGGAACCAGAAAAGGCATCTTTTTCAGAAGCTGTGTAGCTTCTCCAGGCCACCCTCTCCCTGGCAGTGCACCAGGGCAAAGATGAGTTTACCTGTTCTTGACTTAACTTTGGTATCTGGCATCTGTCTAGAAACCCATCCATTTCATCTAGATTTTCCAGTTTTGTTGAGTACATGCTTTTATAGTAAGATCTGATGATTTTTTTTGAATTTCCTTCATTTCTGTTGTTATGTCTCCCTTTTCATTTCTGATTTTATTAATTTGGATATTTCCTCTTGGCCCTTTAGTAAGATATGGGGTTTATCTATCTTGTTGATTCTTTCAAAGAACCAGCTTTTCCTTTTGCTGATTCTTTGTATTGTTTTCTTTGCTTCTACTTGGTTAATTTTCACCCTGAGTTTGACTATTTCCTGCATTCTACTCCTCTTGGGTGAGATTGCTTCTTTTGGTTCTAGAGCTCTCAGGTGTGCTGTTAAGTTGTTAGTGTAAGATTCCTCCGGTTTGTTTACCAGGGCACTGAGTGCTATGAACTTTCCTCATAGCACTGCTTTCATTGTGTCTCATAGGTTTGGGTATGATGTACCAAAATTTTCATTAAATTCCAGGAAGTCTTTAATTTCTTTTATTTCTTCCCTGACTAAGTTATCACTGAGTAAAGAGTTGTTCAGTATCCACGTGTATGTGGGCTTTCTGTAGTTTTTGCTGTAATTAAAGACCAGCCTTAGGCCATGGTGATCTGATCAGATGCATGATATTATTTCAATCTTCTTATATCTGTTGAGGGATGTTTTATGACCAATTACACTGTGTATTTTGTGTAGGTACCATCAGGTGCTGAGAAGAAGGTGTATTCTTTTGTTTTAGTGTGAAATGTTCTGTAGATATCTGTTAAATCCATTGGGTTCATAACCTCTCTTAGTTTCACTGTGTCTCTGTTTAGTTTCTGTTTCAATGACCTGTCCATTGGTGAGAGTGTGGTGTTGAAATCTCCCACTATTATTGTGTGGGGTTCAATGTGTATTTTGAGCTTTAGTAAAGTTTCTTTTATGAATTTAGGTGCTCTTGCATTTGGGGCATAGATGCTTAGAATTGAAACTTTCTCTTGATGAATTTCCTCCTTGATGAATATGAAGTATCCTTCTTCATCACACTTGATAACTTTTGGTTGAAATTCTATTTTATTGGCTATTAGGATTGCAACTCCTGCTTGTTTCCTTGGATCATTAGCTTAGAAGACTTTTTCCATCCTTTTACTCTGAGATAGTGCCCGTCTTTCTTGTTGACATGTGTTTCTCGTGTGCAGTAAAATGCTGGATCTTGTCTGCATATCCCGTCTGTTTTTCTTATAGGTGAGCTGAGTCCATTAATATTGAGAGATATTAAAGAGAGATGACTATTGGTTCCTGACATGATTGTTTTTGTACGTGGCTTTATGTGCGGTGACTCTCTTCTATTGACTTTGTTGTAAGATACTTAATATCTTGTCCTTTCTTTGGTGCAGGTATCTTCCTTGTGTTGGAGTTTTCCTTCCAGGATTCTCTGTAGGGCTGAGTTGGTAGATAGATACTGTTTAAATTTGGTTTTGTCCTGGAATATTTTGTTTTCTCCATATATGTTGATTGAGAGTTTTGCAGGGAATAGTAGCCTAGACTGGCATTTGTGTTCTTTTAGAGTCTGCATGACCTCTGCCTAGGCTCTTCTAGGTTTCATAGTCTCTGGTGAGAAGTCTGGTGTAATTCTGATAGGTCTGCCTTTGTTATTTTTTGTTTGTTTGTTTGTTTGTTTTTAAATCATTTTTTAAATTTATTATTATTTTCTTTGTTTACATTTCAAATGCTATCCTGAAAGTTCCCTATACCCCACCCCTGCCCCTGCTCCCCTACATACCCACTCCCACTACTTGGCCCTGGCCTTCCCCTGTGCTGGGTCATATAAAGTTTACAAGACCAAGGGGCCTCTCTTCCAAGTGATGGCCGATTAGGCCATCTTCTGCTACATATGCAGCTAGAGACNNGAGCTCNGGGGNTACTGGTTAGTTCATATTGTTGTTNCACCTACAGGGTTGCANCCCNCTNCAGCTCCTTGGGTACTTTCTCTAGCTCCTCCATTGGGGGCCCTGTGTTCCATCCAATAGCTGACTGTGAGCATCCACTTCTGTGTTTGCCAGGCTCTGGCATAGGCTCACAAGTGGACGCAATATCAGGGTCCCTTCAGCAGAATCTTGCTGGCATGTGCATTAGAGGTCTGCCTTTGTATGTTACTTGATCTTTTTCCCTTGTAGCCTTTAATATTCTTTCTTTGCTCTGTGCATTTAGTGTTTTGATAATTATGTGTCAAGAAGATTTTCTTTTCTGGTTCCATTTATTTGGTGTTCTATAGGCTTCTTTGACCTTTATGTCTATCTCTTTCTTTAGGTTAGGGAAGTTTTCTTCTATGATTTTGTTGAAGAAATTTTCAGGTCCTTTGATTTGGGAATCTTCGTTCTCCTCTATCCCAATTATTCTTAGATTTGGTCTCTTCATTGTGTTCTGAATTTCCTGAATGCTTTGGGTTAGGAGTTTTTTTATGTTTTGAATTTTCTTTGACAGTTGTATGAATCTCTTCTACCATATCTTCTACACCTGAGATTCTCTCTTGTATCTCTTGTATTATGTTGGTAATACTTAAATCTGTAACTTCTGACCTTTTTCTTAGGTTCTCCATTTCCAGGTTTGTCTCCATTTGTGTTATCTTCATTGCTTCTACTTCTACCTTTAGGTCTTGGATCACTTTATTCAATCCCTTCACCTGTTTGTCTGTGTTTTCTTCTATTTCTTTCAGTGAGTTATTGATATCCTCCTTAAAGGACTCGATTAGCTTCATGTGATACGATTTTAGAACAGATTCCTGATTTTCAGGTGTGTTGGTGTATACAGGGCTTACTGTGGTGGGAGAACTGGGTTCTGGTGATGGCCGAGTATTTTGGCTTCTGTTGCTTATGATCTTTTGCTTGCCTTTTGACATCTGGATGTCCCTGGTGTTTGTTGACCTAAATGACTCTATGGAGTCTGCCTCTTTTGTCCCTTGGTTTTCTCTTGATAGGCTTGCAGCCCTGGCTGGATCAGACCACCTGTGGGGCCTTCGAACTGGGGGCTCTTCACAGGGGCAGCGGAGCTGCAGATCTGATGCCCTGGCTGCAGTAGCTCTCCTGGGAGGCCTTAAGACTGTTGGGTCTTCCATGGACCAGTCAAGCTGTTGTCCAGCTGTGCTGATTGCAGCTGACCCTTAACTGCTCTGAGTGCAGAGGACCCCCACCTTCTCACCTGCTCTGAGTGCAGTGTGTCCAACTGTTTCAAGTGTGCAGCAGGTTCTCTAGGATGTATCAGGATATGGAGACTTCACAGGAGCAGACCAACTAGGAGTCTGCCCCAGCAGTAAGAACCAGGCAGAAGGGGTAAGACAGATGGAAGGAAGGGGAGTAATATTTGAGAGGGTGGGGTTTTTGTGGGTGATGGGTCCTGAATCCACCAGGCTCCCAGCAGCAGCTCCAGGACTCAGAGCAGTGGTGGGGAGTTCTTACCAACTGCTCTGGGTCCTCTAGGATAGATTGGGATATGGTGTCTTCACGGGAGCAGACCAACTAGGGGTCTGCCCTAGCAACAAGGACCAGGCAGAGCTTATCAACTTTAATCGAGTGCCCTTTTATGTTCTCAGCTTAAAGATGAAAACCAGGAGCTTCACCAGGACCTTTGTGTTGAAGTTTTTTTTTTTTTTTTTTTTTTGCCTGTGCTTTTACTACCCTAGAAGTGGCCATGTTTTGTGAATGTGTAGGTTTAAACCTTGAAATTTCTCAGTTTTCTTCAGCTAAAGCTTTAGTTTTCAATTGTGGCTTTGTTTTGCCTTGATACCAATTTTGTACTGGAATCTCATTTCTGTTTCCTAAATATTATTTGATTCCTAATCATTTTATTTTTAAAATTTTACTGAGCTTTCTTTGTTCAGCCTTACTGTTCAGACTCTTTATTTGTGATGGAGACTACATTTGTTCCTTTTAATTCTTTGTTTTGTATCACGCAGGGACGGCAGGTACATTGTGGAATTGCTATCCTCCTGCTTCCAAGCTCAGCCATGTTGTGTTTCTCTTTTCTCTGAGCTCTAACTACTTCTCTGAGTTCGTTTTTCTATCTTGAATTTTTGGTGTCTGGGATTATTTATTACACTTGGCAAATTAATGAGCACACACTCAGATTTTTCACGTTTTCATTTCTCATCATTATTTTTTCCAGCAAGTTTCTCACATTTCCTGCTCTTTGGTGAATTTATTTTTAATCTCTTTTCTTTTTTTGCCCTTTCTTATTTTCCTCTCTGTCTCTGTATCTCCATCTCTGTCTATCTCTGTTTGTCTGTCTGTCTTAAAGGAAGTGCCTAGTGCCAGTGGAGCTCAGAAAGAGGGGACATTGAATCCTCTGAAGCTAGAGTCCACTGCAAGAGCAACAAGTGCTCTTAACTGCTGAGCCACCTCTCATGCTTTTTATTCTTTTTAGCATGTTAGTAAAGACCTTCTGTGAAGTCCTTTCATAATTAGACTTCATTTTGTTTTGAGAAAGGAGTTTTGTCTAGACTAAATAGTTTCCATCAATTCACATAAAAGGGACTAAAGTAGCCCTTTGGTTGCATATTTTCTCTCACTTATGGATATCAGCTTTGATTATCAGGTATGTGTGTTCCACTTGGAATACCCATAGAGATCAGGAAATTAGTAAGGGGACATAGAGGAGTGCTTCCAAGAGAACTCAGTGGTACAAAAAGATAAAGTGGGAATAATAGGACAAGAAACATTAAGGAAATCTACAATAGAAGCTTACACACACACACACACACACACACACACACACGCACACACACACACACACACACACACACACACAC
>NC_034611.1:27258087-27282929 GCF_900095145.1 Mus pahari | reverse complement strand
CACACACACACACACACACACACACACACACACAGAGAGACAGAGACAGAGACAGAGAGACAGAGACAGAGACAGAGACATGGGCACAGACACATAGATACACACAGAAACAGACAGACAGACAGATATGGATATGGACACACACACAGAGTCATGTACACAGACACACATGGGGACACACACACACAATCATGTACACAGACACACATGGGGACACACACACACACACACACACACACACATACCTTTCACAGAGTTAAAATTTGGGTACCCAATAATGGGCTGAAAATTCCACTACTAGCTACAATAAAGTATACAAAATACCCAGTGCCAGAAATAGGCTGCCTTTTCGAATTGTTGTCCCGTAAGTTTGCATAGACCCTTAAACATATCAGGCTATGCCTACTCTTGCTTATCCTGCTCCCCAAACTTGACTGTGCGTGCGTTTCTACTGCTAAAGACACTACCTACTGAGTTAAAGGGCAATAGCAACTCTTCCAGCAACATGCGCCTCTGAATGAAGCATTTTAGCTCTGCTTCCTTCCAGACATCTAAGATTGGCAGCTCCAGGGCTGTTCATGATTCAGCCTCATCCCATCGCACCAATTAACTACCGTCTAAAAGCTCAGTTTCCTTGGAAGATTCCTGAAACTCTTGTCTACTCCTGTCTTGTCTTCAGTGACAAGGCATTTTCGAGACGCTTTCACAGCTGCCTGTGCGTCCGGCTCTCATTAGCTGCTGCTTATCTCCTACTTTGACCAAAAAGGCTCCTCTTTCAGGTTTGCTTCCCCTTAGGACGTTCTCCATTCTCCTTGGGAGGGAAAGAGGCCCTGGGCTGTTCTAAAAGCAGCAGCCCTGCTCACACTGTGGATCGTGCTACCCGGAAGTTCTTGCTTTACCTTTTGCGGAGATGATGCCAGGAGTAGTTGTTTGTGGTTATTAATTCATCAGCGTCCGGACATGCTGTGCTTCAGAACAGTGTTTGTTGTTCACAGCTGGGGAAGTAGGATGAGGGAGTTGTCTCTTGCATTCTACACAGAGGTGGAATTTAGAGAAATGATGAGTATCCATGGGTAGGAGCATATGCTTTGTGATCCTGCAGAAGCATCACTCTGGGTGGTACCATGCCTGTCCAGTAAAAGAAAGACAGGCGAGTGAGAGCAGCAAGAAGTGTTCCTGCTTGGTCTCTGCCTGCTTTCTGACTTTGCTCCTCCTTCATTGCCTGTCCTGTCTTCCTTCTGCAATGGACTATGTACAGGAAATGGAAGTTAAACACTCTCCTTGCCCCACTCCTGGTAGCTTTGAGCCATGGAGATTATAAAAGCAATACCAAAAAAGCAAGATAACACATTATACCACTGATATGTCTCCATTTTCTTGCCTATATGATGACAAAATATAAAACCCTTACCCTAAAATTGGGGTGGGATGAAGTTAACTAATAAACAGTTATTAGTTAGCTAAAACCTGTGCTTGCAGCACACTGGATATTTGACAAATGTGATTGTTAACCCCATCCCTACCCCACCCCCACCATATTTCTTTACCCTTACATCTGTTTATGTCATTATTTATAAATTTAAATTGTAACAGGAAGGTAAGAAAGGCACGATCAGCTTTCATGTAAAAGCCTTAATATAAAAAGTTTTTCATATAATGATTTTCAAACTTGAAGTGGTAAACAATTATGAATAATTTTCATATTATTTCCTGTAGTTTCAACTATGTGAAATAGTCAATAGAAGACCTTTGGCCTCAGTACTCATCCAGTTCTACTCTTTGCGCATATCTGCATATCTGTGACAGCTAATGAAGTCTTATTATTCTCTATATGGTTTTTTGAAAAGGAATTGTTATATTTGTAAATTTAAGGTGACAAATAGGAGGAAAATATTCAATAAAGAAAACAAATTACTTGAAAATGCCTTGTTGATGAAGCTCCCATGACTGCATCATAAGTTAAATCTGAAGTTGTCATACTTCATTTTGAAATCCAATCTTTCCCTAGTAACTTCATTTCCTTTAAAATAACAAACTCAAAGGAGTAGTCAAGATATAATTGAGAAGTAATTAAAATCAAGTCTTAATTTTAGGTTTCTGAAAAATGAAGATGAATACTAATTTGATGCAGAATATGTTGAACATTTGAAAGAGGCTTAAGAAAGCCAAATGTTTTAAATTTTCCCTGAATTGATAACATGGGCATGGAACAAATCAACAAAGGTGCATCTAGATAAGGAGTATTGTAAGATCCTTGAAATAAGATAACCAAAGGAAAGGAGAGACGTAATTGTTCAGACTTATTGTGGTCTTCATACACCACTCTGTGGAGGGATCATCAATGTCTATTTTCAGCTCCATCATCATGTTGCCTACATAAATCACGATTGGTGCACTGACACTTGAAAGGAATTATATAGATCGTCTGTTGCAATCCTTATAGTAAATACTCCAAGAAGGTAATGTTTCAGTCCTCGCTTAAAATTATGTCTGAAAAGCAAGTCAGTCTCATTTATTAAATGGATTAAACTGTATCCCTAAATTACTAAAATCTTTGGGATTAATATTTCCTCCTCTGTTACATTAAATACAGACAGTTTTCCATTTTCATGTGAGGTAGAGTAGTGCAGTAGTGGAAGGAAAATTTGAGTCACATTGTCCTGAGCTAATATGATTTCTGTGTTTGTTAGGGATGTGACAGTTTATTAATATTCTGTAGTCTCATAAGAATCTGTGGTATCTTCGATTAAAATCTGTTGCTCTTAAGATCAGCAGCATGGAAACACTGCTAGTTTGGCTCAAAATTGTATCTCAACAGGCAAGCACAGTTTTTGACAATAAATAAGGGGGGTTCATATGGTATCTATCTATAGCTATTGATCATTTGCCTATTACTAACTCTGAGAGTCATTTGAAGTTGATTGAAGCAGAAGTTGGCTGTGCTTTCTGCAGCCCTTGCTTGGAGATAATTCCTATGATATATGATTTAGTTTTATGAGAAGACAACCTTACTTACTCTTGCCTTTTCCTAACTTCTAATAAACTCTAACTTCTCACTCCTCTGAGGTTTTGAGAACGCCTCAAGGCCCAGTTTACACCCCATCATTTTCTTAAAAAATCTGTGCGTCTACCTGGAAAGGGGAAATAGAATAAACTTGTAGAGCCTGGAGTGGGGACCAGAACAAGAAGGATCAGGTTGGAAGGAAGAGGGATGGAGAGAGTACTGGGAGAGAAAAATGGGAATCCAGGTATCTTGGGAACAAGTGATAAACCTAGTGAAACAGAAACCCCCAGGAATTTATAAGGGTGAACCCTGCTAAGATTCCTAGAAATGGGAATACAGAGCCTGAACTGGCCAACTGCTGTTATCAGTCTAGACTTCCAGAGGAGGGTTTGGGACACCAACCCAGCACATAATGTTATCAACCACATAACCAAACCAACCCATAATTTTTCCTACCTACGGATGTGCTGGGGTAAAGGTGAATCAGAAGATGTGGAAGTGTATAACTAATGACCAGTCCAGCCTGAGCACCATGCCAGGAGAGGGAGCCCATTCCTGACACTGCCTGCAGAGCCAGAACACAGAGGCTAGATATCCTAGAGACCTAGAATGAAAACAAACAGGAATGACAGAAAACAAAACCAAACACAAGACAAATAAAACAAACCAAAACCAAAAACAACAACCCCAGTCCAAAAAAATTGAATAAACTGATGTCTAACATGCCTAATAATGTTCTGCTGTACTCAGATTGGTGACTAGCCCAATTGTCATCAGTGAGACTTCACCTAGCAACTGATGGAAACAGTTGCAAAGAGCTATAGTCAAACATTAGACAGAGCTCTGGGAGTCTGGCTGAAGAGGGGGATGAAGGATTGTAGGAACCAGGGGAGTCATGAACACAACAAGAAAACTCTAGAATCAAGTATATGGGTCTCACAGGGGATTATAGAAACTGAAACCATAACCAGGAACCTGAATAGGATTGATTTAGGCCTTCAACATAAATGTTAGCATTGTCTAGCTTGGTCTTTTGTAGAATTCCTAACAGCATGAGCAGGGGCTGTATCTCTTTTTCCAGTTTTTTGTACCCTTTTCCTCATACTGAGCTGTCCTGTCCAGCCTTAATATGAGGAGTGATGCCTAGTCTTACTGCAACATGATGTTCTATATTTGGTTGACATCTATGGAAGGCCCTTTCTCAATAGAAATAGGGGAAGAAGGAAGGTAGGTTGGGAGGGTATGGGAAGAAAGAAGTGAGGAGAAGTCAATGAAAATAAGAAGTTAAATGAAAAATTTCAAAACTTATGGGACACTACGAAAGCAGTGCTAAGAGGAAAGTTCAGAGCACTAAGTGCCCCTTAAAGAAATTGGAGAGATCTCACGCTAACAAATTAAAAATACATCTGAAGACTTGAGGGAAAAAAAGAAGCAAACACATCCATAAGGAGTAGATGGCAGGAAATAATCAAACACAAGGCTGAAATCAATCAGCTAGAAACAAAGAGAACAATACAAATGATAATAAAAGAAAAGCCCAAGAGATGCTTCTTTGAGAAAATTAACAAGCTAATCAATCTCTTAGCTAAACTAACTAAAAGACAGAGAAACAGTACCTAAAATAAAAAAAATTAGAAATGAAAAGGGAGACATAATGACACTGAAGAAATTCAAAGAGTTACTAAGTCTTACTTCAAAAGCCTGTCTCCACAAAATTGGAAAATCTAAATGAAAAGGGTAATTTTCTAGACAGATAGTAATTAGAAAAACCTAAATCAAGTTCAGATAAACTACCTGAATAGTCCTATAACATCTAAGGAAATAGAAGCAATCATTAAAAGTCTCCCAATCAAAAAATTCCCTGAACCAGATAGGTTTAGTGTAGAATTCTACCAGACTTTCAAGGAAGAGCTAACATCAATATTCGTCAAATTATTTCACAATATTGAAACAGAAGGAACATTGCCAAACTCATTCTAAGAGGCTATAGTCACTCCAATACCTAGACCACACAAAGACTAAACAAAGAAAGAGAATTTCAGGCCAATTTCCCATATTACAATTTCCCATTTCACATCATTGATGTGAAAATACTCAATAAAATACTGGCAAATGGAATCCAAGAACACATCAAAGATATCATCCACCGTGATCAAGTAGGTTTCATCCCAGGGATACCAGGGTTGGCTCAATATATGAAAATCCACCAAAGTATTCTACTATATAAACAAAGAAAAAAAACCCACAAGATCATTTCGCTAGAAGCTCTAAAAGAGTTTGACAAAAGTCCTGCATCCCTTCATGACAAAATTCTTAGAGAGAGCAGGGACAAAGATACATATCTCAACATATTAAAGGCAATATACAGCAATCCTGTAGCTAAGATCAAAGAAAATGGAGAAATACTTAAAGCATTTCCACTAAAATAGGGAACAAGACAAGGCTGCCCACTCTGCCCTTATTACTTCAATATAGTCCCGGATGTTCTAGCTGGATGAGATTATCAATGCAAAGTGGAAAGGAAGAAGTGAAAATATTGTTATTCACAGGTGATATATATGATAGTACACATATGCGACCCTAAAAATTTTACCAGAGAACACTTGAAAGCAACCTTCAACATAGTGGGTGGATAGAAAATTAACTAAAAAAAATCAGAAGCCCTCCTCTACACAAGAGATAAATGAACTGAGAAAGAAGTAAGGGAGACAGTAACCTTTATAATAGCCAAAAATAATATAAAATACCTTGGTGTAACTCTTAACAAGCAAGCGAGGACCTGGATGAAAAGGACTTCAAGTCTTTGAAGAGAGAAATTGAGGAAGATATCCAAAGATACAAAGATCTTTTCATGGATAAGTAAGATCAAGATAGTGAAAGTAACCACCTTACCAAAAGCAATCTACAGATTCAGTTTGATTCTGGTGGGGTTCAAATTCCCAACACAATTCTTTACAGAGTTTGAAATTGCAATTCTCATCTTCATATGGAAAAAGAAAAAAACTCATGGTAGCTAAAATAATTCTGAACAATGAAAGAACTTCTGGAGGTGCCATAATCCTTGATTTCAAGCTGTGCTACAGAGCAAAAGTAATAAAAATGACATGGTAGTGGTTTAGAAACAGAAATGTGAACAAATGGAATAGAATCAAAGACCCAGAAATAAACCCACATAACTAGGACCACTTGATTTTTGACAAAGAAGCCGAACTCTACAATGGGAAAAGTGAGCATCTTCAATAAATGATGCTAGTCTAGCTGGATCTTGTAGAAGAGTGCAATTAGATCCATATTTATCACTTTATATAAAACTCAAGTCCAAATGGATCAAAGTCCACAACATAAAATCAGTTACCCCATGTCTAGTAGAACTGAACATGGTGAATAGCCTTGAACTGGTTGGTGCAGGAGGCAATTTCCTGATCAAAATTCCAATGGCTGAGGCACTAAGGTCAAAGGTTAATAAATGGGACATCATGAAACTAAAAAGCTTCTGTAAGTCACAGAACACTGTCATTAGGACAAAGCAACAGCTTACATATTGGGAAAAGATCTGCCTTAACCCTACATCTGACAGAGGGCTAATAACCAAAATATATAAAAAGTGAAGAAACTAGACTGTCCAAATAAGCCAATTAAAAATTGAGGTACAGAACCCAAGTCTGCCAGAGGAGTAGGAACTTTTATCTGCTGACTTATTTCTCTAGCACGATATTAAAATATTTCAAATATTCAACATATATTGTTAACAATATTCTTGTAGGACAACTGTAATAACTTTGATCATTTATATATAAAACTGTACAAAATGAACATTGTTTCAAAGAATATATTATTTTCAGATCTCTTTGAATCATTTTAAATCTATGAGACTTTATAAATGTGACCCTAAGCACATTTTTATGTATTTATGACAAACATATCTCACACTCCTAAACAGCTATTACAAATAACACAAACTATCATCTAGCTATCCATCCATAATCTATTTTCTATCTAGTCATTTTAGTCTTAGCCAAGTAAAGTTGTTTTTCTGGATTATTTAAATGTTTTGGGTCTTTCCCTGCTCAACTGTAAATGAAGCTTGTGGACGGTTAGATGTCTCAGTGGGTAAGTGATGGCTATGAAAGCATGAGGACCCGAGTTCGAATCCCAACACCTATCATATCTGTACCTGGTCCCAGAATGCCTGCAATGTCATTTCTTGGAGGTAGAGGCAGATCCAAGGAGCTTATTGGCTAGTTAGTCTACCTGAAATAGCAAGATTTCAGGGGCAAGGAGATACTGTGTCTCAAGAGAATAAGGCCCATTTCAATCGATGTACACATTTAAAACGTTCTTGATATGAGATGCGAATAACCGAACCTAACTTGGTTTTTAAAGCACAGGACTTAGAACTTTTTATGTGGGTAGAGATAAAAAGGCACAACTGTTTCTGAGAACATAAAACTCAAGGAGAGGATTTACAAAGCCTCACTAAAAAAGCTTTCCCCCGGAATGTGCCCTTATATGCTTTGTCATGCAACAAATCTCCAAATGTCTCTTCACGCTCATTGACATTATTTAATCCTTTTTGATGAGTCTTAAATAATTATTGACAAATGGATTCACTGTACTCAAAAAGGTTTGAATAAAATTATTTTAGTGTCCATGCTAAGATAAGCACGAAGCTCTAACTTCTAATTGGTTAAAAAGAAGTTAAACTAAACAATATTTGAAATCCATTCATTTCATATTTTCATATTTTAGTTTTGTTTCATCTGTCAAATTTAATGTTTTAAACATTTGGCCAAGCAAAATGGTGCATGCCTTTAAATCTCTGGACTAATAAGGCACATGCAGGTGGGTGTTTGGAAAATTGACACAGTAATGTGAATGTAATGTGCAGATTTATATCCTCCAATGTTCATAAGCAAGAGAGAAGTGTGGTTGTTCTTCCTTCAATAACTTATATCTCTCTGATGTTTTATTAGTTACTTTCACAAAAAATGATTTCATCTGCTCAGTGATGTAGCTACTAAGTAGCATGTTAGCTATGATAGACAAGCTCCATTGAAGGCAATGGATGAGCTCTTTTCATTAAACAGGCACTAGTGCCTTGGGAAACTAAGTCTTAAGTATTCGATAATTTTGCCCTTTCTGTGTTTAAAAGCTCCATTATCCTCTTTGACCTCTTTCCCCTCTAAATTGAGCATGAGACTATGACCAGCTTCTAGATCCCAAAGTGACTTCTGAATGCAGAATATGTATTTAATACAGATACACTTTGATATGGGATATTGTCCAGAGAGAGTGAAAACCCTTTCTGTAGAAAGCACATTTATACACTTCTGAGATGTCAGCAAGAAATTTTGCTAGGATGGGTAATTGGTGAAGAATCAGTTTTGACAAGACCTAGTTTATTACCAAGAACAATATTTTAAAAGATTATAAACCATTTTTCTTATAAAAGTTGTATATTTGAACAGATTGTTGAAACAGGTAGACATATGACATTCACTACTATTATTTACATCAACATGTTACAATGAGGATTTGCCTTAATAAACCAACAATCCAAACTACTTCAATGATTCAGAATCGGTTTCTTAATATGCCTACTTTATATCTCTTAAACTTGACCTGCCTAAGTCAATTGAAAGAAAAGACATCAGGTACAAAGACTACTGTAGCAAGCTCTTTTGCAAGATTTCATCTTCACCACTTTTAATTCACAAAGTCAATTGTCTCCTGTTGCCAAATGTGTCCTTTCTCTCATTCTGAAGCTGCTGAACATAGAATAGTGAATTATGTGCTGCATCTGTTTGAGGAAGCAGGGTAACACTGAAGCATCTGTTTAGCATAGTTGTACATGTACGCATCTGCATAGAAACTTCCTCTTTCTTTAATCCTGTGCCCTTGCTTTAATGGAGTTAATTAAAAGGATTTTTTTTTCTCCCACTGTCAGCTTAGTTCAGATTTCTCTACACATGACACTGATTATGTTCTCCAAGCAAATCCAATCCAAGCATTTCTTTTACTAACAGTGCAGATATTCCTGGCCTTTATTACAGTTCTATTCTAATAAACCCTCCGCATGTTGAAAATATTATAAGCTGAAGATAAATGTAACACACCAATCAGCAACCCTGTAGGGTATCCCTACCTCTGTGATCAGACGATGGCTAGAGCTGCCTTTCATCCACTGTCATGAAGGAGGAGTATGCAGCACATTGCTAAGATCTACATTCAAAGTTTGTTTGCTGTCGATGTGTTTGGCTTTTTTTGCACCATCATAAACTAAGAACATCATGAATTGAACCATTATAACTCATCTATGGCTCATCTACATTTTAATTACTGAGATTATTAATAGGCTAGAAACATAATAGAATGCATAATAAATATATATGTGAATACACAGGTGTATATCTCGCATTGGTTTACTTATTGATCTGCTATTACCTAAATTTTGATTAAAGCACTGTTTTTCTTACTTTGAGGTTAAGAATGCTCTCATATTACTCTACACAGTTTAAACTAAAAATATGCAATATATTGAGTCAGAGAAATATGTGATGGTTTCATATTGCAATTATAATTGCCTTTTAACAGTCAGCTCATCATAATGTATATAATAAGGAGTTATTGGAATTTATTAAGCCAAAATGGAAAAATGCTTTTGTAGTTTATTGCTACAAAAGAAAAGGTATATACTAAATTCATATGCATTAGTTTTCCTATTGTATATAAATTCATTTAACTTCATTTAATTTCATCATAGCTAGACTTTAGATTCTAATTTTGTTTATTCCCCAAAGGAAGCAAGATCTGTGAATATTTACACAAGCAGTTATATGTGTGAGTCAGAATAAGACAAAAAAAAGGCCCCCAAACCAACAAAAACAACAACAACAACAAAATCCAAAAACCTAGTGAGTTTCCCATGTGTTCTGAGTCTTACTAAGCACTGTCTAACTCCAGGATAAAGAGAACATACTTATTGCACTGTATATAAGGGAGCTATTAATAACCATCATCCATCAGCTATAGGAAAGTGTTTTCATAAAACACATCCCTTTCAAAAAATTGGATCAGAGATGAAGTGTGCATTGTATAATCTTAAGAAGATAAAACAGATTTATGCCTTAAGTCACATAATATTTCTTTTTAAAAGTCATATTTTATACAAATAGAATAAAAACACCCCCAATGTGAATTAATGCAGAAGCAATACTGTTTATGGCATATGCTAAGAAACTGTGTTAAGTACATCTTTTCAATATGAAAAAAAGCATTAGGGATAGGAATAAAACATTTATTTAGGCACTAGAACTTAGAATGTGATCCAGAGAAAACTGAGGGGAAATAATTTAAGGTTTTTTTTTTTTTTTTTTTTTGGCGGGGAGTGGGAATGGGAGAGGGGATATGGGACAGTGTAGTAATGACTGAGGGAAGTCTGAAGACAGATGCCTCAAATCAAATTATCTTTAAAGGAAGAGAACCCAAGTGGAATGCATTATAGATGTGTTGTGGTTCAGTACCAGATGACAGGCAGTGAATCCGGGTGCTCTGGAGAAAGAAGCTAACCAGTACAGAAGATCACATGCTCCAGTTTAGCACACACGAACAGTATCCATTCCTATCTTCTTCTTAAGGATTTTTGTGCAGGGGTGGATAGAGGGCTCAGCAGTTAAGAGCCCTGGTTGCTCTTCTGGAGTACTTAGGTTCAATTCTGTATTCACATGGCAGCTTACAAACATCTCTAACTGCAGTTCTGGGAGACCCACACCCTGATCTGGCTTCCTAAGGCTCTACACTCATGTGGTGCACAAATATACAAGCAGGAAAAAAATAATCTTGCAAATATAGTATAAAATAAATATTAAAAATAAAGTTTACACATGTTTTGATCAAGTCCACCCATTTCTTTAGTTTCAATTTCTCCTGTTAGTTTCCAGACCGTCTGCCCATATCTTCTTAAGTTCTTTTTTTATTTTACTCTCTGAATTCACTAAGTGTGGGGCCACTAACTGTATGAATGTAGGGCTAACTCCTGGAGCGTGAGCGGCCTCTCAGCACCCAGATTATTATTATTATTATTATTATTATTACTTACGTATTTTCTTTACATCCTGATCACTGCCCTCTCCCAGTCACCTCCTCCCACAAACCTCCCCCTTTCCCCTCTCCATCTCCTCTGACAGAGTGTGGGATCCCCTGGGTATTCTCCAACCTTGGCACTTCCAGTCTCTGAAAGGCTAGGTGCTTCCCTTCCTCTTCCACTGAGGCCAGACAAGACAGCCCAGCTAGAAGAACATTTCCCACAGACAGGCAACAGCTTTGGGATAGTCCCTGTTCCAGTTGTTCAGGATCCACATGGAGAGCAAGCTGCATATTTGCTACATATGTGTGGTGAGGACTAGGTCCAGTCTGTATATGTTCTTTGGTTGGTGGTTCAGACTCTGAGAGTCTCGGGGTCCAGGTTAGTTGACTCTGTTGGTCTTGCTCTAAAGTTTCCATTCCCTTAAGGGGCTTCAATTCTTCTTCCTATTCTTCAGGAAGTGTCCCCAAGCTACACCCATTGTTTGTCCGATTTCCATCTCCATATAGGGATTACAGATCATTTGTGCTACATGTCTTATTTTATGTGGGTTCTGGGGATTAAAACTTAATTCCTGATACTTTTGTAGTAAACACTTTTGTGCACTTACCTTCCCATACTAGAAGGACTTATGCTGAATTAATAGTTCAACTTATTCTTAGTTGGCTCCATTCCTTTGGACACAAGCTGAGGCAGAACATCATGGTAGCCTGCAAGTACTATGGCAGAGTTACTCATATGGAAGCCAGAAAGCTGAAGAAATAAAAGGAAGGGACCAAGGACAAGATACAGCTTTGCAACACTATTTCCAGTCTACCATGATGTTCTGCCTCAGCTAAAAATGAATTGAACTATTAATACAAAATAAGTCCTTAGTTTATAGGCATATGAAAATGTTCATGTATCTAGAGAGGTGATGCTGGTTTTCCAGGCATCTCTTAATTGAATCCAGTTGACCAGAAAGATTAATGATCACATCTATGCATAGCTCCTCTTCCAGTTCAGAGCAGGACTGAATGCATGCTTGCCTCTTTATTGATGTTTGTTCAACTCTTCTGAATTCACCTTGATTCTTGTGATGGCATCCTGCCAATTTCTTCTTCAATGGTCAATTTAAGTGGTTAGTTACTTTGATATCCCTGTGTATAATAGAAATTTGCAGCTTCACCACAACCATTAGCAAACAACTGATTACTTTCTGCCTATCACATAGTAAATGTTTTAGTTCCTATATTGAAATACAGCCCATCATAGCTGATGTCTCATGCAGAGCTGTTAATATAGTAGCAGTCCATTAGATGGTCCCTCATCATCTATGCATCTGAATGTAAACAAATGCATGGAAGTAGAATTACAAAATCCTGTATACCTCTTGAGGAACATTAAAATATAGCAAGAAGGTAGTACACAGGCATCTTGTATTTGACCAGTTGGCAGCTTTGTGTCCTTTGGTAAGTCACTTTTAGTCAGTTTTAAGAATGCATAAGATAATGGCGTTATGATGTAAACAATGAGAGAAACATGACTTTAATCAAGGTTTGGCAGACATATTTTTGACAGTATTCAAAGATACTGGAGAAAGATTCATCTAGGGGAGGTGTGGGACCAGTGTATGTAGATGAATGTATATGTACTTACCTGTTCATGAGAATGTGATGAGCATGAGGTGGTGCTTCTGGAATTGGATATGATATCTATCTTCAAATATTTGCAAACTGGTGGCTAAACACTAGACTTTATTGTTTAGCATGGCTGTAAGGAAAGAATTTTTCTTACCAAGTGGGATTCAGAGCTCATTAGTTCTTGTTGTTGCACAATGTAAAAGAAAGGCTGACAGGTTTATAATGATCCTAGGATGGATGACCTAAATGTAGTTGGACAACCACTTGGATGAAGGACAATAAAGCATGGAATGAGATGGACATTGGTGTCAGGGAAATTGTCACTTGAATATCATTTTCTGTGTGCTTGCTTTATGATTTTTGATAATTAGCAATGCTATTTATCAAAATTCTCCAACTCTGAAATATGGGGATAATATGCAATTAGCCAGTTTGAGAGTCATGGAATAGACAATTCTGAAATTATTCAGCATAATAAATAAAAGTTTTGTACCTGAGGTATAAAATATGAAATAAATCACCAGGATAGCCAGTTTCACCTCTTATTACTGCTTGTCACTGTGAAAACAGTATAAGCAATAGTAGAATATTCTCTTTTTCTCTGTCTGTCTGTCCCTCTGTCTGTCTCTCTCTCTGGAGGGTTTTACCCAAAGGTATATGTATATGTATGCTTTGTGTCTGCAGGTATTATAAGATGTTAGATCCTTGGAACTGGAGTTATAGATGGTTCTGAGTTACCATGTGGGTACAGGGAACTGAGCCTGAGTCCTCTGCAAGATCAACAAGTAATCTTAACCACTGTGCTCCATTTCTCCAGTTCAATTGTTATTATAAGCCGCTTAAGTGGAACAAATATTAGAAAGCATGTGATTATGTTCTACACGATGGTTTTACCCATGTAGTCCCTAATTTCAGGCCTTCCAGAACATATTTAAGTTCAAGCACAGGAAGTGTAGGACACTGTGGAAAGCAAGTCATTAAAGACAAAGTCATTTAATAAAGGGATTTGTCCAATGTGCAGAAATAAAATTATTTGGAAGAAAATGCACAATTTTTATTTAGAGGTATAATCCATAAAGCTTACAAAGCTATCAGGACCCAAGCTCTGAGTTTGTAGGGTGATGGTAATGTGAGTGAGTTTTTTACTGGGTTTTACACAGTTTGAAGAGGAAGAGTTTGAGGAGACTTAGGAATCTGGCACCCACGTCTGCCAATCACTACTGGAGATATTGGCAGGAAGAGGTCCACTCTGTGGCTAGTCCCTGCCAGTGACAACTGGGCCTGGGCGAGAGGAGCCCTGTTACTGATGCTCTTCAAACCGAATGCTTTCACTACCTCATTTGCCAGGAGATAAATCCCCTAGTATGCAGTTTTCCATAATGTCTTCCAATGGGTAAATTCACCTTCTTCTGGTATACTTGATTGGAAACCATTGGGTCTTATGTCTGTGCCTTATGTATAAGTAGTTTGGTAAGGCAAAAGAATGAACTTAAAATGTAAACAACAACAACAACAAAATGAGATATGAGAATGGTTGTAAAAGCACTTTAGCTATACCTTGATTCAGTTCAGCCTCTGTCCATTCTTCATTGCTGCTAAGTTTTATGTGTTTGCTGAAAGGACTGATGCCTGTTACCAACATAGCTGCTAGGGAAAAAAGTAAAAAAGAAAATTTGCACATTATTGAGGCCAGAAAGTCCTTTTAGGGCTGTCTTCTTTTAATCAGAAGACAAGGAGGAAATTGAATGTTTCTGCTGGCTTTGCCTTTAGTGCTGTGTCAAGACAAATGACACTCTGCAGAGAATTTTAATGCCTTTGGCTGTAGTTTTTACAAGTCAGCATAAGGAGAGTTAACTCATAAATGATTTAGTTATTTTCACCAAACATGAAATATTTGAAGACTTTGATCCGATTTAATATACGTCTGTTGAACATACAAGCATAGCCTTATTCTGCTCTCTACGACCACTAACACTGAGAGAACATATTTTTGTACTGCAATAAAATCACAACCTGTGTGCTTTAATATTCAGGAAGAAGATGGATAATGCAATTGTTCATATTAAACCCATCTAAATTTGACAACATTTTGATGGTCTTTTGAATCAAAGTATATTTACTTTTGACACAAAATAATGGAACACAGTCACAAAAGAGAAATGAAACACAAAATGAAATAGATATGAATAATCTCATCAATCACTCTACTTTTATATTGAATAAAATGAACTGACAGCATGTATATACTTTTAAACTCTACTTTGTAGAGCTTTGTCAAGATACTGGATGTGAAGGATTTTTGAGAATTTTAAGCCTTGCTAAGTTATACTTAGGTACTCTTCTGTCATCTACATAGGTTTTAACCTTGTATTTATTATATAATTACCTTCTTGTAAACATGAATGGATTTCAAAGAGTATCACATTCAGGAGCAGAAACAGTCCTAATGAAACAAGAATCTCTCATTATCNTTTTGTTTGTTTGTTTGTTTGTTTGTTTTTCTTTACCTTTTTCTGTTCTTAATTTTCATGAAAAACTAATATTGAACTCAATAACTTTTGATTAACAGGAATTCTAATCAAGTATTTCAGTGCTAATATAGTATTGTTTCAAAGTGGAAGAATTAAAATAGAAGATAAACCCCTTGTTCAATTTCCAGGAATATCTTTTTTTCGTGTGGGAGCAATATGTGGAGGTGTTCATTCAGCCTTATAGTTACCATTCCATGGATGGTCACCGGATGAGGAAGCTAAGGTGCTAAGATTTCAGTTTTTGAGTAAAGGTTGTGAATGGCTTCCTTTCCTGTAGGCTCAGATGAAAGTATTCTATGTTGCCAGAGCAGAACCTATTTGGAAATAAATGAGGTTGGAGAAAAAGGAGTCTACATCCCTACAATAGAGCAGTTGTAGGAATAGATTAGAAATGTGTAGGTCATATTAGACTCCATTATATTTCTTCCTGGTGTTGTTGGAATGTATTTCTCAAAAGGTCATGTGTTAGAACTTTGATTTCAAATTTATATGTTAATAAGATCTAGAGACCAGTCTCTTGGGTAGTAGTTATAAAGTCATGAAGGTGTGGTCCCTGGACTAGCAGCTTGCTTTTCTTTCCTTGTGATGTTCTCTATAAGTCTTTTCATGTGCATGTGTGTGCACTTTAGGTGTATGTATGTATGTGTACATGTGTGTAGGTGAATATGTGTGTTCATTTGTGTGTAAATATGTGTGGAGGCATGAATTTGACTGGGTGTCTCTGCAAGTGTTCTTGGTTGACTACTGAGGCAGCGTCTCCCTAACAAGCAGATCTCAATGATGCTGGCCTATGCAGTTAGCCAGTTTCCTCCCGGAATTCCCCTGTCTTTGTGTTGAATGCTGGGATTACAGGTGGTCACCACACCATCCAGCATTTTACATGGATGAAGGTTAGTTCTCAGGCTTTTGACACGAGTGCTTTATCCACCAAGTTGTTTTTCCAAACATCTTTGCACTGTTGTAGCAAGAAGACCATGTATGTGGGGCAGGTGCTAGTATCATGTCCTTAGAATTTCCATTTCTTAGAACCACTGGTTAACTAATCTTCTCTTCTTTATAAATTACCACATTTCACTTAGTTAGTTATAGGAGCTTCTATTTGGTCTGCAAATACTATACATTAGATTTGTCTCAGAATTTTGACTGTGGAAGAAATTTGAAGAACATTAGGAATTGTTTTGTGGCATGAGTTTCAGAATGATATTTAGGGAATAGTATAAATATTAATGTATTAATCTATATGATCTTTGTTACAAATGCTTGAAAAGCATTTTGTCAAGTTGACATAACACATAACAAACAAACAAATTGTATCGGCTTCCTAAATGTCAGCAGAGTATGGGTGTCAAGTAGGAATAATAGAAAGGCAGTCAGAATAATCAATTTATGATTTTGTTCTAAAAATCCATTGAACATTACTTCTAAGTAAATTGCCTTTTATTATCAATCATTGGAAATATTGTTTTTATTATAAAATCTCTGTTTTTTAATATAAGAGAATGAGAAGATTAACTACGTCTTAAAATTATGCTACTAGTTATCCTCCTGGGCCTGGGTTGGTGGTTAGCACAGAGAATAGATTCTCTGTGGAATTAAGCTGCCCAACACCAAGAAAAAAGCCTTCTTAGCTCTGCAGTCACAAGAGATAAACTAGAAGCAGTGCTACCTCTCTTTCCCAAGTTCACCTATAAATTTTGAAAATTCGTGTTTTGAACTTAATAGAGTGTTTAAGCTGTGACATAATTTGGGGGTTGCAAGGAGGTTAAAAGGTTTTCTTTCTAAGGAATGTTTTCAGAGAAAATTGGTGAATGTTTTTTTTGTTCATATTTCATAGAGTTATCTAACTAGGCTGCAAGACATCCTGGTGCTTCTGAAGGTCAGATTTTCCCTTACTTTTTCTTTATGTTCTTCTTTTAAAATATTTATATCTTGCCTTTTCATCTTGGGTCATTTTCTGACCTACAAACAGGTTCACACCTGACCTATCTCAAAACTCCTATCTTGAAGATTCTTTCTCTCGGCCCCCACAGTTCGTTTCTGCCTAGCTCTCCTTTCTTTCTCATTGTTAAAACAATGATTGATTCTTTGGAGAATCAAGTCTCATCTAATTGAGGCATTCAAATCCTTTAGATTCCCTCACCTTCAAGGTTCAGTTTTGCTCATCACAAGTATACATTTTAATAATTAAATTTTGATTGTTCCTTTTACCTTTTGTTAGTCTCCCTCCCAAATTCTCCCATCATACACCACTCCCTTCTAATCCCTTCCTCTATACCTAAAATCTCTGAGTCTACAGATTGTAGGTTGGTTATCATTTATTTCATGTCTAATATCCACATATAAGTAAATATGAACTATATTTATTTTTCTGTGACTGGGTTACCTGACTCAGAATGATTCGTTCTAGTTTCATCCATTTGCCTGCAAATTTCATGAGGTCTTAAAAAACAAACAAACAAACAAACAAACAAAAACAACCGAGCAATATTCTATTGCATAAAGTACCATATTTTCTGAATTCATTCTTCTGTCGAGGGATATCTAGTTTTTTTTCTTCCTAATTTCTGGCTATTATGAATAGAGCAGCAATGAACATTGCTGAGCGAGTGTCCTCGTGACAGCATGAACCATCCTTTGGCTAGATGACTAAGATTGATATCGCTAGAACTTGAATTAGATTGACTTCCTCTCCTTATGCAACATTCGCAGGGTATACTCCTTTACTACTTGTGCTTATAAAACATGCATCACTCTCTATGTTCAAATGCATTTAATTTAATTGGTTTCCCAAATACTCCTTATTTTATTTCACATATTTCATCCATTTGCATGTCAACCTGTAGTCTAATAATTTGAGCCAAATGCCCAGTACCGCACGCAGTGCTATTTTTCAGTTGGCATGCATGCTTATGGTCATAGCAGTTACTCAAATATAAAACTGAGGAAAACAGCCTTCTTTGTTTCTCCTGAGAGCTATTCTGTATCTCAGGCTTTCCATATCCTAACATCTGCAGGGTTAACACTAAGCTTTTGGGTTTAATTACGTTTCACTGTTTTTTTCTGGAGGGTGGGTGGATGATCTTTAGAATCCTGTTCAGATGCCAAGGCTGGTATTCATCTTAATTGTTTGTAGCCTGTGCCATAAAACTGTTGCATAGTGTGAACATTTTCTGCCTGCAAGAAATCCACCAGATTTTGATTATCTGTGATAATGAAGGACAATGGAATTCTTCTACACCTGTTTTGTCAAACAGTGCTTGTTGGACATCTATGTATTTTCTTTAGGACACGAATGAATTTGGCGTTATTATTGAATTTATCTGTCTTGTGTCTATCTATATAGCTATCTGTCTATCTACCGTCTCTCTCTCTCTCTCTCTCTCTCTCTCTCTCTCTCTCTCTCTCTCTCTCTCTCTCTCTCTATCCATCCATCCGTCTCTTTAACTTACCCAAATAATGTTAAGTACTAGGAACATGTAGAAATGCAGGAACCTTCTGAGTGTTTACTCGCCTTCAGAGAGTCCCAACTGCCTAGCTTCTGCCACCCACCCTGGAAATCCAGTTAAGCAAATGAATGTTGGTAAAGCAGGAAAGGGGATTAATCTTTGCATAATCACACTATGGAGGAGAGAGGTAGAATAACCTAAAATCTATCTTCAACGTGCTCACAGTAATCTCGGTGTTACATGAAACAGTGAATCCATAGCTAAGAGCAGGGGTTTTTGGTAACAGCCCTGGTCACCTAAGTTGATCAGGCTCTGGAACCAATACATCAGACCATTATCTCAGGATCTGCCATGCAGAGCTTTTTTGATGCCAGTATGTCTGTTGCTTAGAGGGTAGCTTTTGGTCTTTTTTTCCTAAGATGCTTTTCATTTAGGATTATTGTTATTGAGATCTAAGGTAACTATTACTGAGAAATTATCAGGGGAACTCAGCAGAAAAGCAAGATAGAATTGGAAACAAAGTGGACTTTGTTATGTTAGTGATTGGGCCCTTCTTCCAGAGGAATGGAAATTAGGAGTTTCTCTTAGGTGTTAGCGGCAGGGATTCCTAAATCTGTGTAGAAATAGGCTTACATTCTTAGGACTGAGTCACCAAATGTGACCTTGACAATATGGTGGAAGAGATGAATAAGTACTCCCTTGGTAAGTAATTTCACTTTCAGCAGTGTTGCAGAATTGGCACACATATTTCATTGAGAATAACCTAACTTCACAGCCACATTTGACTTCAGTGGAGGATAGAAGATGCAATCTCTAGCAGTTTTTACTGTTCTCTTAGCAAAAACTACTAGCATATAAGAAAAGCTGGAGTTTATATAACAATTATCAATCTGCAGGTCACTTTTTTCCTGTTGAGTTTCCTGACTAACTTGTGAATTTTCCTGTTTTTATACCTTAAATGAATGATTACTTTGTCAGGTAATTAGGAAGATTTTAGTTGATGAAAATGATGTCATTTCTCTCTGTTTACGATTATTATGTTTATTATTGAGCTATCATATAAACAGAGTATATTTTGACAGTTCATTGTCCTTAGAAGAAGGTTGATAAACATGCTGGAAGACCCAGAGTAGAGCCCAGTCTGGGCACAACAGTACTCTAATTAGTTTGGTGTTATTTTTGAGTGAATCCAATTGAGTTCAGCTTAGAGCAGATTTTTTTTTTTAACCAGTCCAAACATTTAAGATAAATAATATTATATTTCTTTTAAGCTTCTAAATTTTAGGGTGGAAAGCTATCAGATAAAAATATATCTATTTTGAATAAAATACTTTTAAAACAGGTTCAAATTTGATCTAATTTTTTTTATATCGTAGGTAACTATGGAAAAAAAGATACATGTTTGTTGAACCAATAGGAAATACATTTGCGTTATTTATTTTACTAGCTATTTCAACTGATTTCTCTTTTAAGAAGATACAGAAATGGATCCTGAACAAACTGTTGACTGAACAGGTCAAGTGGCTCTACCGTGCACATTCCCAAGCAAAAGTTTGTTTTGCCTGACCCTGGGTTAGCTTTTGGGAAGTAAGTTCTGAGCCCTAGGAATTCTCTTCTGATAATAATTTTCTTATCTGCTTAAGAACGCTAGCTAAAAGATACCCCTGTGATTAGATAACTCATTAAAAGAAGGAAATAAACAAAAAACCCCTTATGTTGGGGCTGGTGAGATGGCTCAGTGGTTAAGAGCACTGACTGCTCTTCCAGAAGTCCTGAGTTGACTTCCCAGCAACCACATGGTGGCCCACAATCATCTATAATGAGATTTGATACCTTCTGGTGTTTCTGAAGACAGCTACAGTGTATTCATACACATAAAAATAAATAAATACATCTTTTAAAAAAATCCCATGCTTTTCTCATTTCAGGGACTGGAGTCTAGATAGCTGAGGTTACAAATACAAATACTTTTGTTAATGACTTTCTATAAAAACTCTGAACACAAACACCTAGGAGAAGTTCCTTGGATAAAAGCACCAAGGACAAATTGTCACATGTTTTTTCTGGGAGAAATCCACCCGTTTTCTTAATTTGAACTTGAAAGCCTGTGTTTGCTTTTTCCCCAAAAGATTTTCCCCTTGGTTTTTAATTCAAGACATTTTGTTGTAATAAAACATTAACTGCATTGTAGCTTTTCTGAGTCCAGTGGTCTTTCTGGTGAACAATCAAGCCTGATAGTTATCTTTGGAACTTGACTCAAATTCCAAATACATCTTCAAGATGTGACAAGGAATAAATCTATGTTCTAATCTAATGCATAAATAAATATACTAAAATTTTAGAAGAAAAATTATTTTTGTTCCTAAGGTCACACTGATTATATTGAAAAACTTGTGTTAAAATAATATTCTAACTCAGTGGTGGTTTATTTTTTGTAAAACATTTTAGGTTCCTGTTATTTTCCTCTTTCTTTATCTTTCTCCTATAAATGAGGCATCCGGGAGGTTCTTCCCAGGTCCAACTTGCTTTTTTTTTTCTTTCACTTTTTATTGTTTATTTTATTTATTTACATTTGAAATGTTATTCCCCTTCCCAGTTTCCTCTCCACAAACCCCCCTCTCCCTCCCTCTGCTTCTATGAGGGTGCTTCCCTACCTGCTCACCCACTCCTGCCTCAGCACCCTAGACTTCTCCCTACCCTGGGAGCCTCCACAGGACCAAGGGACTCCCCTCCCAATGATGCTACATACACAGCTGGAGCCATGCGCCCCCCTATCCCCCGGGTACTCTTTGGTTGATGGTTTAGTCCCTCGGAATTTAGGTTATCTGGTTGGTTGATATTGTTCTTCTTATGGGGTTGCAAACCTCTTCAGCTACTACAATCCTTGCAGTCTGATATTTGGCTGCATACATCCCTATCTGTGTTGGTCAGGCTCTGGCAGAGCCTCTCAGGGGACAGCTATACCAGGCTCCTGTCAGTAAGTACTTCCTGGAATCAACAATATAGTCTGGGTTTGGTGTCTGCTGATGGGATGGATCCCTAGGTGAGACAGTCTCTGGATGGCCTTTCCTTCAGTCTCTGCTCCACGCTTTGTCCTTGCACTTCCTTTTGACAGGAGGAATTCTGGATTAATATTTTTGAGGTGGGTGGGTGGCCCCATCCCTCAACCAGGGGCTTTGTCTATCCATTGGATACGGTCTTTACAGGTTCTGTCTCCCCTTTGTTGGGTATTTTGGCTACTGTACTTCCTGTTGGGTCCTGGTCCAACTTCTTTAGTCTACTCTTTTAGCCTCTCAAATCACAGACTGATAAGGTACTTGTGATTATAAATTACCTACCTATGGTGTTCTTTTCGACCAGTAAGAAAGGAAATGAAACATACTGCTTTGGCATCTGTGACAGTGTCTACTGTTCACTGATTGAGCTACCCAGAAGACAATTCAAAAACAAAAAAAAACAAAAATAAAACGAATACCCTGCTATTCACAATGGGGCCATTTTTGCAATAACCTGGTTCTGTAATCACCCTATACGTGATCTTAAAGAGAAAGAGCTTGAAAAATTTTAGATGCCTATTTTACTAAAAGATAATAGGGACAAAATGACTCCTAATGACGTTCTTGCGTAGACATCATCATAGAAGCTTCCTCCTGAAGCAGATAAGAATATAGAGACCCACAGCCAGAGAACGTGCAGAGAGTGAGATACCTCTGAACACTCAGCCCTAAATAGGAGACACCCCTAGAAGTTCAGGGAACCCTGCACAAGAAACAGCAGAGAGGCTACAAGAACAAGAGAGAATGGAGGGCATCAAAGAAACATGGTCATCTAAACTCAACATGACTCACCATGCCTGAACTCACAGATACAGCGATTTACAGACACCATGAACAGGTCCTGCAGGGATCAATGCCTGATGGGGTCCTAGAGCTGAAAGGCGAAGTGGACACATGTCCCATCTCTAACCCAGAAGCTATCCCCAATTGATAACCACTTGAAAATTAAATTTATTCTTTGTCCAAGGGGGTTTCATCAGGAGAACAAAGTACTCCTCAGGAAAGGTTGCCTGCCCAGCAGTAGATAGCCAACAGAAAATGAACTCAACGACATCTTTGAAGATTCCTTGGCATCGTGTCATGTTAGGGTTTTCTTTTACCTTTTTAAATTTTATTTATTGTTTCTCTTATTTTCTTATAGGTTTTCATTTTTGTTTTTTTGGTTTTTTTTTGGAATTTGCGAGTATGCTAACAAGTAGGTGTCTGCATCTATAACTCATTAATATCCATTTTTTTCTCTTTTGAAATTAATTAATTAATTTACATTCCAGATTTTTATTCTTCCCTCCCTGGTCCACCCTCAGATTGTTCCACATCCCATATGTCCTCCCACACCCTTGTCTCTACCAGGATGTCTCCATCCCCACCCCACAACCTCCACCCCACCTGACCTCTAAACTCCCTGGGGTCTCCAGTCTCTTGAGGGTTAAGTGCATCATCCCTGATTGAACCCAGACCCAGCAGTCCTCTGCAGCATATGTATTGGGGGCCTGATATCAGCTGGTGTATGCTGCCTCGTTGGTGGTCCAGTGTTTGAGATATCTTGGAGGTCCAGATTAACTGACACTGCTGGTCCTCCTACAGGATCAACCTACTCCTCAGCTTCTTTCCCACTTTCCCTAATACAACTACAGGGATCACCAGCTTCTGTCCATTGTTTGGGTGTAAATAACTGCATCTGACTCTTTCAGATGATTGTTGGGTCTACTGGAGGGCAGTCATGATAGGTCCTTTTAGTGAGTGCTCCATAGCCTCAGTAATAGTCTCAGGCCTTGGGACCTCCCCTGGAGCTGGATCCCACTTTGGACCTGTCACTGGACCTTTGTTTCCTCAGGGTCCTCTCTATTTCTATCCCTGCAGTTCTTTCAGACAATAACAATTATGTGTCAGAGTTTTGACTGTGGGGCAGCAACACCCCTCCTTCATTTGATGTCCTGTCTTCCTGCTGGAGATGGGTTCTATAAGTTCCCTCTTCCTACAGTCAGGCATTTCATCTAAGGTCCCTCCCTCCCTTTGAGTCCTGAGAGTCTCTCAACTCCCAGGTCTCTGGTGTGTTCTGGAGGGTCCCCCCAACTTCCTGCCTTTTTAGGTTGCCTGTTACCATTCTTTCTGCTGGCCCTCAGTGCTTCAGTCCTTTTCCTTCACCCAATACCAGATCAGGTTCTGCTCTCCCCACAACCCCTATTCACTTTCCCTTCCAGGTCCCTCCCTACTGCTTTCTTCTCCCTCCCAAGAGGGACTGAGGGGTCTACCTTGGGCCCTTCAACTTGTTGACCTTTTTCAGTTGTGTGGATTTTATCTTGGGTTTCCTCTTCCTCTTCCTCTTCCTCTTCCTCTTCCTTTTTCCTTTCCTTTCCTTTCCTTTCCTTTCCTTTCCTTTCCTTTCCTTTCCTTTCCTTTCCTTTCCTTTCCTTTCCTTTCCTTTTCTTTTCTTTTTTGGTTAATATCCTATTAGTACATACTATGCATGTCCTTTTGGGTTTGAGTTATCTCACTCAGGATAATATTTTCTAGCTCCATTCATTTGCCTGAAAGACTCAGGATATTCTCTTTCTTAATAGCTGAATAGGATTCCATTGTGTAAATGAACCACCTTCTATGTATACATTCTTCTGTCAAAGGACATCTGGGTTGTTTCCAGCTTCTGGCTATCACAAATAAGGCCGCTGTGAACATAGTGGAACATGTGCCACTGAGGCATGGTAGGGCATCTTTTGGTATTGTCCTAAGATAGTTTTGCTGGGTCTTCAGGTAGATCTATTTTTAGTTTTCTGAGGAACATCCAGATTGATTTCCAGAGTGGTTGTACCAGTTTGCACCATCAGTGGAGGAGTGTTTCTCTTTCTCTAAATCCTCTCCAACATGTAGTCACCAGAGGTTTTGATCATAGCCATTCTGATTGGTGTAAGGTGGAATCTCAGGGTCATTTTGATTTGCATTTCTCTGATCACTAAGGACTTTAAACATTTCTCTAGATGCTTCTTAGCCATTCAAGATTCCGCTGTTCTGAATTCCTGGTTTAGTTCTATATACCATTTTTTGATTGTGTTGTTTGGATTTTTTTTTTTTTTTTTTTTTTTTTTTTTTTTTTTTTTTTTTT